>NW_028317916.1:6243500-6569250 GCF_062004578.1 Staurois parvus
TCAAGAGAATCAGCATCTGACACTTCTGGGTGTGTCAGATGCCTGTCTCCATGCTGTGAGCAATTGTTTTTACTGCTGGCCCCTACTTCACTACTGTGCTCTGTAGTGAATTAGAGGCTACTGGATGGAAACACAGCAGCAGGTTTTATGGGACACAGACAGAGACAAACCTAGAAACATTAGATGTTGATGCAGGAAACTGTAGATCTTAAACTGCAAAGTGTGGACTTGCTAACTGCCAAAGGGGTAATTTCTAAGAGTCTTCTTAAGCAGACAGCTTTTTTACTCAAATGTTTCTTTGTAAATGTTAATTTTCAAATGACAGATTTTAGAAAAGGGGCTTGTTATCACAGGTGACTAACTTTCAAAAAGCTGGGATTTGCTATGACATTTTGGAGTCACCACTGGCATTCTACAAGAATGGTTAGCAAAATGACTAACAGGTATCAGCATGGTATTATGCTTGTTGCCTATTAAACGTATTCTATATGTTCACTAGTCCACAGTTTTCTTTCTCTTTCAGTACAGAGTCACAATGTAAACATTTGTAGATGTTGACCTGCCTCACAAAGTGGAACTTTACCCAGAACAACTTGATAAAAAATAATGCTCTTTAGCAAGGGACATATATTCAACACTAATAATTATGCTACCAAAATTAGTGTGTGCTGTACATTGCCTCCGGAATTGTTCCGGTTTCTTCTTGCTGAGGTCTGCCATTTTGCTGAAGCCCAAAGCCCCTGAGCAGCAGTAAATCTTTAGGCTCTATAGACGAATAGAGCCAGGCTCGGAGTGAGCACACACCAGCACCCCCATAGAAAGCGGGGGCACTGGTCAAGGGGGAGGAGCCACAAGCACCGGCAGGGGACCCAAGAAGAGGAGAATCAGGACTGCTCTGTGCAAAACCACTGCACAGAGCAGACAGATATAACATGCTTGTTATTTTTTTGTAAAAAAAAAGCTGAACCTTTAGTGTCACCTTAATTTTCTGATTAAAGTTCCACTTTAAAAGTAGAATTCCAGGATGAACCTAACTAGTCTTAAAAATGCTCCTACTCCCCTATGCTGACTAATCTGTGTATGAAAGATGTATATACTTACCCATGTAAGATGTATATACTTACCCATGTAAGATGTATATAGATGTATATACTTACCCATTTTCAGCCCACTCTGGTTCTGCCATATGATCTGGTATCTGGTTTTAAGACTAGTTAGGTATAGGCTGAAATTCTACTTTAAGGAAATAAATACAAAAATCACACAACATAGTACTTACCTAACATTTTTCCTAAATTGGAATCCATTTTTATATCAAATACTTGAGATATCACATAAAAGGTGAGTAAAAAGGCCGCTACTGCTACAACAAATTTTATGGCACCTAAAAGAAATGAAGCAAAAAGCAGCGGATCAAGATCGAATCACAACTTTTTAAAGCATTTAAATTAGGATTGTGTATATAAAAACGAGTAAAAATGAGAGCCAGCAAAACTCACAAATTGACTAAGGGCCCATTTACACATATGCATGTACACTGCAGCATGTAAAGGCATAAGTGGACGCTTTTAGTTTCACCTTTCACACTGAACTGAAGACCATAAATGCAAGTCAGTCACATAAAAAATGAGATTTACATTTATAATGCATTTACATACAGCAAAAATTCACCCATCTTGCAGGAAAAAGGAGGTTGTGATCCTATTACTAAACACAGCTTTTATTTAAGGTCCTGGCCTGCTATATCAAGGGACAATGCAGGAAAATGTGCAGATGAGAATATTATTCAATATATTCAACTAGTGCAGCTTAAAGCTAATCATCCACAACTTTTGCTGAATGAACAGCCAGCAGAGAGCACTGTTTAACAACAATGCAAAATCACAGTGACCAGTCCTTGCAAAACTAATATTTCAGGTACTGGGAAATTCCAGAGTTACAACGAACAAGTTCCTCTTGATCTTGGATTCTCTAGGTTTCAGATCAAATCTTCTGTCTAGGGTGCCAAGATCCCTGCACTTCTCAAGCACACACCTGCTGAGTTCTACTCTGCCTAATAAATGCAGAACATATCATGTTATAATAACTAGGTAAGTACCGTAGATACACTAGAAACAATAGCTGCAAGCCATGGCTTCTAGTCCTTGTGTCACATGGACAGCGCACGTTTGTTTACATGTAAATATCAGTATATTTTTTGCTAGAAAAATGTCTTACAACACCAAACAGTCAGATTTTATTTTTGCAGAGGCCCTAGAGAATAAAATGGTGGTTGTTTCAATTTATGTCACACAGTATTTGCACAGTTTTTCAAATGCAATTTAAAAAAAAATTGAATGCACAAAAAACACAATACCTAATTGTTTGGTAAAATATAAAAGATGATGTTACACCGAGTAAACAGATACTCAACATGTCACACTTTAATACTGTGCACGCTTGTGGAATGGCCCCAAACTACGGTACTTAAAAATCTCCATAGGTAATGCTTTAAAAACCTTTACAGGTTGCTAGTTTAGATTTACACGTCTGGTGCTAACATGATTGCTCTCGCACTGATGTTCATGGCGATACCTCACATGCGTCGTGCGACTGCCATTTATTTGACAGAGACCCTTTTTTACATTTTTTTTTCTTTATTTTTACACGGTCTCTTTACATTTTTTTTAAAATCACTTTTATTGTTATTCTAGGGAATGTAAACATCCTTTTTATGATAACGGTAAGGAGTGATAGGTCCTTTTTATTAAGCGATCTGGGGTCTATTAGACCCCAGATCCCTCCTCTGCCCTTAAAAGCATCTGATCACACCAAGATTGACATGATCAAATGGTTTTTACAATTGAAAAAATACTTGTTTACATGCTGGGGAAAGCTGAAGTGACAAAATACTTGTTGCTTCCAGTTTCTAATACCGTGGAGATGATTGGGGAAAATCCAGGCTCCCTGGCAGGATGGGAAAGCCCAGAGAGACACCAGAGGGTTCCCTTTTCTGATGCCTGTAAAAGCAATCCAGTGGCTAATTAGCCGTTAGGATTGCTTTTACATGTGCATCACCAGGCATCAGTCTGGTATAAGCTTCCAAACTGGCATAGTAAAAGTATGATTGCCGGTCTGAAAGTTGTTAGGATCTAGTTGCAAGTGAAGATCTGTAGTCTTTTGGGAAGTTAGCACTGTAGGGCCTAAACAACTAATCGACATAATCAATTATAATTCGATTATAAAAATAGTTGTCAACTATTTTCATTATCGATTAGTTGGTCTGCATACAGAATGCATTATTTGTTTACAGATCAGAAAATACAGTGCTGTGCACATATACATTTCAGTACACCATTAGAACAAAATAAATTGTTTTTTATTAAAAAAAAACTTTACGTATTTACTAAATTATACACCACACTTCTTTTTAATCAAAACAATACAATTTGCCAACTAATCGATTATGAAATTAATTGTTAGTTCTAGCCTGGACTACTTACTTTAACTATATTTATATGAAATACACACAATTTTGCTCACGTGAACTTTAGAACTACTCCGGCAATTATTTATGCAATATCACAGGAAAGGAAAGAAATATGAAAATTTGCTAGAAATGATGCGGGCTCTGGAGCCATTATTCTCAGCTTTGTGTCACTATGTAAACAGTCACTAACTAGAACAAGAAGGAAGATCCTATTTCCCAGGACGTACTGTAACTGGCAGAACACTTGTTTGATGAAGAAGGAACTGGATGACAGCCCCGAGGCTTATACATTAGAAATGAGAGGTGCTCTTGCAGACTTTTCTAACCTTGTCATTAGCACCCAACAAGCATTTAGGATTATAGGAAGCATTCAGGACATTTGTCTGCAGCTAGGAAAAAAACTTATATAACTCAATACGGTGCTCAGGGCGAAGATGCAAAACTACCCCCCCCCCCCCCACACACACACACACACACACACACACACACACACACACACCAACTTCCCTACCCCCATTGGGTGGAGAAGGGTCAGGGACAATATATCAGTGCACACCCAAATGTTTGTGGCATGCGATTAAATAGTACCAATGTACTGCACTGCAGAAATCTGAAAGGTTTACAATTGGTGCACAATATTGGGCTAACCATAGCAAAGGATAAATTGTCCCTGGGTTGGGGGAAAGGGGTCACTGAAATGCAAAAAAAAAAAAAATTCCTCGTCTTAGCAGTGTCACCAAAATGAAAAAAAAATGTCCAAGTCGGCAGTTTTACTGGAATGTAAAAATGTCGGAGGTGTCACTAAAATTAAAAACATGTCCCTGAGTCAGTGGTGTCCCTGGATTAAAAAAATGTCTGGTTTGATGGGACAGTGCCAGGACAAGGTCCACCAGTGCATAGGGTGAAGATGTCAAAATGTGCTCCCTCGGAGGAGCTAGTAGCAGAGCATGTAGTGCATCAAAACAAATGTAATGGCTGCAACATGCACCAGTATTAGGGCCAGTTCACAATGCCCACAAACTAATCCACAGTAGTAAGTGTGTGGCAGCTTTCCATTCTGGCTGCTGTAAGCTGGCAGTGGGGGGCGGTGTGAAGCGCATTTAAGCACATCACACAATGCAATTTGTTTCTGTACTTTGTTTAGTCAATTAATGTCACTGCACACCAGTGCAGTGGGTTGCTCTGCTGTACAGTGACATGCAGTGGAAACTCTAGGAACAATATATAGGTGGAGCACATAAGACACCACAGTCAAAACTGTGGGGGCACTAATAACTTTCACCACTAAATAACACCACTGAAAAAAACCAAAACAAGTATATATAAATAAGATAAAATACGAGAGTAATACGGTATGCAATGATACCTTTTTTTCTCCATAATAATTTTATTTATTCAATAAAAATGTATTTGATAGTCAAAGTGTTACAACAACAAAAAGAAAAATACAAAGCTGTCATAATACCACAGCCCAAATATTAGATAATATATTGTTAAAGCAAACAGGCTACAACATAAAACTAACATGATACAGAGGACAACCTAAAAAAAAAAAAAAAAAAAAAAAGGAAGGGGGGGGGGGGGGGGGGAGGAGGTGGAGAGGATAGGAATGGGGTGGGAACAAAGGGGAGTAGAGATAGCAACAGAGAGGATAGGAATGGGGTGGGAACAAAGGGGAGTAGAGATAGCAACCGTTACCTAGACCAAGCCATCAATCTAAGAGGTCTGCTTCCACCCATCCACACAGAGTGGAGACAGTGGTAGGTAGTACCATGCATTTAACCCAGGTTCCTACAATGGCAGATTATAATACCCTTTTAGGAGCAGTATAGCTCTCATTCACACTTCATCTGAAACGTAGTGTTTAGGCCATAAGGTCTTTTTATTCATCTAAAATTTTAAAGTGTAGCCAGCAGGCCCGCATTTTGGTGAAGGCCACGATCTTGTCCTGGGATGTCAATAGTAGTTCCTTCAACCTTTTTCAAGCAGGCAAGCCACACCCATATGCGGGGTGGTTTAGTATCTCTCCGGTGTAAAGGGATACATAAGCATGCTCCATTAATCACGTGTAGTTGCAAAGACCTTCTGTATTGGCGTAGTGGTCGCTTGGTGTATTGTAGTAAATACTGGGCCGGAGAGAAGTCCACGGCATTCCCTGTCACTCGTGAAGTGATATCATATACCTTGGTCCAAAAATTGGCTATGGGGACAGTCCCACCAGACGTGGAAAAATGAACCTTCGCCAGCACTGATCAGAGGTTGCTGGGAAGATCTTATGGAGTAGAGAAGGGAATCTATACCATTTCGACCTGATCCTAAAGGAGTCCTGCTGCATGTGAACATTCACAAAACCTTTGTGGATGAGCAAGTTTATTTGCTCCCAGTCCTCTTCATCTAACTAAAGATCCACATCTCTTTCCCAGTCTGCACATGTCTTCCCAGAGTTAAAGGGCAAAGCAGAAAAGAACAGAGTATAGATCTGAAACTAGATGTCATTGAGGCTCAGATCTCACACAAATCACCTCAAAAGGCTTCCGTTCTCTGCAGTACACCTGTTTAAATTCAGAATCAGATAGGAAATGCCGAATTTGCATGTATGTCCAGAATAGAACATTGGACTGTGGGACTTGATTTGCCAAAGATTGCAGAGCAATGAGTTTCCCTCTGTGGAAGAACTAATAGGTCCGTGGGATAGCATGTGGCTAAGTAGCCTGGAGGAAGGAGCTGTGCATGCCCAGAGCAAAGTCTGTGTTAAGTCTCAATAAGGTTCAAAGGCCCAGGGACCGACGCAAGCTGGAATGCCTTACACACTAGTCTAAAGTTCCTTAGAATAGCTGAGATCAGCAGATGGTATACGTCTTTGTCCAATTTACAATGCGCAGGAGGCAGTCAAGGTGCACATGCCAAAGGTTTGTCCTTGAAGGCTTGTTCTAATTGTACCAAATATTTATGGGCCCCATGATGGACCCAGTCCACAACCCTAGTCAACTGTCCTGTATAAAAAGATTTTTGGAAATCAGGGAGACCAATCCTTCCCTTAGATTTTGGCCTAGAAAGGAAGGATAAACTAATTTCGAGAGACTGCAGGCATACTACAGGAGATGGTCAGTGACTGCAGGCATACTACAAGAGATGGTCAGTGACTGCAGGCATACTACAAGAGATGGTCAGTGACTGCAGGCATACTACAAGAGATGGTCAGTGACTGCAGGCATACTACAAGAGATGGTCAGTGACTGCAGGCATACTACAAGAGATGGTCAGTGACTGCAGGCATACTACAGGAGATGGTCAGTGACTGCAGGCATACTACAAGAGATGGTCAGTGACTGCAGGCATACTACAGGAGATGGTCAGTGACTGCAGGCATACTACAGGAGATGGTCAGTGACTGCAGGCATACTACAGGAGATGGTCAGTGACTGCAGGCATACTACAAGAGATGGTCAGTGACTGCAGGCATACTACAAGAGATGGTCAGTGACTGCAGGCATACTACAGGAGATGGTCAGTGACTGCAGGCATACTACAGGAGATGGTCAGTGACTGCAGGCATACTACAGGAGATGGTCAGTGACTGCAGGCATACTACAGGAGATGGTCAGTGACTGCAGGCATACTACAGGAAATGGTCAGACTGCAGGCATACTACAGGAGATGGTCAGTGACTGCAGGCATACTACAGGAGATGGTCAGTGACTGCAGGCATACTACAGGAGATGGTCAGTGACTGCAGGCATACTACAGGAAATGGTCAGACTGCAGGCATACTACAGGAAATGGTCAGACTGCAGGCATACTACAGGAGATGGTCATAGACTGCAGGCATACTACAGGATATGGTCTGAGACTGCAGGCATACTACAGGAGATGGTCAGAGACTGCAGATTTGTTGATGGGGTGGGGGAGAGTGATGGGATGTGTGGCAGTGCTGGGGGGGGACAGAATCAATTGCTATGCTGGGGAAGGGGAGGAAAGTGTGATCAGTGGTAGCGCTGAGGGGTTTATGGGATCAGAGGCAGCGGTGGGGAGGATGGGATCAATGGCAGTGGGTATAGGATCAGTAACACTCACTTGCTGTCACCTGTCAGTCAGTGTTCACTCAGTTCCCCTTTACCTGTATGTGTGGGGAGAGGGAGAGAAGAGGGAGAGAAAAGGGAGGGGGGGGGGGGTGAGGAGAGAGAGGGGGGAGGGGGAGGAGAGAGAGAGACAGAGAGAGAGGGGGGGGGAGAGAGGAGAGAGGGGGGAGGGGAGAGAGAGAGGGGTAGAGAGAGGAGAGAGAGGGGGGGGGAGAGGAGAGAGAGAGAAGAGAGGGGGGAGGAGAGAAGAGAGGGGGGAGGAGAGAGAGGGGGGGGAGAGAAGAGAGGGGGGAGGGGGAGAGGAGAGAGAGGGGGGGGAGAGGAGAGAGAGGGGAGAGGGGGAGAGGAGAGAGAGGGGAGAGGGGGAGAGGAGAGAGAGGGGAGAGGAGAGAGAGGGGAGGAGGAGAGAGGGGGGAGAGAGAAGAGAGGGGGGAGAGAGAAGAGAGGGGAGAGAGAGAAGAGAGGGGGGAGGAGAGAGAGAAGAGAGAGGGGGGAGAGAAGAGAGGGGGGAGAGAAGAGAGGGGGGAGAGAGAGAGGGGGAGAGAGAGGAGAGGGGGGAGAGAGAGGAGAGAGGGGGAGAGAGAGGAGAGAGGGGGAGAGAGAGGAGAGAGGGGGAGAGAGAGGAGAGAGGGGGAGAGAGAGGAGAGAGAGGAGAGAGGGGGGAGAGAGGAGAGAGGGGGGGAGAGAGGAGAGAGGGGGAGAGAGGAGAGAGGGGGGGAGAGGAGAGAGAGGGGGGAGAGGAGAGAGAGGGGGGGAGAGGAGAGAGAGGGGGAGAGAGGAGCGAGGGGAGAGGGGGGGAGAGAGGGGAGAGGAGAGAGGAGAGGAGAGAGGGGGGAGAGGAGAGAGGGGGGAGGGAGAGAGAGGGGGGAGAGGAGAGAGGGGGGGGAGAGGAGAGAGGGGGAGAGAGAGAGGGGGGGGAGAGGAGAGAGGGGGAGAGAGGAGTGAGGGGGGAGAGAGGAGAGAGGGGGGGAGGGAGGAGAGAGAGGGGGAGAGAGGAGAGAGGGGGGGAGAGGAGAGAGAGGGGGGAGGGAGAGAGAGGGGGAGGAGAGAGAGGGGGGGGAGAGAGAGGGGGGAGAGGAGAGAGAGGGGGAGAGAGGAGAGAGAGGGGGGAGAGAGGAGGAGAGAGGAGAGAGAGGGGGGAGAGAGGGGGGAGAGAGGAGAGAGAGGGGGAGAGGAGAGAGAGGGGAGAGAGAGAGGGGGAGAGAGAGAGGAGAGAGGAGGGGGAGAGAGAGGAGAGAGGGGGAGGAGAGAGAGGGGGGGAGAGGAGAGAGAGGGGGAGAGAGAGGAGAGAGAGGGGGAGAGAGAGGAGAGAGGGGGGAGAGAGGGGGAGGAGAGAGAGGGGGGAGGAGAGAGAGGGGGAGGAGAGAGAGAGGGGGGAGAAGAGAGAGGGGGGAGAGAGAGGGGGAGAGGGGGGAGGAAGAGAGGGAGAGAGAGAGAGTGATTGAAGGAGAGGGGGGGGGAGAGGGGAGGGATAGAGAGTGATTGAGAGAGGGGGGGAAGGGGGGGAGAGAGGGAGGAGGGAGAGAGGGAGGAGAGAGGGGGAGGAGAGAGGGGGGAGGTGAGAGACAGGGGATGGCGATGAGAGAGAGACCCCTATCCCAGCTCTGGGAGGCGTCAGGGATGCTACACCTGCTGCTGCTTGCCTCTTCGTGGCTCAGGGAGCCGTTGGAGGTCTTTCACCCTCCCAGGCTCTTAGTCCTAGCCACCCTCATGCTGCTTACCTTCCCCACGGCCTCAGTCTCCAGGGCCACACACTCATCTTGAGTAAGGTGCTATCATCCTGCCCAAACTCCGAGGGCACTGCTAATTTAGCAGGGGGACACACGGGGGGGGGGCTCCTTGTAGCAACACCTCTGGTGCAAACCCTTCCAGTGTACCGAGACAAGATGTGGCATGTCTGCATTTTAATCGCAGATCACTGCAGCGCAACTGTTTTCTGTGTGTCCTAGCAGTGGCTGGCGTTCTTCCTGTGCACACAGATCAGATGAAAAACACAGGTCACCATACTATGTGTGAACAGGCACTTACGGTTTACATTTGTGCTCGCTTTTATTGATCAAGTGATCACAAGGTGCATGCCTGTACTTTGCTTCTCCCAAAATGTGCCACTTTCACATGTGTGAAGTGACGTTTGCACATGCACAGGTAAACACCAATGGAAAAGCCATCAGTGGGTACCCAAGCTTGGCTGAATTCAACCATTCACCTGAATTGGCAGCTGTACATGGAATGTGCAGCTCCCGGGGTGACAGAAAGCATTGAGGATTTTATATCTTGGCACACAAGAGCTGCTATGCATCCATGTGCATGAGGCCTTTGTTAACTACAGGGGCTGAAGAAACACTGCCATCACAACTATGATAAGTGATATCAAACCCTAAAGAGAGTGTTGTCTGAAGAAGGAGAAATATAGAAACAGCTGGTAAGTATTTAGCGCCAGCATCAGCAGCAAAGTAACACAAGAGCTGGGGGAATAGAGAGGAGGGGACCCAAGGGAAAATGCAAAAGGAGGAAAAGTCACCATACGAAGAAGGAATGGCCAAGACTAGAGGGAGAGATCATTCAAAAGGCAGGGAGAGCAAAAGAACAGAGCCTAGGGGGCGGAGCTGGTGATGTCACACGGACATTGGGGACATTGTGAATGGGAAAGAAGGAGTGAAACAAACAAAGAAGGGTTGTGATGCCACACAGATATGGAGGGGATCAGCGAATGGGACAGAAAGAGGTAGACAACTTAATGAAATATATATGTTGTTGGGCTGGGTAGAAAAACATGTATCCATTCACAGAAGCCACTGTCTAGGCAAGTGGAAAAGCAGGCAATTCTGCATATCTAGCGATGCCTGCCCATGAAGTTACAACCCAGATACCCCATCTACCACACTTTGTACTATTCCTTCAGAAACTTATTCAGCCTGGGGGGGTGGGGTTGCACTTAAAAAGTTGTATATAGAATAAGTAATAAAAAAATATATATATTTTTTATACTCTTTAGTTTTTTGTATTACCTTTATTGCTATCACAAGGGATGAACAACATCTGTTGTGACAACATGGGCCGTGGCAGGTCCTCTTTACGGAGAGATCTGGGGTCTATTAGCCCCAAATCTCTCCTCTGGCCTCCAACGCAGCTGATCAGACACGGATCAGCCTGATCAGCTGCTGTCCGAGCTACTAAAGTCCAAGTAAACAAAGAACCGAAACCGGAAGTGACAACATTTTTGTCGCTTCCAGTTTCTGGGGGTCACAGAGAGGGAGGGACAACCTCAGTTTCTCTCTCTCTGTGCAATGCAGCTGTCACCATCAGTCCCATCGCTCCTGGGCTCCACGAACGGACAGTAGGGCCCAGGAGATGCAGTGGGATGGGGGATCCCCTTCTGCCACATGCAGAAGTGATCAAGTGGCTGTTCAGTCACTCAGTCACTTCTGCATTACAGGGAATCACCGGCTGCAAATTTTAATACTGGGATGATGCCTGTAGTTGCAAGCACATGTCAGTATAAATATCCACTGCAACCTAAGGACGTACATGGACATCCTATGATAGGCAAGTTGGTAAACAACTCTCAAGACTTACCTGTACATTCCATGCCAAGATCTGCTTTCATCTGTCTCAAAATGGCCAACAAACCAAGAAGGATGACATGAATGATGGTACCGCATGCAGCGCTCATAAAAGGTCTATGCTTAAAGCTTAGTATCAAACACAAATTATGTAATGGTTGTGTATCCCCATAACCTGCAAGTGGCTGCATATTTTAAGAAATCTTCCATTTAGTGCTTCCTCAGAGCTGCTGGATACTGGGGTCAATTCATTAACTTTTATCGCCTGCGAGTTTTGGGTTCTATATGAAATACTGCATGCAATATTTTAAATGTCAATTCCCTGCAATTGTGGTACATGCCAGTGGTAAATTCCACAGCAATATTACATTAAAGGATAAGTTCACCTTTTGGAGTATATTCTCTTTCAAAAGTGTGAAATATTTTAAGATCAGAGATTATTGTAAATGAAGCTATAATTCCTTTACATATATGTATCTCGAATATACACTGCTCAAAAAAAAAATAAAAGGAACGCTTTTTAATCAGAGTATAGCATCAAGTCAATGAAACTCCTGAGATATTGATCTGGTCAGTTAAGTAGCAGAGGGGGTTGTTAATCAGTTTCAGCTGCTTTGGTGTTAATGAAGTTAATAGGTGCACTAGATGGGCAACAATGAGACGACCCCCAAAACAGGAATGGTTTTACAGGTTGTAGTATATTGTGTGTAATATATATATATATGTATATGTATTGTAGACATTGAAACACATACTGTTCATTTCTGGATAAGCCAATGATAAGACCACTTTACATACCAAAAGGACTCCTTACTATGTTAATGTATGCAGGAGGTAATTACCTTCCCTTTGTTGTGTGGGGTTATCCTGTTTTGGGTAAATATATGGAGTGTCAGGGGAAGTTTAAGAACAGGTTAGTTGCATATAGATTGGGAAAAGTCTTAAATATTCACAGGTGAAGGTCACTGACATTTTTTTCCCTATTCATCTTTTCTGACTGTTTTTCACTAGTTTTGCATTTGGCTAGGGTCAGTGTCATTACTGGTAGCATGAGGCAATACCTGGACCCTACAGAGGTTGCACAGGCAGTCCAACTCCACCAGGATGGCACATCAATATATGCCATTGCCAGAAGGTTTTCTGTTTCTTCCAGCACAGTCTCAAGAGCATGAAGTAGATTCCAGGGGACAGGCAGTTACTCTAGGAGAGCTGGGCAGGGCCGTAGAAGGTCCTTAACCCATCAGCAGGACCAGTATCTGCTCCTTTGAGCACTACCAGAGCCCTACAAAATGACCTCCAGCAGGCCACTGGTGTAAATGGCTCTGACCAAACAATCAGAAACAGACTTCATGAGAGTGGCCTGAGGGCCCGACGTCCTCTAGTGGGTCCTGTGCTCACTGCCCGACACCATAGAGCTTGATAGGCATTTGCCACTGAACACCAGAAATGGCAGGTCCGCCACTGGCGCCCAGTGTTTTTTACAGAGGGGAGCAGATTCACCCTGAGCACATGTGAGAGATGTGAAAGGGTCTGGAGAAGCCATGGAGAACGTTATGCTGCTTGTAACATCATTCAGCCTGACCGTTTTGGTGGTGGGTCAGTGATGGTCTGGGGAGGTATATCCATGGAGGGACACACAGACCTCTACAGGGTAGACAATGGTACCCTGACTGCCATTAGGTATCAGAATGAAATCCTTGGACCCATTGTCAGACCCTACACTGGTGTAGTGGGTCATGGGTTCCTCCTGGTGCATGACAATGCCCGACCTCATGTGGCAAGAGTATGCAGGCAGTTCCTGGAGGATGAAGGAATTGATACTTTTGAATGGCCCCCATACTCACCTGACCTAAATCCTATAGAACACCTCTGGGATATCATGTTTCGGTCCATCCAACACTGGTAGGTTGCACCTCAGACTGTCCAGGAGCTCAGTGATGCCCTGGACCAGATCTGGGAGGAAATACCCCAGGACACCATCCGTCGTCTCATTAGGAGCATGCCCCGATGTTGTCAGGCATGCATACAAGCATGTGGGGGCCATACAAACTACTGAGTACCATTTTGAGTTGCTGCAATGAAATTTCAGGAAAATGTACTAGCCTGCTGCATCATTTTTTCACTTTGATTTTCAGGGTGTCTTTGAATTCAGTTCACTGTAGGTTGATCATTTGCATCAAACAATGGGGCATCTTTACGTTCCAAACACATTACCCAGTCCATATCAGTATAGATATCCAGCATGATATTTTCCCCATTGAGATCTGATGTGTTTTCAAAGTGTTCCTTTCATTTTTTTTGAGCAGTGTATAATAGTGAATAAAGTCCACAGTATGCAAATAAAGTTCAAAACAAAGTTTGCAAAAAAAACACCTGAATGACTCAGCAGGCTTTCATGTGTTTTGCATTGAGGAGAGGCTTCTATCTAACCCCTCTGCCATAAAGCACAGATCGGTGGAGGGCTGCAGTGATGGTTGTCCTTGTGGACCTTTGTCCCATGTCCACACAGGATCTTTGGAGCTCAGTCAGAGTGACCATATGGTTCTTGGTCACCTCTCTTACTAAGGCCCTTCTCTGATTGCTTAGTTTTGCCGGGCAAGCAGCTCTTGGGACAGTCCTGGTTGTTGCAAACTTCTTCCATTTGAGAATTATGGAGGCCACTGTGCTCTTGGGAGCCTTCAGTGCAACAAATTCTTTTGTATCCTTCCACAGATCCGTGCCTTGCAATAATCCTGTCTATCTGCTCTACAAGAAGTTCCTTTGACCTCAAAGCTTTTGCTCTGATAGAGTATTCATTGTCAGCTGTGAGGCCTTTTACTGAGAGGTGTGTTCCTCTCCAAATCATGCCCAAACAATTATATTTACCACAGGTGGACTCCGATCACAGCATAGAAATATCTCAGCAACGATCAAGAGAAATAGGAGACACCTGAGCTGTAAAGGGTGCAGAACACTAATGCCAATGTAATATTTCACTTTTTTTTTCTTTTTAATAAATTCTAAAAATTTTTTTTCTAAAATTCAGTTTCTGCTTTGTCATTATGGGGTACTGAGTGTAGATTAATGAGAAAAAAAATTAATTTAAACAATTCCTTTTAAACAACTGTAGTATCAACATAACAAACATGGTAAGTGAAGAGGGTCTGAATATTTTATGAATGCACTGTAGATACTGATCAAGTATAGAGATATTATGTAAAGTTAGGTATGTTCTCCGTTTATTATTATCCCTGTACAAAGTCTTACTAATGACAGTATATTAAAGTAGCACTATAAAGGAAAACACTTTTTTTTGTCCCATTGAAAAGATTTACCGTATTTTTCGCGCCATAAGACGCACTTTTTTCCCCCAATAAAGGGGGGGGGAAATGTCAGTGTGTCTTATGGAGCGAATATAAAGCGGCAGGTCCGGTATTTCCGCCGCCACCATGTCAGAATACCGGGCCGGCCGCTCAGCTGTTCTCTGCTGCAGGACCTTACCTGTTCCTCGGTCCAGCGCTGCGCAGTCTTCCCGTGCCGGCTTCTTCAAGCGCTGGGTGCCCACTGCGTATGCTTGAGAAGCGCTGCGCTTTGTGAATGGTCCGGCATCTTCTGGGACACATGACAGGTCCCAGAAGCCGCCAGGCCATTCACAAAGTCCAGCGCTTCTCGCGCATGCGCAGTGGGTACCCTGCTGTCACAGCCGGGTGCCCACAGTAAAGGGAGGACAACGCAGAAGTGGGAGCGGGTACCTGTCAAATTCAGGTACCCGCTCCCCCTCCCTCCCTAAAAGATCCGCAGTCTCTGGTCATGCCCTGTACTGTCTGCAGTCTCTGGTCATCCCCTGCACTGTCTGCAGTCTCTTGGTCATCCCCTGTACTGTCTGCAGTCTCTTGATCATCCCCTGTACTGTCCGCAGTCTCTTGATCATCCCCTGTACTGTCCGCAGTCTCTTGATAATCCTATGTACGGTGTCCGCAGGCTCTGGTCATCCCCTGTACGGTGTCCGCAGGCTCTGGTCATCTCCTGTACTGTGTCCGCAATCTCTGGTCATCTCCTGTACTGTGTCCGCAATCTCTGGTCATCCCCTGTACTGTGTCCGCAGGCTCTGGTCATCCCCTGTACTGTGTCTACAGGATCTGGTCATCTCCTGTACTATGTCTGCAGCCTCTGGTCATCTCCTATACTATGTCCGCAGGCTCTGGTCCATCTCCTGTACTGTGTCCGCAGCCTCTGGTCATCTCCTGTACTGTGTCCGCAGCCTCTGGTCATCTCCTGTACTATGTCCGCAGCCTCTGGTAATCTCCTGTACTATGTCCGCAGCCTCTGGTCATCTCCTGTACTATGTCTGCAGCCTCTGGTCATCTCCTGTACTATGTCCGCAGCCTCTGGTCATCTCCTGTACTATGTCTGCAACCTCTGGTCATCTCCTGTACTATGTCTGCAGTCTCTGGTCCATCTCCTGTACTGTGTTCGCAGTCCATTGGTTCAGAATATTTTTTTTCTTGTTTTTCTCCTCTAAAACCTAGGTGCGTCTTATGGTCAGGTGCGTCTTATGGAGTGAAAAATACGGCACCTTAACTTACTGTCCCATAGCCAAAACAGGAAGCAAGAGAGAATTCCAACAAATTGAGGGAATTCCTTGGGAACCCCCAGGTCACCAGAACTAGTGTCCCCATTAGAAGATTTACCCTCTATTACTTTTCTGGGGACAACCCAAAATCTGGGGTTTTCTTTACTTCCACTTTCAAAGATTATTGTAAACAGGACAAATAGAGAGGGTGAATTTCCCCAATGGGGCACAGTCCGCAATAAAATCTGAGAAGGGTTCTAATCCATATCCACTCTGTCCAAAACAAAAAAAAAAAAAAAGTTTTGCCTTTAGTTATACTAAACATTTGCAGGCAAGTCAATTCAGTCTGTATTCTCCACGTGCTATCCTTATTAGCCCTCAAGTACTGTACTGAACAGGTTTCATGGAACCTGTGAAACCTGTTTAACAAATTATATGTGCAGTTACTTGTGATATAAAAGATACTGTGGAACAGTATCACTCAGTTGGAAATACGACAACTCAACTATTGAAGAAATCAAAATCCACGTACCTGCTATTCTCATGTTTCCCACCAGCTATGGCAATGTTCTCCCTGAAACAATAAACAAAAAGAGTATTATTGTGAGGATAAAAAAAGGACACAATGCTTCCACAAATAGTTGCTGAATCTTTCATGGCCAGAAGTATTTTGTGCCTTCATGACAGGGGATCGTTACAGGGGGAGATTTTAACCAATTTGTATTCCTATTTCAAGTGTTTGGGTGGTAGAAGATTGATTTATAATAAAGAAGACCATCTGCAACATTGCTCTGTAGGAGAGTCATTAGGAAGCTTATCTGTTTGGCTACCAGCACCTTGATGAATAAACCACATTAGTGCATAGCAAACACAATTTATATAATGTATTCCTTTAAAGAGAGAAATCTCTCCAAAATGGGAGGTGAGGGGGGATCCTTTCTTAGATAGTTATCAGAACAGGTGTCTCCTGGAAGATTGACAGAATGGTGGAAAGATTGATGAAAGACTTCTCTGCACCTCCTGCTCTGCTGACAACTGTAAAACATTGAATTGCTCAACACATCCCCAACACAATGGCCACCAGGATAAAAAGGGAGTCTATATTAAAGCAGACCATATATTATGCAATTGTCTTTCCTTCCGCCACAGGAAGAAGTTAATAAAATTGCTTGACCCCCCCCCCATCAACAGTCAGTGTTGATGGGGGAATCCGTCCCGCAGGTTCAATTGTATTCTGCCAGCAGGGATCCTTCCTTGCCAGCAGAATACAATGATCACTGCTATAGCTACCGGCAGTGATCACATGAAAAAGTCCAGCAGGCTGGCTGCACTGAAGTTGATTGATCGATTTCAGTACAACTAGCCTGCTCATAGGTGGATCGAATCTCAGGCGGTCGTTGCTGAACTGTCCAAGATTCGATCCATGTTTGACCGGCTTTACCCAGCAGGCACACAGCAAAAAATACCCGCTGATCACATTGATATATATATACATACATACATACACACATTATATATATATATATATATATATATATATATATATATATATATACACACACACACACACACATACACAGTGGGGATCGACCGTTTGGGCACCCCGGCTAAAAATTTGTATTAATGTGCATAAAGAAGCCAAGGAAAGATGGAAAAATCTCCAAAAGGCATCAAATTACAGATTAGACATTCTTATAATATGTCAACAAAATTTAGATTTTATTTCCATCATTTACACTTTCAAAATAACAGAAAACAAAAAAATGGCGTCTGCAAAAGTTTGGGCACCCTGCAGAGTTAATATCTTGTACTTCCCCCTTTGGCAAGTATCACAGCTTGTAAACGCTTTTTGTAGCCAGCCAAGAGTCTTTCAATTCTTGTTTGAGGTATCTTTGTCCATTCTTCCTTACAAAAGTCTTCCGGTTCTTTAAAATTTCTGGGCTGTCTGTCACGCACTGCTCTTTTAAGGTCTATCCATAGATTTTCAATTATGTTGAGGTCAAGAGATTGTGAAGGCCATGGCAAAACCTTCAGTTTACGCCTCTTGATGTAATCCCCCATGGATTTCGAGGTGTGTTTAGGATCATTAGCCATTTGTGGAAGCCATCCTCTCTTTAACTTCAGCTTTTTCACAGAAGGCATCAAGTTACCATCCAAAATTTGCTGAAATTTGATTGAATCCATTTTTCCTTCTACTCGTGAGATGTTCCCTGTGCCACTGGCTGCAACACAACCCTAAAGCATGATTGATCCAACCCCATGCTTAACAGTTGGACAGAGGTTCTTTTCATTAAATTCTGTGCCCCTTCTTCTCCAAACGTACCTTTGCTCATTCCGGCCAAAAAGTTCAATTTTAACCTCATCAGTCCACAGAACTTGTTTTCAAAATGCATCAGGCTTGTCTATATGTTCATTTGCAAAGTTCAAACGATGATTTTTGTGGTGAGGACGTAGAAGAGGTTTTCTTCTGATGACTCTTCCATGAAGACCATATTTGTACAAGTATCTCTTTATATTGGAATAGTGTACCACAACTCCAGTGTCTGCCAGATCTTTCTGGAGGGATCGTGCAGTCAAAACGTGGGTTTTGAATTGTTTTTCTCACAATCCTGCGAGCTGTTCTGTCTGATATTTTTCTTGGTCTTCCAGATCTTGCTTTAACTTCCACTGTTCCTGATGACTGCCATTTCTTAATTACATTCCGAACAGAGGATACCGACATCTGAAAATGCTTTGCTATCTTCTTATAGCCTTCTCCAGCTTTGTGAGCGTCAACTATTTTCAGTTTCAGTTTTCTAGACAACTGCTTAGAAGAACCCATGGTGCTGATTGTTGGGGCAAGGTCAGATGAGTTTGGGCAATTAAAACCTTTGAGATTGACATCACCTGGTCTTCCCAGAGGATGATTGAGAACAATCCATGACACTGGCAGGTCTCAGCTTGGCAAAGGGGGCAGTGCATGCTATAAATTCTGCAGGGTGCCCAAACTTTTGCAGACGCCATTTTTTTGTTTTCTGTTATTTTGAAAGTGTAAATGATGGAAATAAAATCTAACTTTTGTTGACATATTATAAGAATGTCTAATCTGTAATTTGATGCCTTTTGGAGATTTTTCCATCTTTCCTTTGCTTCTTTATGCACATTAATACAAATTTTTAGCTGGGGTGCCCAAACGTTCGATCCCCACTGCATACACACACATACAGTTGTGGCCAAAATTATTCAACCCCCAATGCTGTAAAGGGGTTTAGGGACTATAGTGTACATTTGGAATTGTATTCAGAATCAAATCCTACAAGGACGTTGTAACTACCCAAATGCAACTAAAATGACATCAATTGTTTATGTAATACAGTAGTAAATGGTTCTTATGTGGTTTCTTCATTGCCACAATTATTCAACCCCTTAAAGACTACCACTCTGAAGAACAGAGGTTCATACAGGTGCTTTCCATCAGGTATTGAAAACACCTGTGGATGTCACCGAGCAGCAATCAAGCATAATAAGCACCAATTAGGCAGCTTTAAAATGACTGTGATACTCAGCTCCTTCTAGACATTTACTGGTGTGGTTACAAACATGGTGAAGGCAAGAGAATGGTCCAGGAAGACAAGAGAAGAGGTGATTTCTCTTCACAGGAAGGGCAATGGCTATAAGAAGATTGCAAAGATGTTAAACATACCAAGAGACACCTTAGGAAGCATCATTCGCAAATTCAAGGCAAAGGGCACTGTTGAAACGCTACCTGGTCGTGGCAGAAAGAAGATGCTGACTTCGACTGCTGTGCGCTACCTGAAGCGTAGAGTGGAGAGAAGTCCCCGTGTGACTGCTGAGGAACTGAGAAAAGATTTGTCAGATGTGGGTACAGAAGTTTCAGCCCAGACAATAAGACGCACACTGCGTAATGAAGGCCTCCGTGCCAGAACTCCCAGGCGTACCCCCTTGCTGTCTCCAAAGAATAAGAAGAGTCGACTGCAGTATGCCAAAAGCCATGTGGACAAACCACAAAAGTTGTGGGATAGTGTTCTGTGGACTGATGAAACAAAATTAGAACTGTTTGGGCCCATGGATCAACGCTATGTTTGGAGGAGGAAGAACAAGGCCTATGATGAAAAGAACACCTTGCCTACTGTGAAGCATGGTGGAGGGTCAATCATGCTTTGGGGCTGTTTTGCTTCTGCAGGTACAGGGAAGCTTCAGCGTGTGCAAGGTACCATGAATTCTCTTCAGTACCAGGAGATATTGGATGGAAACGTGATGCAGTCCGTCACACACCTGAGGCTTGGGAGACGTTGGACCTTTCAACAGGACAATGATCCCAAGCATACCTCCAAGTCCACTAGAGCATGGTTGCAGAGGAAAGGCTGGAACATTTTGGAGTGGCCATCGCAGTCACCAGACTTAAATCCGATTGAGAACCTCTGGTGGGACTTAAAGAAAGCAGTTGCAGTGCGCAAGCCTAAGAATGTGACTGAACTGGAGGCCTTTGCCCATGAAGAATGGGCGAAGATACCCGTAGATCGCTGCAAGACACTTGTGTCAAGCTATGCTTCACGTTTAAAAGCTGTTATAACTGTAAAAGGATGCTGTACTAAGTACTAAGATTGAATGTCACTTGGGGGTTGAATAAAACTGATAATGCTGTGAGCACAGAAAAGACATTTGTGGTTATTTCATTATAACTGTTATGTTATATTTGTCTGACCTACAAGTGCCTCTTTAATGTAAATGTAAGCAAGATGACTGAATGATCAAAAGCAATGTCAAACTGGCCAAAACACTCAATTTCAGTGGGGGTTGAATAATTTTGGCCACAACTGTATATATATATACACACACACACACACACACACACACACTGTATATACACACACATGCATAGATACACACACAGCATATACTGTATGTATTTTGCACAAAGTGCTTATTTGTGAGGACCCTCCTAGACTTTATGAATAGGTACCGTACTTGTGTGAAACCCATCAAGGTTCTTGTTCTGTTGATATTGTTTAGCTGTGCATACATTTTATACAATAAACCTACAACTTTGCAGAGAACTATATGTATTCATTGTTTTGAAGTATAATTGTGCATGTCAGGACGGGGCAAGATCTGAAACCTCCAGTTTCTCATGTTTTAGGGCAGGGGTGTCAAACTCAATTTCTTCATGGGCCGCATCAGCATTATGGTTGCCGTCAAAAGGGCTGGTTGTATCTTTAAGACTAGATGTTCAGAGCCCCCCGATCACGCTTACATCAGATGTGAAGAGCCCCCCACCATCCCTTACATCACAGTGTACCCCCTGACCTTGAGTTGCGACTGGGAAGAGTCTGGGGAAGAAGCTGGGCAGCAGAAAGTGCAGGGTCTGGAGCAGGACCAAAGGAGGGCTGGAGTCTGCTGCCAGAGTCTGCTAAATGCTGAGACCAGGGGAGGCGGAGACGAGGGAGTGCTGTGGCTGCAAAGAGAAGTGCAGGATCTGGTAGAAGAGTTCTGTCCTACTCTATACTGCTAATTGCTGAGACAAGGATAGGGCAGAGATGAGAAGGGGGTGCTGCAGCTGCAGGAGAGGTGTGAGGGCCACATGATTCAGCCCTCTGGCCTGGTGTTTGACACATGCTTTAGGGCATCTAATATACATAATGTATATACACACACATTTTATATTAAATACACACACACACACTCTAACCACTTGCCTACCAGGCACTTTTACCCCTTTCGTGCCCAGGCCAATTTTCAGCTTTTAGTGCTGTCGCATTTTGAATGACAAGTACACGGTCATGCAACACTGTACCCATATGAAATTTTTATAATTTTTTTGCACACAAACCGAGCTTTCTTTTGGTGGTATTTAATCACCACTAGGTGTTTTATTTTTTGCACTATAAACAAAGAAAGAGCAAAAAAAAAAGTCTCTTTGTTTCTATTATAATATTTTGCAAACAGGTAATTTTTCTCCTTCACTGATGTGCATTGATAAGACTGCACTGACAGGCAGCACTGATGAGCACTGATAGGTAGCACAGATATGCAGCAATGATGGGCACTGATGGGAGCAACTGCTGGGCAGCACTGATCATCAGTGCAGATGGTCCTCTGTGTCATTTGCCGGTTATCGGCAGTACTTTCCTAACGCTGTGACAGTGAAAGTGCAGCCGATAACCGGCAACAGTATTTACATTGTGATCTGCTGTGTCATTGGACACAGCTGATCAAGGCCGCTGTGATTGGCCTTTTACCTAATCATGTGATCAGCTGTGCCCGTAGGACACAGTGATCACGGGGAGCGCACCGCTGGGGGCACACAGGAGGGCGTGTTCTGGGAGGACATCATTCGGCAATAGCGCGGTTGGCAACGTGTGTGTGTGTGTGTATATAAAGATATATATATTTTTTTAAATTATTATTTATTTATATTTATTATTAAAACACGCTGCATATATACAGTCACCGGCTTCTTTATTAGGTACACCTGTTCAATTGCTTGGTAACACAGATTTATAATCAGCCAATCACATGGCGACAACTCAATGCATTTAGGCATGTAGACGTGGTGAAGATAACTTGCTGAAATTCAAAGTGAGCTTTAAAATGGGGAAGAAAGGGGATTTAAGTGATTTTGAACATGGCATGATTATTGGTGCCAGACAGGCTGGTGTGAATTTTTCAAAAACTGCAGATCTACTGGGATTTTCATGCACAACCATCTCCAGGGTTTACAGAGAATGGTCCAAAAAATAGAAAATATCCAGTGAATGGCAGTTGTGTGAACGAAAATGCCTTGCTGTTATCAGAGGAGAATGGGCAGACTGGCTGCTGCGACATTCAGATGGTAGGGTTGGAATTTAGTGTAAACAATATGAAAGCATGGATCCATCCTGCCTTGTATAAACGGTTCTGGCCGGTGGTGGTGGTTTAATGGAGTGGGGGACTTAAAAAGGAAGACTGAGATGACTATTAACAGTAGATGCATTCATGCAGATGAAAAAAAAAAGTTCACGAACAGTGCAAGTTCTCAAATTTTCTGGAAAGACAGCTGATGCTTAGGGTTAGGTCTATATGTAGAGACAGAACTTGCTTTGTAAATGCTAGTCTGAAGAATGTCATGTTTAGCATGCCTGTTGAGATTGTTTAAAAAGTGTTGTACAAGTTCAAACTGTCTTTCCCGCCAAAAGATTTGTAATTTAGCCACTCATGTAAATCAGGTACCACTGCAAGAAAATATAGCCAATCTACCTCCATTTCATCAGTAGCAACACAGATAAAACAAAAGTCACAAAAAAAAATAAAATAAAAAAAACACGCATACAGCCTGCTTACTGGACAATGAAGGACCAGGAGAACACTAATGAGGTCAGTGCTGCCCTTCCTTCTCTTAGCTGGAAACACTGTTCAACAGGTAAAAAGTTTTGGGCATAAAATTAGCTAATCTTACATAATTTTGGGGTGCTGAAAACGAAAATGACCCTAAAAAATGTTGATTGGCTCTAGTTTCCATGATATATTCACCCATCTAATGACGTAAGCCATTCAAAATGATGATGCAACTTCAGCTGCATATTGCGCAATTGATACTGGTGACCAATAGAAAATTGCATGTATACTGAGATGATGCAATATTAGCCTTTAATTGCATCACTTCACTGCATAAAAGCTGCAGTATCTGTAGCTGATTGTAGTTCGACAGCGTCTTTACATTTCGTTTTATGCTTATATAGGCTACTCAGTAATGCCTCGAACTTGTGTGAATAAAGCAGATAATTTCTGCTATATCTGCGGTAAAATAACTTTTATCTCAAAAAAAGGAGGATAACAGGAATGATTAAGAAAGCCTACAACTTGTATTTTGGCTGCAAGATAGGAGACCAGGACAAGAGCTGGGCACCACATATATGCTGCAATTCTTGTGGGACGGCACTGGAGCAATGGTTGAATGGAAAAAAGGCATCTATGCCTTTCGCTGTGCCAATGATTTAGCCAACAGATCATGTTAGTAATTGTTACTTTTGTATGGTGCCTCCAATTGTAAAAGGGCTAAATAAGAAGAAAAAGTTATCTGTGCACTATCCAAATATTCCATCGGCAATACGTCCAGTTCCTCATGGAGAGGGGCTACCAATTCCTAAAGCACCAGAATCCTTCGTGGTTGAGTCAAGTGAGGAAGAACCTGAAGCGTGTAGTCACGTGCAGTTGTAAGAGATAGCCCTTTCCTCGAATACAAGAGAAAAGCCAAGAGAAGCAAAACCGACACAAACTGAAGACAAAACTAGTGAGAATCCTAAGTATTAAAATGATTCAACTTAGCTTATGGCTATAATTTTTCTTGGTAATCCTATGCAATATATTATGCCATTTAGGCTTTGTTATGTAGTCAATATCACTTGCTTTATATTTGTGGAAAGACATCTATCTATATAATTATTGTGCATTATGCAGTCATTACGCCTATAGTAGAAAACTTTCCGTTTACAGAAAAACTAGAGCCAATTGACAAATTTCATTGTTATATTTGAACTCAGAATGTGAAATTCATTAAGAAATGGATCCTTTTGTTTCCAAAACTGGCAAAAAATAAAAATTTGTTGAACAGTGAAATTGATACACAGTAGAGAAGTGGAAGTTGATATTAAGACAGATTTAGGCACTTCTGCCAGCTAGATGTACAACTACATAATTAAACCAGCACTTTAATGGATTTAATAAATGAGGATTGATGTGTTTGAATGCCTTGTAGCTGCTTAACAGGGCCTATGAGCATTCAATCAACTACAAACTGTATCAGACTGTTCCACATTTTAAAAATGCACATTATACCTGATTGTTATTTGAAAGTCAAAATCAACAAAAAGTAAAAAGAATGCATTGTAAGTGCATTTAAAATGCATCTGCAATGCTCATGTATACTAGGGAGAGCAAGGAAGAGGTAGGAATAAGGAAGGTAGGAGGAAGGAATAACGCTGGTAACATTAGCTGTGTAAAGTCACGTTAAAAACGGGAATTTTTCAGCATTTTTTAATTCGTGTTTACCGGCGTTTTTTTCAAGTTTGCGGGGTTTTTTTTAGAGGTTTTTTGGACCAAAAAAAAAACTTTTTTTAGTAAAAAAAAAGTTCAAAAACGCAGGTGTGCCGCGATTTACTGCATTTTGCACCGTTAGGAGCGTTTTTACAGCTAAAAAACTCTTCTAGAAACCCACTAGTTCTGGATGAGAGTCACATGGAAACAGACAGCCCATAAGGCTAGGTTCACATCTGTGTGGGTGGTGCCGCTGTGGATCCGCACAAAATTCTGTGCAGCCGCACCACCCTCACAGAATGCGGATCCGCAGGCGGGTGCCATTAATTCTAATGGCAAGCCGCCCGCACAAATAGCAACTGCAATGGGGACCGAGGTTCCCGTGCAGGCTGCGTTTTCAGAAGATGTGCAGGGACTTCTTCCCTGCGTGTCTCAGGGCACGGGAGTCCATTCAAATGAATGGGCTCTCGTGCAAAACGCGGCCCGCAGGAACGTGAATATGTGAACCAGGGGTAAAGGACAGTGGGCTGTGTCTGCTCCGCATGCCGGCTGAGCGGTGTCCATTTCCCCCCTTGAACTGGCTGATGCTGGAATCACTTCTAGACACCTGCTCCGTCCTTTCATCTGCCAGTGGGGTGACTCCTTTTCTCATCTCCAGCTTGGAGTGGCACCAGAAGGTATTTCTATTAATATGTTTGTTTAAAAATAACCTTTAATATATTTTAAAGCAGTAGTAAACTGCATCCAAAAAAATTATTAAAAAAACAAAACAAACAAAAATCCTGCAAAGTAAAGGCATAGTGTGCTTGTATGCATTGCATACGAGCACATTATGAAGGACTTACCTTGAAACGAAGCCCTCCACTGGAGCGCTGCCACAGCTTCCCTCTTTACCCGATCTTCCTTCCGGGTTCGCAAGCTCTGGCCGGCTGACCGGCCGAGTCACCATGACCTCCCGCATGTGCGCAGGAGTCTGGGGCCACGGCACAGTGCTCTGAAGGAACGGCATACCCTTCAGAGTGCGTGCGCCAGCTATCAAAAAGGTCTAATATCGCCTAAACGGTGCACGTTCAGGAGATATTCATTGTACCTATAGCTAAGATTTATTAGAAGCTCACCTGTAGGTAAAATGATTACAGAACAGTTTACTGCCACTTCAAGCTTTGGAAAGCTAGACTAAATAGGGAAGTAATGGCAAAAACAATAAGTTAAGAATAAGACAAGATTCAAGTTCACCTTCCACATTCTTAGGCTTCACGTCTTACAACTTCTGACTGGAAAAAGGAACCCATAAACACAACAAATGCTTACCTGGAAGTCTATTTGTTATTGTAAAGGTTCAGAGACTACAGAGAAAGGCACAATACCACTAGAGGTGATTTCCTGATGGAGATTTGTACAGTGCGGATGACAAAACATCACGTCGTGCCATTAGTGTGCCACCAAATTTGGTTTTCCAGGGGGATATTTCATAAAAAATACCCCCCCCCCCATGCAGTTGCAGGGTATTTACAATGTGAGGGGAATAATACTCCTACACTACGGGGGGACGTTCTCATATCCTAAACACCCATTTGTAACAAAGAGAGGATATCACTATCGATTTTTTGTTATACCCCAAACCATGCCATTCATAAAAGAAAAAAAAAAAAAAGTGGGGGTGGGGGGACTGTGGTATGGTGCCAACACAGCCTCACTGAGTTCTGTTTTCTTTTTTTTTTGTTTATTTAAATATTTATTCCTTTTTCAGGTAAACAAGTTATACAAACATACTCACTTAGTTCTGTTTAACAGGACAGAAAGAGCTGCACGATTGGAGGAGAACCAGTCATGTGACTGACAGGACATATGACCAGGCTCTCCTGCTGTTTTTTTTTTTTTTTTTTAATGTCCAATTTTTTTTTTTTATACAGAACTTGTATTTACTTGTAGTGCCCTCCACCAGCTTCAGAGTCCCCAAGGCAGCAGAGACAGTAGGCCCTTGTGGGTCTTAGCACCAATCATGGGTTGTAAAAATGAATGTTTCTCCAGGACTTAACCCATTTCCAGTCCTATGACCACTGTGATTGGCTGTCATAGTGGTCACATGATCAGAAGGCAGTCCCTCTGGTTCTGGTTCCTGATAACTAGTTCAGGTCACAGCTTGGCCTCCATGTTGGAAGCGTGCACTCGACACAGAAACCTCTGATGCCCAGACGCATGTGCAGTGTGTGGGGGTTAAACTCACCCTCTTGGCCTCTGCTTATGTGTATTACGTGGGCGGCAAGAAGTTAAAGGGTAGGTTAACCAACAATGGACTTCTCTTATGTGCGTCCATTTTTCTATACCATTGAAAGCTTTTTGTTATTTAGGTTTGGTAAGGGCAACAAAAATACTTGCTGATAATGTGAAAGATCCAATGAGCTCCCAAATTCCTGTGCGTTGTACCTGCACTGTACTTATCAATTAGCTGTGTTCCCAACTCTCTACAGACTACAGAAGCCCCAAGAAAAAAGGAATGAGGGAGGCGTTCTGTAGTTCTTATATACTCCCTGTCCTACATTTTAAGCACTTCAAGTCCGGACACTTTCACCCCCTTCCTGTCCAGGCCAATTGTCAGCTTTCAGTGCTTTCACACTTTGAATGACAATTGTGCGGTCATGCAACACTGTACCCATATGAATTTTTTAGCATTTTTTTGAGACAGAAAAAACTTTTATTTGAAAACAAAAGTGTTTTTCTTATAAAATTTTGCAAATAAATAATCTTTCATAAATCTTGGACAAAATGTATTCAGCTATCTTTTTAGTTAAAAAACAAAAACAAATTAGTTTATAACCAAAAATTATAATTTTTTTAAAAATATTTTTTACTTTTTTGTATTTGTTTTTTTAAACACACTGTCACCCTAGCAGTACAGTGTCACCATAGGGACACTGTACTACTTGCGGGGAGTGATTTAGACTTTTTTTTTTTTCTACACGGATTGCTCTTACACCCATAAAGGCTGTAAAAACAATCATTTTTCCTCTCTGGCTGCATTCTTGCAGCCATTGAGAAATACTGTGAGAGCTGTGATTGGCCAATCAGTGATCACATGAATCGGGACCTCACATAAAAGGTCCCGTACAGGGATCAGTGTTCCGCTGTGTCCGGAGGACACAGTGAGCACCGGATCGCAGTGCTGTGCACTCCCAGGGAGCAAGCACAGGCAGGGAAGCGGAATGACATTTATAAATGGCCACCCACTCCTGCACTGTTCCCATCTGGCCGTTTATGTACATGGGCTGGATGGGAAGTGGTTAGAAAGACTCAGTTATGGGAGAAAGAGGAGGCAAAGTGTTGCAGTTACTTGCAGCAGACTCCCAGACATCCTGTAAGAGTCCAATGATGGGTCGTTCTGACAGGCAAAGCTTTGACAGTTCTGGGTAGTGCCGATGCATGCCACTAAACCCCACCGCCACGGGAGGGCTAACTGGCCAATAGCAATAATCAGAGGGTAGGAAGGGCTAGGCACAATCAGGCACTATCAAGAAGTATCAACATTTTGCCTGTCAGTGCAGCTTGGGGGTCAGCCACGATTGGAAGATTTCGAAGGGTTGTTGTAAAGTATGTATAGGTATTCATGGTGCCAGATCTTCATACCTGCAGCAGTTTGCATCTCCATCACTGTGCTTAGACTCTGATTTCCTATGAAGAGTGTGTCACACATCATCAACCAGTCATTAGGACAAGGGTGAAAGGACAAATGGGTGTCTCTTGACAATGCAGTTAGACTGGAATAGATCCTAGCAACCTGACTGTATGTTACAGGGCAGCCATGGTTACCAGTAGAAGAGACAGCAATGTACTAGTCATATACGTTGTTCCTGACTATTTTGTAATTTAGCCCACAATGTCTAAGGGCTCCTTTGCACTTTGCGGTCAGGGACACTAAAAACAGGTGGTTCAGCTGCATTTTTACTACCCCCTTATGCTGAAAAAGGTTAGTCAGTTAGAGTTGTACACCATCCTGTGGCAAAAATGATACCCTGTCGTGTTTAGCTGGCAATACTGAAGCAAAAGATGACCCATTCCAAAAAAATAGAACTGTGCCACAACTGCATCTGTGAGTGGTGGGATCACATTTACAGGGTTAAACCAGGTAGTGCCATGGCAACTGCCTCTGAAAAGTGAAGCACCACAGGTCACTTTTCAGAGGGGTGGCAAAGGCTGTTTCAAACGGTTTCAAATTTGGGGCTTACTTGTGAAAAATAGTACTGCAATCACTGGTGGCCATGCAGCATTCCTGAAAAGGATCTCTGTATGTAATAAACTTCTGTTGTACAAAACAACAGACAACAAATTCACCTAGCTGTAACACACAGTTACTATTTATTTTTAACCTAAACATTTCCCACCAAATCATTATCACAAATGACAACTGTTAACACACACACACGTCAGGTTTCCATCAAACGATGGGGCATCCTTACATTCCTAACACACTACCCAGTCCATATCAGTATAGATATCGAGCATGATATTCCCCATTCAGATCTGATGTGTTTTCAAAGTGTTCCTTTCATTTTTTTGAGCAGTGTGTGTATGTATGTATGTATGTGTATCTATAGCTATCTGAATGCAAAGACACCCGGAAAACCAAAGTGAAAAAATGATGCAGCAGGCTAATCCATTTTGCTGAAATTTCATTGCAGCAACTCAAAATGGTACTCAGTAGTTTGTATGGCCCACACATGCTTGTATGGATGCCTGACAACGTCGGGGCATGCTCCTAATGAGACGACAGATGGTGTCCTGGTGTATTTCCTCCCAGATCTGGACCAGGGCACCACTGAGCTCCTGGACAGCCTGAGGTGCAACCTGTGGCGTCAGATGAACTGAAACACGATATCCCAGAGGTGTTCTGTTAGATTTAGGTCAGGCGAGCGTGAGGCCATAGTATCAATTCCTTCATCCTCCGGGAATTACCTGCATACTCTCGCCACATGAGGCCTAGCATTTTCGTGCACCTGGAGGAACCCAGGACCCACTACACCAGTGGAGGGTCTGACAATGGGTCCAAGGATTTCATCCCAATACCTAATAGCAGTAAGGGTGCCATTGTCTAGCCTGTAGAGGTCTGTGCATCCCTCCATGGATATGCCTCCCCAGACCATCACTGGCCCACCACCAAAACGATCATGCTAAATGTTGTTACAGGCAGCATAGCGTTCTCCATGGCTTCTCCAGACCCTTTTCATGTTGGTCACATGTGCTCAAGGTGAATCTGCTCTCATCTGTGAAAATCACAGGATGCCAGTGGCGGACCTGCCAATTCTAGTGTTCAATGGTAAATGCCAATAGAGCTCTATGGTGCCAGGCAGTGAGCACAGGGCCCACTAGAGGACGTCGGGCCCTCAGGCCACCCTCATGAAGTCTGTTTCTGATTGTTTGGCCAGAGACATTCACACCAGTGGCCTGCTGGAGGTCATTCAGTAGGGCTCTGGCAGTGCTCATCTTGTTCCTCCTTGGACAAAGGAGCAGATACCGGTCCTGCTGATGGGTTAATGACCTTCTATGGCCCTGTCCATCTCTCCTAGAGTAACTGCCTGTCTCCTGGAATCTCCTCCATGTTCTTGAGACTGTGCTGGGAGACACAGCAAACCTTCCGGCAATGGAAAGTATTGATGTGCCATCCTGGTGGAGTTGGACTGCCTGTGCAACCTCTATAGGGTCCAGATGTATTGCCTCATGGTACCACTTGTGACACTGACCCTAGTCAAATTTAAAACTAGTTAAAAACAGTCAAAAAAGAGGAGTAGGGAAAACAATGGCAGTGGCCTCCACCTGTAAAACCCATCTAGTGCACCTGTTAATTTCATTAACACCAAAGAAGCTGACACTGATTAACAACCGCCTCTGCTACTTAACTGACCAGATCAATATCCCAGGAGTTTAATTGACTTGATGCTATATTCTGATTAAAAGTCTTCTTTAGTTTATTTGAGCAGTGTACACACACACACACACTATATACAACCCTGGCCAAAAGTCTGCTGCCTCAGTTTTTATGATGGCAATTTGAAGAGTGTTCCGATGAATTGCAATTATTTGCAAAGTCCCTCTTTGCCATGAAAATGAACTAAAAAAAAATGTCCAATGCATTTCAGCCCTGCCACAAAAGGACCAGCTGACATCATGTCAGTGATTCTCTCAACACAGGTGTCAGTGTTGACAAGGATAAGGCTGGAGAGCACTCTGTCACTCTGAGTTACAATAACAGACTTGAAGCTTTAAAAGGAGGGTGGTGCTTGAAATCATTGTTCTTCCTCTGTTAACCATGGTTACCTGCAAGGAAACACGTGCAGTCAGCATTGCTTTGCAAAAAAGGGATTCACAGGCAAGGATATTACTGCTACTAAGATTGCACCTAAATCAACCATTTATCTGATCAAGAACTTCAAGAAGAGAGATTCAATAATTGTGAAGAAGGCTTCAGGGTGCCCAAGAAAGTCCAGCAAGCGCCAGGACTATCTCCTAAAGTTGATTCAGCTGCGGGATTGTGGCAACACAAGTGCAGAGATTGCTCAGGAATGGCAGCAGGCAGGTGTGAGTGCATCTGCACGCACAGTGAGGCAAAGACTTTTAGAGGATAGCCTGATGTCAAGGAGGCAGCAAAGAAGCCACTTCTCTCCACGAAAAACATCAGGGACAGACTAATATTCTACAAAACGTACAGGGATTGGACTGCTGGGGACTGGGGTAAAGTCATTTTCTCTGACAAATCCCGTTTCAGATTGGGGCATCCAGAAAAAACCTTGTCCGGAGAAAATGTGAACACTACTATCAGTCCTGTGTCATGCCAACAGTAAAGCATCCTGAGACCATTCATGTGTGGGGTTGCCTCTCAGCCAAGGGAGTGGGCTCACTCACAATTTTGCCTAAGAACACAGCCATGAATAAAGAATGGTACAAAAACATCCCCCAAGAGCAACTTCTCCCAACCATCCAAGAACAGTTTGGTGATAAACAATGCTTTTTCTAGCATGATGGAGCACCTTTCTATAAGGCAAAAGTAATAACTAAGGGGTTTGGGGAACAAAACATCAAAATTTTGGGTCCGTGGCAAGGAAACTCCCCAGACCCTAATCTTATCAAGAACTAGAATTATTAAATTTTATAAAGTTTTATATATTCCAAAAAAGGTGCATGTATAAAAAGGTCCATTTTATCCACCTTTCTTGGTGATGACACAGGAGGGATTTTTATCTAGAGATTGTATTGCAAAAAGGTTTAAAAACCCATTACAGGAGGCGCTCGTGAGCAGCGTAGGGAATGGCCACCTCACCTCTGCGCTCCTCCGCCGCCGGGCACATTTCCTCAATCGGCCTCCTGGGGAGCCAGTTCAGTCCCCCACCTTTGTCCTCACTCTCTGCTGCTGACCCCCTGCTACCATAGGAAAAAAAAAAAAATGGCCTTCCACGCCTCCAGTGCTCGTTTTCAGATGCGGCCTACTCGTCAGCAGAAGCCCTGGCCTCGATTTTGGCCACATCCGCGCCGCTACCCTCGGGCTGCCCAGACGTCTCCTCAGACATGGAGAGCCTACCAGATAACCCTGCAGACCTCCTACAGCCCCCTATGCCAGACACCGACCCCCCACAGCCCTCCTTGCGGGCCGCAGCCCACCCACAGCCCCCCTTGCGGGCCGCAGCCCACGCACAGCCCCCCTTGCGGGCCGCAGCCCACGCACAGCCCCCCTTGCGGGCCGCAGCCCACGCACAGCCCCCCTTGCGGGCCGCAGCCCTCCTGGCCAGGTTTAAGACCATGCTGAGCAGGAGCTTCACACTGCCACCTCCAGACGAGCGACTCATCTCACCAAGGAAATTTGCGAATTGAGAAGCCGCACTGATGTCCTTGAAGATAAGATGGACGCCGCGGCATGATCGAAAATCATGAATAGGACCTTTCAGATCGGAGAAGAGAGCTTGACACGGCTCTCTTGCACTTGGAAGATTTTGAGAATAGGTCCCGTTGGGGTAATCTTCGCCTGCGTGGCCTGCCCGAAGCCATCGTTGACCTCACACCCATTGCTACCGTGCTTTTTCAAGAGTTGGATCCGGCGACACCGATAGACCATCTGGAGTTCGATCACATTCATCGGGCCCTGGGTCCGAGAGGTTACATCAGTCCTCCTGAACCGTTACATCAAGTACCAATGGGGCTTTCCATTTAAGCTTACGTTCGCGTACCAAGGTCGGAGCCATGTTGTCCACAATCCGGAAGAGGCCACGTCGACCCTGGAGGCGCTACACCTTCTGCCCTCGCGGGATACCTCTGACAGCCAGTGCGGCCCTCCGGTTCCCATCCTCCATCTAAGCTGGGGCGTATATGGGAGAAAGTTGATAGCCATAAACGCTCCCTCCCTAGAACCCCTCCGTTGTCCGGATCCTCCCGCTCCAATCCAGGTTGAGTACAGTTGGATGGGTAAGACTTTTCACATGGCTTGATCCACTGCCGTGACTCTCCGCGTTTCTTATGGTTCTTATGTTAGGCGAACTTTTCGTATGTTTTTGATGTTGCTTATTTTTAGTTTTACAGTTTGAAATATTCTTCTATACAATACTGGTCTTTACTGGTGGTTTAAGTTGAGTCTTTCATTTTTTTGGTGTTTTTGTCTCCGCTAATTTTTCTGTTATACTTGGATTTTGGTTATGTAGATCCCTGGCTCCCACCCACCTCTGAGTTTTTTTTTGGGGGGGGCTTTGTGTTATTGTACCTCTTTATATATACCGGGGGCCTCCCATGGTCCTGTGCCTTATACGATTGGTGCCGGCTTCCGATCTAACAGCGCCGTGACCTGGAAATGCCTCATTTCTATTTTGCTGATATGTCTGCGTACCTGTTTACATTTTCTTTATGTATAATGGTGTCATATTATGCATTATTAAGGTAATGTACTTGACATTGTCTTTTTGCCTGTTTTGTTCTCCCCCCCCCCCCCCCTTTTTTTTCTCCCTTTTCTCTCTTCCCTTCTTTTCTCTTTCCTTTTTCTTTCCCTTCCCCCTTCCTTCCCCTCCCCATGAAGGTTCTTTTTGTATTATGTTGTTTATGACGCACCCATGTGCCCAGTGGTAGAGCCACCCCCTATGTGTGTCCTTACGGTTGGGAGGCAATTTCCACTGAGTGTGGTTTTGTTACACTACCTTAGAGTCTACGTTTTCTTCTTCGGTCTCTGTTTTTTGTTTGTTTTTTTTTCTTTTTTCTCACGGATCCGGGGCAGCCCAGGGTAAAGTTGCATTTGAGGATTGGACCATTATTCATAGCATACTTTGGCAGCTGAATTCCCTTGACTCAGCGTGGCTTTAAAACCTTTGAAGATTTGTTTCTCAAAATATCCATGGTTTTAATTCTCCAACCAAGCGTTCTAAAGTGTTCCATCATCTTAAGTCCCAAGACGTGGACATAGTCTGCCTACAGGAGACAAGGTTTTCTCAATCCTCCGTGCCGCGCTACCTCTCCCACCATTATTCAACCTTTTTCTCTGCCTCGGCCCTTCAGAAGCATAGGGGCGTGGTGATCGCTTTTAGACGCAATCTGCTGTTCACCTGCAACCTGGAAATAGCTGACCCCACCGGTAGGTATTTGCTCCTCCGGGGTACCCTTTGGGATCAGGAGGTGACCCTGGTGGGTTATTACGTGCCAAATAGATTTCAAACACAAATATTTTTCTCACTTGCTGAAGGTGATTTTGCACCACCAACGTGGTATCCTCTTATTGCTGGGTGACTCGAATGTTGCTCTTAATTCCTGTTGATCGCCATTACCCGAAGGGAGTGACCCCTAGCCACGGCCTCTCTCAGGAATCTAAATTGCGTGCTACGCTGCAAACTTATGGTTTGGTTGATGTCCGGCGGGAAATGCATCCTACGTCGCGGAAATACACTTTATATTCGGCCCCACACTTGACCTTTTGTAGAATAGATCACGTTTTCATTTCCTTCCAACATCTATTTTTTATTCAAAAGATTGTCATCTCGACCTCACACTGGTCTGATCATAACCCATTGGTCTTTTCGCTGTTTCTTTCTAGTATGGCTCAGCCCTCTTTTCTGTGCAGACTCAATGAATCCCTGCTCACCACTCATGCTTCTTGCTCCCAGGTTCTTTTGCACATTCAATCCTATTTTACAACAATGTGGGTTCTGTATCCTCAGCCGTTTCTCTGTGGGAGGCTCACAAAGCTACCATTAGTGGTCATCTGATTCAAACTGCCTCATCCAGGAAACGGGCCAGAGAGAAGAGGATGTTGGAATTGACCTCGAGACTGGCCGTAGTGGATGCTACTTGGAAAGCCTGCCCGACTACGGCCAATAGGAAGGCTCGAGATGTGGTGGCTGCTGAACTTTATCTTCTCTCCACTACACGAGCTGAGAAGGCCCTATGTTGAGCCGAACATATACATGCACCAATAAACCGGGGCCAATGTTGGCCAAGAAACTTAATTCGCTTGGTCGCACGCATAACCCTGTTCAATTCCGCATGAGGGGCGGTGGCCTTACCTCGGACCCTGTGGATTTTTTTGTCCTCTCTTTACCAAAAACCAAACACCTTTGTCGCTGAACATGCTGATAGCTTTTTTGCTGAGCTACGCCCACCCTCTTTATCCGATGCAGCCTGAGATGCCCTGAATGCGGATATCTCTGAATCTGAACTCTACCAAGCCATCAAATCTTTGAAGGCCTCCAAGGCTCCAGGCCCAGGTGGGTTTTCTGGGCTCTATTATAAAAAATTTGCCACTGTTCTGGTTCCTCATTTGATGGCCTTTTTCAATTCTTTGAAGCAGGGTTCCCGACTTTCTTTGGGGTCTCTTCAGACGCATATTACTATGATCCTTAAGAAAGCTGAAGATGCCTTTGACCCGAAAGCTTGCAGACCGATCTCGCTGCTAAACGTGGACTTGAAGATTCTGGGAAAGATTCTGAGCACCCGAATTAATAAGTATCTACTCTCACCTATTCATCGAGATCAGGTTGGCTTCGTTCCGGGCGACAAGCTGCTGATAACATCCGTAAAGTCATCCATCTCATTCATATTTTACATCGCCGCAAGATACCAGGGTTTCTTTTATCTCTAGACATTTGCAAAGCGTTCGATTCACTTTCTTGGGAATATTTGACATATACGCTGTCTAGATCGGGGTTTGGTGACGCATTTCTGGCTTGGATCTCGGCTTTATATTCATCTCCCTTCACCTCTGTTAAATATGCAGGTTTTTTTTCCCTCTTCCTTCCCTATCTTCAGGGGCATGAGACAGGGATGCCCATTATCACCTGCTCTTATTGTTCTCGCTCTTGAACCTTTAGCTGCAGCCATTCAAAATCACCCGGATATTTCTGGTGTCCCCTATGTCGGCACTCAATACAAGGCCAACTTTTATGTGGATGATGCCCTTTTGGTTTTAACCAATCCTCTCATCGCTCTCCCAATCTCCAGGTCATATTGGACGGTTTTTCGACTATATCTGACCTTCGTATCAATTTGTCAAAAACTACTGCATTGAATATTACGCTCACTGCTGACCTGGTTGAACGGTTGCAGACACAATTTCCCTACCGTTGGGCATCCCATTCTCTGGCTTATCTTGGCATTACACTTACTTCCTACTACTCAGCCTTATTTTCGGCTAATTATTACCCCTTACTGCGCTCTGTTACTTCCCTACTTCATTCTTGGCAGTTTCCTTCTTTATCATGGATTGCCTGGATACATGCTGTTAAGATGACTATCCTGCCAAACATCCTGTACTTTTTCCGTACTCTAACTATTCATGTCCCTGCGTCTTTTCTAAGTGTACTACAGATCCGGATTCTCAGTTTTATTTGGGTTCATAAACGTCCCAGAGTGCCTAGAGCCACTCTGTATACTCAGACGACAGGGAGGTTTGGGAGTTCCACACATTTCTAGATACTATTTGGTGGCTCAGATTTCCCAGTTGTCTATACTTCATGCCACAACAGATATCCCGTTATGGGTACTCTTGGAATTACCCAACTGTGCTCCGCTTTCCTTAACTACATTGCTTTGGCTCCCACCAAAGTTGTACACTCCGGATTTGAGCCCTATCATGCTTCACAGTTTAAGAACCCAGGATTCTGTTAAATATTCGGATAACTTGATTTCATCATTCCTACCTCTTTTGCCAATCACGCATAATCCTTTATTTCCACCAGGCCTAGAACATCCCCCTTCTTTCTCTTGGTGGACCTCCCATGGCTTTGTTATTGTACACGACTTTCTGAGCTCTCGTACGCTTCCATCTTGGGAGTCTCTTCGAGAATCAAGGGGGATCCCGCCACGGGAATATTACCGGTATTTGCAATTGTGACACTGGGTCCTATCCCTCCCTCATACCTCTACATATCCTTACCCCAAAATGCCCTTTGAACACGCCTGTCAGCATTCCCCAGGGTCCCCTGGTCTAATTTCTGTAATTTATGCCTCCCTTAACAGTAGGTCTTCCTCATCACCCCTGTCTTTTGTCTCTCAATGGGAGTGAGATCTGGGTGTTTCAGTTGCGGCGATAGATTGGTGTAGGGCCTGGGGGATTGTGGCGAAATGTTCATTTAATACAGTCACTCTTGAGGCAGTTCTACTGTGGTGGTACTGGGTCCCGGCTTGGACTGCTCACTTTAATCAGACTGGGGGAGATAGGTGTTTCTGGAACTGAGGTCTACACAGGGACGCCTTGCACATTTGGTGGTCGTGCCCGCGATTGATAGGCTTCTGGTCTAGAGTTTTTGGTTTGCTACAAATGCTATTTCACATTACGGTCCGTAGGGATGCAAAGGTGGCCCTCCTGCATTGCCCAATTTTGAGTCTGTCTAGGTCTCAACAGAAATTGGCATCCTACCTATTCATGTCGGCCAAACGTGCTACAACTCAAGCTTGGAGAACCCCTTCGGTAGTCTTCCAGGGGGTGAAGACCCGGATGAATGCTATGTTGTTCAATGAACAGATGTCTAGCATTCTTCATGATTCTCATCCAAGATTCCTTGAGGTTTGGGAACCTTGGATACATTATTCCTTACCATCCCTGCCTCCTACTAGTTATGGCCTACTGTAGTCGCTGCCTGTGCTAGCCCCAGATCCATGATCCCTCTAGTTTCCCTTCTTTCATGTTTTCTTTCCGATTCCCTTTTGTTTTCTTTTTCTTTTCTTCTAACCCTTTTTTATTTTCTCCTTTTTTCCGATATTATGTTGAATTACTGCTGCTATTTGGCTCGGCTTTTTGCCATCCCTTCTTGATGTCATTGGACATTTCGTTATTTGACTAATACAAGTCAGCAGGATGTCTCTGTTTATATGTTATTGTTCTGCTCTGCCCCTGCGAGGGCGTATTTTGAGCTGGTTATATTCTTAAAAACAAAACTTAAAAATATTGAAACAGAAAAAGGCCATTACAAAGGTCCTAGGTGTCTGAAACTGGTAAAGCAGGTTTACAGCCTGAACCCTTGTGGACATCAATAGGATATGTTTAATATTTAACAAGTGTTTGAAAAAAAATGTTAAAAATAAAATGGCAAACATCAACTGCTGGCAGATATCAAGAAATGCTGAAATATGATGAAATAAGGTAAAGGTTATACTGCAGCCCAAGGTCACTGTGACATTATCAGCATTTGTAGATCTGAACTCCACACAAAAAGAGCTAAGTGCACAATCCAGACATGCTGCCGCCAGCCTGGTACAATGTATGATATGACAGGATGAAATATTCCACAGATGGAGATTGTACCAAGCGGTACTCATCTGTAAGGTTGTAGAGACAAATGCCTCACACATGGAATTCTTACATTTGGGGCATACGTGCCTTAATGCATACAGTGCTAAAAACTAGTACTGCTTAGTGCACGGTCAAGCCAGGACCAGTCGCCACGTATTCCAGGCTGTCATTGATTTTAAACAGGTTGTTGACAATGGGGCTGGATGCTACAACTGTGCCTTCCTGGCACCCTAAAACACTGGGACTTGATGCTGCTGGGCAAAACCACCCATGAGCATGAGGTCTTATTACACAGCCTGTGTTGCTTAACCTCTTTTTGGGACTTACAATGTGAACCGCTTACCGGACAGGTATTAGACAGGTGGCTAGGAGGCCATATATATGTCACCTCCAAGATGCCCGTTTTATTCCTGAAAAGCCCAAAGCAACATCACTGTGTGCACTACATGCAGTTGCAGATCTGTTGTGGCAAGACCTCATTACCATGAACTGGTCACATTTGGGGGTGGTAATAACCGCTGAACGTAACCTGTGGTCTAAATTTTGATGCACTATTTGTACTAACATAACTGGTGGCCATGTTAAATTGAGGCTAGGCAATTGAGGAGGCATGGTAAGGGAGGTTGGCACATACAGGGATTTGACTTTTCCAAAACGAATTCGTATGAAACTAATTTTATTTTTCTTCCCATAATTATGTTATTAAGAATCAAAGAAATATTAGGCCCTGTTCATATATCATAATTTCAAAGAGCTATTTACACGCTATTTTGCGTATTGCATAGGACCAGGCTATTCACCTGAATGGATTACCCTATGCATATTTGCCATCTAAAAAAGAAGCTCCTGCTCCTTTTCGGGTGACAAGCTTTTCTTAACACAATTTTTAAAAGCGCAGTTTGCCATGCGACCCTGTCGCGTGACAATTGCAACAGAATTGCATAGTGTTTATGGTGCTTTTAAAAGAATAATGGCACCCAAATGCGTGTTGCTCATTGTGCAACAATTGCTACAGGACTGGAAATCTGCCCGTGATTACAATTTGCCAAGTGTGAATGGAGCCTTAATCTTGCACCATAGCTACAAAATTTAAAATTTCAAAAAAATTTAACTGGTGACAATGTTTCTTTACACTCAGGGCCCTGCCAACATGCAAGCACAAAAAATTATAAAAGAAATATACAGAGGCCTACTAACTGAAAAGTAATTTTTCTCCATCCAAAAGGTGAAAAAGCCAAGCTTAGCAGGAAAATCCATCAGTGTCCCTGTTTCCAATTCTAGCTTTACTTCCCATTGCCAATATGCAGGTCTAGTAATTGGGCTTACTTACACTTTATGAATGTCCTGAGGCAGGTAAACTGGTCAGATTGTTTTTTGATTTATGGCTCGCAGGAAAAAGGAGACACCGTAAAAATGCATATGTTGTCAAAGGTGTAACTCCCAGGCAAATCATTTTAGTACATATATTGTCCTTATATTAGTCCTGTTTCCACCCTTTGGCTAGCATTTACAACTGTTGGTCCTGCCAGTTATTCCAAAGATATGTCACTTCTTGTGGAAAGCTGAGAACGCAAAAATACTACAGCAGCAGCACTGTCCCCCTCTCTGCACTGCATCGTAGAAGTGCTGCAAGGCCAGTTAAAAATAAAAAATAAAAAAAACACCCAGAAACATACCTTGGCCCAATGAAGTCGTCAATGCACCCAAAATGTACTATAGTAGCTTTAAAAATAAATAAAAAAAAAAACACCAAGCAAGTCATTGGATTTAACAACTACCATAAAGTCTATTAATTTCTGTAAATATATAAAAATGTAAGAGAAAGGTCAACAGTAGGGCAAGACTTTTATTCTCAGCAGCTTAAAGTGTTTCTAAAGCATAGACTTTTTTTTTCCTAACGCACTTCCTTCATTAAAAAGGTTTAGGTAGTATTAGCATGCCTGATGAGAAGAAAAAAGCAACCAAATGCCTGAACTCCTGCGCTGGACAGTGGACTCCACAATGTCTGTATCCCCACATGGAGCATAGAAGGAATGCAAGCTTTGCTGCCCTCAACAGACCAGGGAAATCCCAAAAAACTGTATATGAAGAAAAAAAAAAAAAGGGCGCATGGGCCTAGTGCATTGACACGTTTGAGGCTGTGCCTCTTCCTCAGAGCCAATGTCTACACAACCTGTGTCCTCTCTTAAATGGGCTGTGGACCATGTTGTGGGTAATGATAAGTCCCGCCCTTGGCCAGAGACATGGGGGGTGGGGGCAGTACATTCACAGAGACTTCCTGGGGGCATGCGCGATCACAACAGGGAGGCAGGACAAGGGTAAACCACCACCGTCTATTGCGCATGCATGAGCGCAAGGGAAAGAATGGGCCTGGGATGTTAGGACCATCTATCCATTGTGGAGGAAATGTGCAGGGAGAGAGGAGCACAGGAAGTGGACTACTAAAAATGGGGGAAAAATATATAAAATCCGTGAATAAATAGATAATGGAACAAGCTCAAATCCTATAAATGGGAAAGACAATCAGATGGATACCTATGTCGGCTCAATAAACAAAAATTGGAATATAGGATACACTATGTGTCCATGAGTACAAAGACACATGTGTGCATTAATGTAGGCAAGGAGTAACTCTGGACGAATAGGCAAGTAGTATTTACGCAGAGCTGAGGTGCTAAGACATCAAAGCTAAAAACAGATAAAATTGTAAGCTGGCGCGATAATTCACATTAAGAGAAGAAATGACAAAATGGTAACAGAATAAAATAATATAAATGTATGATGGGACATACAGTTGCAAGAAAAAGTATGTGAACCCCTTGGGATTACGTGGAGTTTTGCATGAATTGGGCATAAAATGTGCTCTGAATGTCAGCTAAGTCACAGCAATAGAAGAACGCAGTCTTCTGAACATAATACTACACAAACATTAGATGTTGCCATGGTTTAATTGCACATAACATGTAAACATTCACAGTGCAGGGAGGAAAAAGTATGTGAGGCCCTAGCTTAATGACTTCTCCCAGAGCTAATTGGAGCCAGGAGTGAGCCAACCTTGACTCCAATCAGTGTGATGATATTGGATGTGTTGCTGACAGCTGTCCTGCCCTTAAAAAACACACACCTGTTTTGGGTTTACTGGTTTCAAGAAGCACTGTCTGATGTGAACCATGCCTCGCAGAAAAGAGCTCTCAGAAGACCTACGATCAAGAATTGTTGACTTGCATGAAGCTGGAAAGGGTTACAAAAGTATCTCCAAAAGCCTTGATGTTCATGTGTCCACGGTAAGACAGGCTGTCTACAAATAGAGAAAGTTTAGCACTGTGGCTACTCTCCCTAGGCGTGGTCGTCCTGTAAAAATGACTGCAAGAGCACAGCGCAGAATGCTGCATGAGGTAAAGAAGAATCCCAGAGTGTCAGCTAAAGACCTACAGAAATCTCTGGCACATGCTAACATTTTTGTTGACACATCTACAATAAGGAAAACATTAAACAAGAATGGAGTACATGGGAGGACACCACGGAGGAAGCCATTGCTGTCCAAAAAGAATATTGCAGCATGTTTGAAGTTTGCAAAAGAGCACCTGGATGTTCCACAGCACTACTGGCAAAATATACTGTGGACAGATGAAACCAAGATTGAGTTGTTTGGGAAGAACACACAACACTATGTGTGGAGAAAAAAAGGCACAGCACACCAACTTCAAAACCTCATCACCACTGTAAAACATGGCCGAGGGAGCATCATGGTTTGGGGCTGCTTTGCTGCCTCAGGGCCTGGACGGATTGTTGTCATTGATGGGAAAATGAATTCCAGAGTTTATCAAGACATTTTGCAGGAAAACGTATGACCATCTGTCCGCCAACTGAAGCTCCGCAGAGGATGAGTGATGCAACAGGACAATGACCCAAAGCATACAAGTAATTCAACAAAACAATGGCTGCAACAGCACAGAATACGCCTTCTGGAGTGGCCCAGTCAGAGTCCTGACCTCAACCCGATTGAAATGCTGTGGCATGACCTTAAGAGAGTGATTCACACCAGACATCCCAAGAATATTGCTACACTGAAACAGTTTTGTGAAGAGGAGTGGTCCAAAATGACTCCAGATCGTTGTGCAGGTCTGATCTGCAACTACAGGAAACGTTTGGTTGAGGTTATTGCTGCCAAAGGAGGGTCAACCAGTTATTAAGTCCAAAGGTTCACATACTTTTTCCTCCGTGCACTGTGAATGTTTACATGTTATGTGCAATTAAACCATGGCAACATTTAATGTTTGTGTAGTATTATGTTCAGCAGACTGTGTTCTTCTATTGTTGTGACTTAGATGACGTTCAGAGCACATTTTATGCCCAATTCATGCAAAACTCCACGTAATCCCAAGGGGTTCACATACTTTTTCTTGCAACTGTATGTATAACTACATTTGTATAAGATCACGTAATAGGAGACTCTCTGGTGAGAAAGATATGTTTTGTACATCATTTTATATGACTACATGATATATTAGAAATCCATGGGAGGAAATATAGATAAAATGCACGTATGATAGAATAGATGGTAGTAGGTGTGGAAATGGTTCTAAGTCCACTAAATGTAGGGGAATGATAAAAACCCAAAAAACATGGAGGCAGCAGAACTCCCGGAGGAACTGTATGTAAGAGGAAAAAGGGTAGCTGGAAATAGATGTGGTGGTTGTAGTAGGTTGTGTAGACATTGGCTCTGAAGAAGAGGCACAGCCTCGAAATGCGTCAGCCAACAGCCACCTAGAAGTCTACAGTCCCCCACCAGACATCCTTCAGGGTGATTGGACCACGCTGCATTTCTTGTGACATGTCCTTCATTTGATTTTATTCCTTTGTGAGTGTTTTAAAAACGAGATTTATTGATAAAAAGTAAAAGTCAATGCACTAGGCCCGTGAACCCTCTTCTTTTTTTTTTTGTTCCTATACAGTATTAGCATGCCCTCTAACCCCCCCACTTATACCTACCTCACTCCATCCAGCACTGTGCCAGTCTTTAGCAGCTCTCACAATCTCTTTGCCAAGGCAGCGGGAGTCATTGGCTGCCACTACTCTCAGTCAAATTCTGTGAAGAGGGAGGGAGTGGGGGGTGGTGCCAAACCGTGCTGCCTGTGTCTATAGACACAGGCAGGGCAGCTCTGGATTGAGTCCGCAGGTGTGCCAGAACAGGAAGCGGCTTCCTATGGAGGCACACAAAGAGGAGGAGCCAAATCTGCTGACTGGGGACCCCAGATAAGAAGGTTCAGGGCCACTCTGCAATTCCACTGTTCACAGCAGATAAGTGTATCAAGTTTGTTATTTAAATCCTTGCCAATCCTTGAGAATAATTATAAAGTTAGAAAACGTTTTCACGCACACTAAGCGCCCCTTCATTAGATAGGTTTGTTTCTAGCAAACTTTTCAGTTGACACATGTTGAGACTCTAAATTCCTAAAGTGATAATATGGTCCTAATCACATTTAAAAAGAAGAAGATTCACTGATACACGAGCCCTATTTTAGAGCACATGTACACTTGCAGTACTGTAATGCATTTGGCGTGATGTGGTGCCAGTCATTTGTAATGGCACCCCAATGCTCCCTGCTTCTACACCAGCATTGCAGCATGCTGTGGGATTGGTGGGTTGCATCACAAAAATGCTGCCTTTTTGTTTATCTGTTCTGGAGAAGACCTACCTACAACAAAGTGAGTCAGCGAGAAAACTGCTCCAGCTGCCAGGGGAGCGGTAAATAACGAAAGTATAGTTGCTTGTTTTGTTCCCTCAAGAGGAAATGAGCATTTACCAATACAATGCAAGGGGAACCTCATTGCAAGGTAAATTTTTTTTATTTTTAATGGAGTTCAGCTTTAAAGAGTAACTCCACTTTTGTTAAGAAAAAAAAAACCATTTCCCTCTGGGTGATCAATGTACATTGCAGAGATTTTAACAAACTTTGTAGCAGATTTCTACCTTTTGTAATTTTTAAAGAAATAGCTGTTTGTGTGTCGGAGTTCATGCGCAATGCAAGTGAATCTAATGGAAGTGATGTTAGAATTATCAATTAACAGCTGCACTTACAGGACTATAACAGGGTAAGTGGCAGGGTCTGCATCCCTATAGATGCGATTTCCCCTGGGGTATCTCGCCAATTTTTTTTCCCCACGAAATTGGAGCTACCCTTTAAAGAAAATCTGTCACATAGCTGAGCAATTCAAACCAAGCATATGGAGAAATGTAAACTCAACCTCAGCCCTCCCCATTTTTCCTCAGAGCCTACCTATTGGTCCTTCAGTCTGATGGGTAGTCGTACCAACTAAGGGGAACTTGAGAGATGGGAGGTGCAGAGCCAAGCTTGACTTTTACAGAAAGAATCCAGATTTGCATATGACTTCAGTTTCCTTTAGAAGAACTTCTGTGTGGATCACCCCTCCTTTCCACCTCTGGCCATGCCATTATGGCACCCACGCAGATGTGCCAAGGGCTCTGCCTGGACTTTGGATCCTTGCAGAGCCCTTCGACACATTTGTGCATGTGCAGAAGATGAAGATTTCCTATGCGTGTACAAAGGCAGTGAAGAATGCCGGAATAGACTCCAGGCAGTGGGGAAGGCAGGCAACAGCATCATTCTCACCTAACTGAGATTATATATATATCTCCACTTGTGAGAGTGGGAGAGGTAAGGAGGCAGGGCAATGAGTTAGCTTAAAGTGTTACTAAACCCAGGACCCTGCATTCACTATATCTGGTCTCCCACAGTACACAGAACATGGAAATGCAATTATTTTAGTAAATATAAACTGCTAAATACCTTTTCTCATCAGCAGTATATACAGTGGAGATCGAAAGTTTGGGCACCCCAGCTAAAAATTTGTATTAATGTGCATAAAGAAGCCAAGGAAAGATGGAAAAAAAAAAGATCTCCAAAGGCATCAAATTACAGATTAGACATTCTTATAATATGTCAACAAAAGTTAGATTTTATTTCCATCATTTACACTTTCAAAATAACAGAAAACAAAAAAATGGCGTCTGCAAAAGTTTGGGCACCCTGCAGAGTTAATATCTTGTACTGCCCCCGTTGGCAAGTATCACAGCTTGTAAACGCTTTTTGTAGCCAGCCAAGAGTCTTTCAATTCTTGTTTGAGGTATCTTTGCCCATTCTTCCTTACAAAAGTCTTCCAGTTCTTTGCAATTTCTGGGCTGTCTGTCACGCACTGCTCTTTTAAGGTCTAGCCATAGATTTTCAATTATATTGAGGTCAGGAGATTGTGAAGGCCATGGCAAAACCTTCAGTTTACGCCTCTTGATGTAATCCCCCGTGGATTTCGAGGTGTGTTTAGGATCATTATCCATTTGTAGAAGCCATCCTCTCTTTAACTTCAGCTTTTTCACAGATGGCATCAAGTTACCATCCAAAATTTGCTGAAATTTTATGGAATCCATTTTTCCTTCTACTCGTGAGATGTTCCCTGTGCCACTGGCTGCAACACAACCCCAAAGCATGATTGATCCAACCCCATGCTTAACAGTTGGACAGAGGTTCTTTTCATTAAATTCTGTGCCCCTTCTTCTCCAAAACGTACCTTTGCTCATTCCGGCCAAAAAGTTCAATTTTAACCTCATCGGTCCACAGAACTTGTTTCCAAAATGCATCAGGCTTGTCTATATGTTCATTTGCAAAGTTCAAACGATAATTTTTGTGGTGAGGACGTAGAAGAGGTTTTCTTCTGATGACTCTTCCATGAAGACCATATTTGTACAAGTATCTCTTTATAGTGGAATAGTGTACCACAACTCCAGTGTCTGCCAGATCTTTCTGGAGGGATCGTGCAGTCAAACGTGGGTTTTGAATTGGTTTTTCTCACAATCCTGCGAGCTGTTCTGTCTGATATTTTTCTTGGTCTTCCAGATGTTGCTTTAACTTCCACTGTTCCTGATGACTGCCATTTCTTAATTACATTCCGAACAGAGGATATTGACATCTGAAAACGCTTTGCTATCTTCTTATAGCCTTCTCCAGCTTTGTGAGAGTCAACTATTTTCAGTTTCAGTTTTCTAGACAACTGCTTAGAAGAACCCATGATGCTGATTGTTGGGGCAAGGTCAGATGAGTCTGGGCATTTAAAACCTTTGAGATTGACATCACCAGGTCTTCCCAGACGATGACTGAGAACAATTAATGACACTGGCAGGTCTCAGCTTGGCAAAGGGGGCAGTGCATGCTATAAATTCTGCAGGGTGCCCAAACTTTTGCACACAACATTTTTTTGTTTTCTGTTATTTTGAAAGTGTAAATGATGGAAATAAAATCTAACTTTTGTTTACAGATTAGACATTCTTATAATATGTCATTTGATGCCTTTTGGAGATTTTTCCATCTTTCCTTGGCTTCTTTATGCACATTAATACAAATTTTTAGCTGGGGTGCCCAAACTTTCGATCCCCACTGTAGCAGTCTTGTGACTTCTATCAGTGTCCAGCAGAGCACATGTTAAAGTTTGTAGAAGGAGTTTTCTTTCTACTCTAGGAGGATGCAGAACCCCTGGCCTCTGTCTGGACAGTGCTGATTGGCCCTGTGCTGATCACATGCACTCTCCCAAGGGAAAAAAAAAAAAACCTCTCTAGCAATGCACACCAAACTGAGCATGTGCAGAGAGACTCCACACAATATGTTTTATCGGACGATAAAGGGGGGGGGGCACTGGAAGAAGGGGAGGATCAGAGAAGTCAAGATAAAAACAGCGTTTTTACACAATGCAGAGGATTAACCCTTTAGGCTTCACAGTGAGTATAACAAGCATGCTTTACTGCTAGAGATGAGCGAATTATTCAAAAATTTGATTCGGCTGATTCGACGAATTTGAGGAAGAAATTTGATTCGATGCGAATTAATTCGCTGCGAAGTTAACTTATTAAAAGGGTTTCTAGGCTTCAGAGAGCCTTTAAATTAGTGCAGAACACTGTACCTTTAATTTAAATGCCCTTGGAGATGAGGAAGGAGAAGGAGAAGGATGAGAAGAAGGAGAAGGATGAGAAGGAGAAGGATGAGAAGGATGAGAAGGATGAGAAGGATGAGAAGGATGAGAAGGAGAAGGAGAAGGATGAGAAGGATGAGAAGGATGAGAAGGATGAGAAGGATGAGAAGGAGAAGGATGAGAAGGATGAGAAGGATGAGAAGGAGAAGGAGAAGGATGAGAAGAGGGAGAAGGAGAAGAATGAGAAGAAGGAGAAGGAGAAGGATGAGAAGAAGGATGAGAAGGAGAAGGATGAGAAGAAGGAGAAGGATGAGAAGAAGGATGAGAAGGAGAAGGATGAGAAGAAGGAGAAGGAGAAGGATGAGAAGAAGGAGAAGGAGAAGGATGAGAAGAAGGAGAAGGAGAAGGATGAGAAGAAGGAGAAGGATGAGAAGAAGGAGAAGGATGAGAAGAAGGAGAAGGAGAAGGATGAGGAGAAGGAGAAGGATGAGAAGAAGGAGAAGGAGAAGAAGAAGGAGAAGGAGAAGGATGAGAAGAAGGAGAAGAAGGAGAAGGATGAGAAGAAGGAGAAGGATGAGAAGAAGGAGAAGGAGAAGGATGAGAAGAAGGAGAAGGAAACAAATAGATACAATGTTTCAACCGCTGTATGGAGGGAATGTCACAGAACTGTCAGAAATAGCGGAGCTCTGCAGATAGATACAGCGGTTGAAACATAGGCTATGTTTCAACCGCTGTATGGAGTGAATGTCAGAGAACTGTCAGAAATAGGCTATTTCTGACAGTTCTCTGACATTCACTCCATACAGCGGTTGAAACATAGCCTATGTTTCAACCGCTGTATCTATCTGCAGAGCTCCGCTAAGTGTATCTGCAGAGCTCCGCTATTTCTGACAGTTCTGTGACATTCCCTCCATACAGCGGTTGAAACATTGTATCTATTTGTTTCCATTTATGGAAACAAATAGATACAATGTTTCAACCGCTGTATGGAGGGAATGTCACAGAACTATGGAAACAAATAGATACAATGTTTCAACCGCTGTATGGAGGGAATGTCACAGAACTGTCAGAAATAGCGGAGCTCTGCAGATACACTTTTTGCAGGCTTGGAATTCTTCTTATTTTCATCCTACTTCTTCTTCTTCATCCTCTTCTTCTGAGGATGAGGATGAGGATGAGGAAGAAGAAGAAGAAGAAGTAGGATGAAAATAAGAAGAATTCCAAGCTGGCAAAAAGTGTATCTGCAGAGCTCCTCTAAGTGTATCTGCAGAATAGAGGAGCTCTGCAGATACACTTTTTGCCGGCTTGGAATTCTTCTTATTTTCATCCTACTTCTTCTTCTTCATCCTCATCCTCAGAAGAAGAAGATGAGGATGAGGATGAAGAGGAAGAAGAAGAAGAAGAAGAAGTAGGATGAAAATAAGAAGAATTCCAAGCTGGCAAAAAGTGTATCTGCAGAGCTCCTCTATTCTGCAGATACACTTAGAGGAGCTCTGCAGATACACTTTTTTCCGGCTTGGAATTCTTCTTATTTTCATCCTACTTCTTCTTCTTCTTCTTCCTCTTCATCCTCTTCTTCTGAGGATGAGGATGAAGAAGAAGAAGAAGTAGGATGAAAATAAGAAGAATTCCAAGCCGGCAAAAAGTGTATCTGCAGAGCTCCTCTATTCTGCAGATACACTTAGAGGAGCTCTGCAGATACACTTTTTGCCGGCTTGGAATTCTTCTTATTTTCATCCTACTTCTTCTTCTTCATCCTCAGAAGAAGAAGAAGAGGATGAGGATGAGGATGAAGAGGAAGAAGAAGAAGAAGTAGGATGAAAATAAGAAGAATTCCAAGCCGGCAAAAAGTGTATCTGCAGAGCTCCTCTATTCTGCAGATACACTTAGAGGAGCTCTGCAGATACACTTTTTGCCGGCTTGGAATTCTTCTTATTTTCATCCTACTTCTTCTTCTTCCTTTTCATCCTCATCCTCTTCTTTTGAGGATGAGGATGAAGAAGAAGAAGTAGGATGAAAATAAGAATTCCAAACCGGCAAAAAGTGTATCTGCAGAGCTCCGCTAAGTGTATCTGCAGAGCTCCTCTATTTCTGACAGTTCTCTGACTTTCACATTTACAGCGGTTGAAACATTGTATCTGTTTCCGAATAAAAACATCTGTATCCTAAATGGAAACAAATAGATACAATGTTTCAACCGCTGTACATGTGAAGGAACTGTCAGAGAACTGTCAGAAATAGCGGAGCTCTCTGCAGGGACACTTTTGCCGGCTGATCGGGAAAAATCCGATTCGCGCACCGAAGTAGGCTAATATTCGGATTCGACGCGAATCGAATTTTTCCTGAAATTCGAATCGAATTCCACTTCGCCTGGTTCGATTCGCTCATCTCTATTTACTGCATATACAGACTGATTTTACGGTTGTGGGTTTAGTAACACTTTAACTTTGGTCTACTGTGCAATCTGACAGACAGTTTTAAGGTAACCATTAATTACCAATGTAATTACCAATGTATCATATTCTCAGTAAGGAAATTTACACTAGGCATTCTTCCCTGTCAGGGTAACGATTTGTCGTAGTTAAAGTATACCTAAAGGCAAAACGTTTTGTTTAGTTTTGGATAGAGTGGAGATGGATTAGAATTCCTGACAGTTTGTATTGCAGTCTGTGTCTGAAGTGACGTAACGCGTAGTTACGCCAGTGGGAGGAGCTTACACGAACGTTCTGTCGTCATATCCGGCGCGGGCGCCATCGTGGTGCTCCTAGTTCCTGAATGCAGTACACCCTTTGAGTGGTGTGAAGGCTCGTTTTTTATGAATAGCATGTGAGTAGGTTTTTGGTTTTTATACTCATTCATTAAAGCGGTTTTACACTATGCAAGTTCTCTTTTCCTTATTGATGACCGTGTGGGAGGGGTACCTTTGATACCACCAACGACCTGAGATAGAAGTTAAGAGGAGGAGAGTCCCACCATTACTTCCTGAGGGATCTACCATCTGAAGGACCTATCCAAGATCCACTATATATCAAAAGGCTCATTGGTCCCTAAGGGCCTGGGCAGGAAGGTGAGGGGGCACTTCACCTATTTGAGGATTGGCACCTGCAGTTCACACCTGCATGTTATCTTATGCACAAGGACACTATTCACTGCATTATGCTTGAAGTCACTATGGAGTATGAATAAGTTGCTTGAGTGTATGCCATCACCAGTCCATCATTATATATAGGTGGCATGGTTGTTTGAGCTACCTATATATATGGTGGGGTATATACAGTCATGGCCGAAATTGTTGGCACCCTTGATATTTTTCCTGAAAATCAAGTATTTCACACAAAAAAGGTATTGCATTAACACATGTTTTGCTATACACATGTTTATTCCCTTTGTATGTATTGGAACAAATATAAAACAGAGGCAGAAAAGCAAATATGACATAATGTCACACAAAACCCCAAAAATGGGCTGGACAAAAGTATTGGCACCCTTAACTTAATATTTGGTTGCACACCCTTTGGAAAACATAACTGAAATCAGTCGCTTCCTATAACCATCAATAAGCTTCTGACACCTCTCACCCGGAATTTTGGACCACTCTTCCTTTGCAAACAGCTCCAGGTCTCTCTTATTGGAAGGACACCTTTTCCCAACAGCAATTTTAAGATCTCTCCACAGGTGTTCAATGGGATTTAGATCTGGGCTCATTGCTGGCCACTTCAGAACTCTCCAGCGCTTCTTTGCCATCCATTTCTGAGTGCTTTTTGACGTATGTTTGGGGTCATTGTCCTGCTGGAAGACCCAGGATCTTGGACGCAAACCCAGCTTTCTGACACTGGGCCCTACAGTGCGACCCAAAATCCTTTGGTAATCCTCAGATTTCATGATGCCTTGCACACAGTCAAGGCACCCAGTGCCAGAGGCAGCAAAACAACCCCAAAACATCATTGAACCTCCACCATATTTTACCGTAGGTACTGTGTTTTGTTCTTTGTAGGCCTCATTCCGTTTTCGGTAAACAGTAGAATGATGTGCTTTACCGAAAAGCTCTATCTTGGTCTCATCTGTCCACAAGACGTTTTCCCAGAAGGCTTTTGGCTTACTCAAGTACATTTTGGCAAACTGTAGTCTTGCTTTTTTATGTCTCTGTGTCAGCAGTGGGGTCCTCCTGGGTCTCCTGCCATAGCGTTTCATTTCATTTAAATGTCGACGGATAGTTCGCGCTGACACTGATGCTCCCTGAGCCTGCAGGACAGCTTGAATGTCTTTGGAACATGTTTGGGGCTGCTTATCCACCATCCGGACTATTCTGCGTTGCAATCTTTCATCAATTTTCCTCATCCGTCCACGACCAGGGAGATTAGCTACAGTGCCATGGGTTGCAAACTTCTTGATAATGTTGCGCACTGTGGACAAAGGCAAATCTAGTTCTCTGGAGATGGACTTGTAACCTTGAGATTGTTGATATTTTGCCACAATTTTGGTTCTCAGGTCCTCAGACAGTTCTCGTCTCCTCTTTCTGTTGTCCATGCTTAGTGTGGCACAGACAGACACACAATGCAAAGGTTAAGTGAACGTCTCTCCTTTTTATCTGCTTTCAGGTGTGATTTCTATATTGCCCACACCTGTTACTTGCCCCAGGTGAGTTTACAGGAGCATCACATGCTTGTAACATTCTTATTTATCCGCAGTTGTGAAAGGGTGCCAATACTTTTGTCCAGCCCATTTTTGGAGGTTTGTGTGACATTATGTCGAATTTGCTTTCTTTCCTCCCTTTTTTTGTTTTGTCCCAATACACACAAAGGGAATAAACATGTGTATAGCAAAACATGTGTTAATGCAATACGTTTCGTGAGAAATACATGATTTCCTGGAGAAATATCAAGGGTGCCAACAATTTCGGCCATGACTGTATAATTATATGTCATTTGATACATCTATTTTGGTTTGAGCGCCGCACTGTTTTATACTTTTATACTGCGGGTGTGCACGTTAAGTTAACAACACCCCTTTGCGGTGCGATGTGCAGAATCAGATTGCATAGGTGTGAATACCCATGCAATCTGATTCTAGTTCAGACCAAAAAAGGGTCTTGCACCTTTTTGGTGCGGGTGCAGTGCGATTTTGTATGGCTCCAATCGCACCACACACAATCACGTGATTTGCACAGGAATGCAGTGCGGTTCCGGTCACGTGCAATATACCACACCGCATGTAAGTGAACCCAGGCTTAATGAATACCTGAATTATCAGCATCTGACATATTTGAAATATGTGTAGTATGTGAACAGAGACATCAATTGTGCTGGTAATAACTGAACATCTCCACACCTTTATTTTAACAGGCTGGGTATCGCTGCTCTATTCTCTTTTTTGTAAACTAGTCACAGGAGGAAGTGTTTACACGAGTCACATAGCTGAACCGTTTTAGCTGTAAAACACCAGAGGATAACATCAGTTAGCTTTAAAGCATTATTAAACAGAAAAGCAAACATTTCTTATGTTACAGTTTACCAATTCTTAGCTGTGATGGCTGCCTTCATTTTCGTTTTTAGGCTTGCTCTTATTGTCATCTGGTGATCCAGTCAGTAAGTCAGTTGTTTTATAAAAGAATAGGCTTTGTTGCAGATGTAGCCGTTAGAGTGTTGAGACAAACCATTTACCACTGACAGGGCTGCCTACAATGGTCATTATAAATGCATTAATTATTGCATCTAGTTTAACCACTAGCTGCCCAAACCAATAATGACACTTCTGACATTTTTTTTTACTAGATAATTACTTAAGAATCCTCAAAAATTATATAATTTTATGAAGGAAAAGGCCTTGAAGAAAGAAAATGTTGGCTGTTGCATTTTTTTTTATGTCATGCGATATTTGTGCAGCAGGTTTTCAAATAGAAATTTTTTTGGGGGAAAAAAAAAAAAAAAAACACACTTTAATGAATTTTAATGCACACAAACACAATAGAATACCCAACTGGTAAGATATAAAAGATGATGTAATGCCATGTAAATCAATACCTAGCATGTCACACTTTAAAATTTTGCATGCCCATGGAATGGCGACAAACTACGGTACTTAACCTCTTCACGCCGGCCGAGCGCAAATGTGCGGCCTCCCGGCGTCTGGGCCTAGATGCCGAACGTCCGCACATTTGCGTTCTATTAAAAAAGAACATATGTGCTGAGAGCGTGTGCCCTGTGCGCTCCCAGCACACATGTCCGATACTCACAGAAAAGGTCCCAGTCTCCTCTTTCGATCGGGACCTTTCACGATCATGTCACATGACTCTAAACCCTGCCTCCCGGCTTCTGAAACCCTTAAAGGACCAGGAGGCGCAGGCGTGAAGGGGTTAATCTCCATAGGCGACATTTTAAAAACCTTTAGAGGTCACAGGAGGTCTGGTACTACAATTATTGCATTCACTGTGATGTGTGCAGCAATATCTCACATGTGTCATGCGAACACTGTTTACATATGTGTGCAGGACATACCTTGTGATAGCATGGGCAGTGACCCAGGTAGTCCTTTACTAAGATCTGGGGTCTATTAGAACCCTGATTTCTCCTTTTCCCTCAAAAGCATCTGATCAAACCGAGAACCGGCTCATATTCTTTCACATGCCAGTAATGAATTGTAAACAACAAACCAACACCAGAAGTGATAAGATGATTGGGGAATGGAAGCTCCTCCTCCATCTCTATGTGTGCCGTACTGACCACCAGCTTCAGGCTCCTCAATAGAATAGGAGAGTCCAGGAAGGTAGTAGGAGAGGGGGAACCACCTTCCACCACACGATAAAATGATCTGATGGCTGTAGATCACTTTTTTACAACATAGCTTTAAAAAAGAGATACTGGGGCAGAGGATTCATGTATCATTTACTTCCTAGAACCAACCTGCCCTTAGCTCAGGCATAAGCTTAGCCGAGAACCCTTCCTCCCCTCCTGAAGCCTGCTGGGAGGTATGATATAATTTTCCTAGGCATGGAAACCAGGAAGTAACTGAAGAAATTAAAAAAAAAAAATTTAAAACAAGTAAATATGATATACTTTCCTATTTCTTTACTAATGCTAGCAGCATAAGGATGACAAAATAGTCAATGTTGACAGAGAGTGAAGTTCTGCTTTAACTCAAAATAATATTTGGTACTTCCAACTTCTGCTTTGCTTTATCTTGTAGAGCAGGGGGGTCAAACTGCGGCCCTCCAGATGTTGTGGAACTACAAATCCCATGAGGCTTTGCAAGGCTGACAATTACAAGCATGACTTTCAAAGGCATAATGGGACTTGTAGTTCCTTGACAGCATGGAGGGCCGCAGTTTGACACCTGTGTTGTAGAGTATGAATTTGAACACGGTATTAAAACCCAAAAATAAAAATGTAATATATTGCAGCTTACCAATCATTAGATGTGGTGACTGCACAAGTTTTCTTTTTTCTTTTGTACAACTTCCTTTAACCAACCAATCTGTGGAGCAAAAAGTGTCAGAAAGGGCTTGTTTGTACCCGCTTTACTCTCTGAAGATAAACCCTCATTCAGATCGCTCATGGGTCGCACTCGGCAGGCGGTAGTGCTGTGACAGAGGGTATGATTTTTGCCACGGCTCCGAAGCAGAGCAATAGAGCAGCAACGTGTACATTCCTGGCCACTGCCTCTGCAGCAAAAGGGGGACCGGTTGAGGGCAGTAAAAATTAAGGTCAACCACAGGGTTTCACCGCCCCCCAGTCGCAAATGTAAACAAGCCCTTAGAGGGTTGAGACAAACCATTTAAACACTGACTGTAGTGCAATACTGACAACAACCAGCTTTTATTTCTTTATGTAAAAACGGTTTATGTAACTGCATAAAAAGTGGTAGCTGGCGTTCGGATTCATTCTTAGAGAAGTCCATCTAAGGTTTTTTTTACTACATTCTTGACTGTGAATGTAGTAATCTGTTCTTTTTTGTTTTCAATCTGCCCCAGGCAGATCAAAACAATCCCCCCCCCCAAAAAAAAACAAATTTCTACATTCAAAGTCAAGATCGATGGACGAATCCTCCCCGCTGTGCCACTGTATTCTGACAGCAGGACTCATGTCAACTTAAGTTGCGTGAGAATGGCCATAGATGGATTGAAATATGTCTGGTCCCTGCTGAACAGGCCAAATTTTGATCCACCTATGGTCAGCTTAAATCTACTCTTTAACAATACCCTGTCCCCAGGTTGACAGTGCTACTATCCAAGGGTGTCTCCATTGCTACTCCATCCAGAGTGGAGACACCCTAAGGCAGGAGGTGTGTTACTGGTCAGATCACTGAGTGAAAAGAAGAGGTCTACAAAAAAAAAAAAAGAAAACGAATGTGCTACCAGCACATTTAAGGATTGGAAAGCTGCAATATGACATATTTGTTTTTGGTTTAATACCACTTTAACTAGAAGGCCCCTTTCACATAGGCATTATGGCTGTCCATTTTTAATCCCAAAAATGGACCACAATGTATCCCTATGGGTGGCTGAATAAAAGAGCACGTGTCCACCTAAGTTCACGCATATCTGGGTTTGGTCAGGTTTGCTGGACCGAATTAAAAACGTTTGTGTCCAGGTCCAGTTTTAGTGACCTAGCCGGATGTGGGAGATGTAATGTAAATCCTGGTGCCTGTGCCGTTCTTGGCTGTATTCACAAATATTGGACACAGCTCAGGTGTTTCCCGGAGTTTAGAGGAAGGGGTATTTAGAAGCAGAAAACAACAACATCACTTGTGCATTAATGAGAGGAGTGTTTTGGCAAAAAGAAAAAAGCCTGACATGCCTAAAAGCAGGCAAATGTGCATTAATGCTACGCGTGTTTAGCATTGAGCATTTTTTCATTTCAGTGGTCAGAATAGAATAATATTCTGGCCATTGAAATGAGTAAACAACTGAGCTCTTGATGAACCTAAAACGCATTTGAAAAAAAATTAACTTAGGAACATTTTTTAAGCTGCATTTCTCCTGCCAAAAGCATTTAGAACAGCCCCAGTATACACAAACCCTTACTAGAACTACTGTGGGAGACCAAGAAATGCTTCCTGCAGCAATCTGATCACTGGGAGAGAGGGGACTGAGAAAATGCTTTCCCCTGACTGCAGCAGACCGATAACACATCATCTCAGCGTAGACAAAGAAATTTGCCTGGAACCTAACCCCTTTTCTACCAGGAAAGGTCTTTAAACGGATCAAGGACCGTTATTTACCTAGTTTTATGAATGACAGTGACTAAGCAGACATTGGGGCAGATTCAGCCAGCAATCTCTGTGTACCAAGCAGTCATTACTGCAATCACATGCTTTTGTTTATATCGTGTTGATCCCTTACAAGATGGGAGGGAGAGCGATCAAGTTCATGTCAATAGGGTAAGAAGGCTGGTGCAGCCACTGCAGTGTTATATAATCATCATAGTCACACCATTGCTGCTTTATGTGACAGGTCAGGAATATTTTGTGCAGTCTTACAGATACTGAGAAGTCTGTATTAACCATTTGCCCTCCACAGGATTTACCCCCCTTCCTGACCAGGCCATTTTTTGCGATACGGTGCTGCAATACTTTAACTGACAATTGCGCGGTCGTGCAACACTGCACCCAAATGGAATGTGTCATTTATTTTCACCACAAAGAGCTTTCTTTTGGTGGTATTTGATCGCCTTGCACAAAGTAGGTAAGTATGACATGTTTGTTATTTTTAAAAAATTCCTTAATGTTGATTTAGACCAGGAGTCCTCAAACTTTTTAAACGGGGGCCAGTTCACGGACCTTCACACAGTTGGGGGGCCGGACTATAGTTTGAAAAAAATATGAACAAATTCCTATGCACACCGAATATATCTTATTTGTAGTGCAAAAAAAACCAGGGAAAAACAATACAAATATTTAAAATGCACTGTACACCGCAACGCACTGTACACTAAGGCACTGGACTCCGCAACGCACTGGACTCCGCCATGGACTGTACACTGTAACGCACTGGACACCGCCATGGACTGGACACCGCCATGGACTGGACACCGCAACGCACCGGACACCGCAATGCACTGTAAAGCACCGGACACCGCAATGCACTGTACCTGGTGCACTCTCCTCCTCTCCTGATACTCCTCTGGCTGCAGCAGGTGAAATCAGGGGCTTCCAGGCTGCCGCTCGCTGGGTCTTCGAGGCTGAGGACCCAGTGAGCAGCCTAGCTATTTGCCAGCCCATTTTTTTTTGTTTCCGATTTTGTTTTTTTTTTACCGGATAGCCCGGTGGGCCAGATAAATGGCTTTGGCAGGCCATATCTGGCCCGTGGGCAGTAGTTTGAGGACCCTTGATTTAGAGAGTTTACATCTACTTAATGAATCTGCTACTACAGAGAGTTAACAGTTATACAGAATGGATACAAAGTTGTAAAGACCAAACTGTTTAACAAGTTTACTGAACTGTAAACTTTCACAGATCACCTGGGTAAACAGTGAAGTCCTGGCTCTGCAACATTGTATCCGTTCTGTATAGCTGTACCCTCCCTATATTAGCCAAATATTCCACTGTCAGTGGTGAGCAAAGGAATCTCCATACACTTATCAGGGGTCTTCCTCATATTATTTTCTCTTCTGGTCAAATGTTCCTAGCCTCTCATGCTTACTATATTTTCTACACTGCTCAAAAAAATGAAAGCAACACTTTGAAAACACATCAGATCTCAATGGGAAAAAAGTATCATGCTGGATATCTGTACCCATATGGACTGGGTAATGTGTTAGGAACGTAAGGGTGCCCCATCGTTCGATGGAAATAAAATTATCAACCTACAAAAGGACTGAATTCAAAGACACCCCGAAAATCAAAGTGAAAAAATGATGCAGCAGGCTAGTCCATTTTACTGAAATGTAATTGCAGCAACTCAAAATGGTACTCAGTAGTTTGTATAGCCCCCACGTGCTTGTATGCATGCCTGACAACATCGGGGCATGCCCCTAATGAGACGACGGATGGTGTCCTGGGGTATTTCCTCCCAGATCTGGATCAGGGCATTACTGAGCTCCTGGACAGACGGAGGTGCAACCTGGTGATGTCTGATGGACCGAAACATGACATCCCAGAGGTGTTCTATTGGATTTAGGTCAGGCGAGCGTGGGGGCCATTCAATGGTATCAATTCCTTCATCCTCCAGGAACTGCCTGCATACTCTTGCCACATCATGCACCAAGAGGAACCCAGGACCTGCTGCACCAGCGTAGGGTCTGACAATGGGTCCAAGGATTTCATCCTCGTACCTAATGGCAGTCAGGGTGTCATTGTCTAGCCTGTAGAGGTCTGTGCATCCCTCCATGGATATGCCATGATTAACCCTTTGATCGCCCCAGATGTTAACCCTTCCTGCCTAGTGTCAATAGTACAGTGATCAGTGCTTTTTATTAGCACTGATCACTGTATTAGTGTCACTGGAGATGTCAGTGGCAGTCAGTTCCCACCCAGTGTCAGTTAGTGTCAGAATGCCCAACGCACTTCCACTATAAGTCGCTGATCGCCGCCATTACTAGTATTAAAAAATTATTAAAAATTCCAGTATATATACCTCCATTTGTAGATGCTATAACTGTCACGTAAACCAATTAATACATACATATTGGTTAATTTGATTTACCAAAAGACATGTAGCTGAATGAATTTTGACCTAATATTATGAAGAATTTTTTTTTTTTATTGGATATGTTTTATAGCAAAAAGTTAAAAATAATGGGTTTTTTTTCAAAATTGTTCACATCGCAAAAAATAAAAAAACCACAGAGGTGATCAAATACCACCAAAAGAGAATTCTATATGTAGGAAAAAAAACACATAAATGTAATTTATGTACAGCGTTGCATGACCACACAATTGTCAGTTAAAGTAACACAGCGCCATATTGCAAAAAAAATGGCCTGGTCTTGAAGGGGGGTAAATCTTCTGGTGGGCAAGTGGTTAATGCGGAACTTTACCCATAACATTTTGATAGTAATTAATGTATTTTATTTTTTTTTTAACAAAAGAACATACATTCCGCATTAATAATTATGCTACCAAAATTAGTGTGAGCTATAAATTGCCTCCAGCATTGTTCCCGTTTCTTTTTGCTTGAGGTCACCATTTTGTTGAAGCCCAAAGCAGTTACTACCTGGTTTAAGGAAGGGAGAGAATATCAGGGAGATAAGATAAGACACTATCTTTGTAAGTTTAACCACTTGCCCTCCTGAGGATTTACCCCCCTTCCTGACTAGGCCATTTTTTGCGTTACGGCGCTGCGTTATTTTAACTGACAATTGCGCGGTCATGCAATGCTGCACCCAAATAAAATTGATGTCCTTTTTTCCCACAAATTGAGCTTTCTTTCATTGGTATTTGATCGCCTGTGCGTTTTTTATTTTTTGCGCTACAAACAAAAAAAAAAGAACGACAATTTTGAGAAAAAAAATATATATATTTTTTACTTCTTGCTATTAAACATGTCCAGTAAAAAAATTGAAAAAAATCTAATTTAGTTATAAATTTAGGCCAAAATGTATTCTGCTACATGTGTTTGCTAAAACAAAAACCCAATACGTGTAAATTAATTGGTTTACCTGAAAGATATAGCATTTACAAATGGCGGTGTATATATACTGGAATTTTTTTTTTCCCCTAGTAATGGCGGCAATCAGCGACTTATAGCAGGACTGCGGCAGGCATTCTGACACTGGGGGGAACTGGCTTGGTGTCACTGACATCCCCAGTGACACAAATACAGTGATCAGTGCTAATAAAAACACAGACACCGTACTAATGGCACTGGGCATGAAGGGGTTAACATCTGGGGCGATCAAAGGGTTAACTGTGTGCAGTTTCACTACCTGGGCCGTGTGTGTACGCTTCACTATAAGGGCACTGCTTTGCATGGCTCTGCTATGCAGAACCATACAAAGCAGTGTGCAGAAGCCGACAAGGGAGAGATCTGTATTGTTTACATACAGGTCTCTCCCCCGTCGGAGATACTCGGTGATCACCGGATACTGGCGAGTAATCACCAGCCGCGACCTGGTGATTGACAGCAGAGGCCGCGAATGGTGGAGTGGGTAGGGCATGTGCCCCCTACTTGGAACTGCAAAATTACATGTATGTACCCATGCAACCCTGTAGCAGTATTACTGCTATAGGGCGGCCCAGAACTCGTTAAGAAACCCATATGATGTGACAAAAGCAGAGCATTTGTAACATATGGGAAGGCTCATGTCACAGGGTTTGCAGGGAGTGCCTTTCGTTCCAGTATTCTGCTTACTATATCGCATTTCACATACCACACAGTAGCACATGCAGGATATGATAAGTGTAACTGTCATTAAGGATGACAAATCATACAGACACCCAACTACCAGACGGAGGTTATCTTGTAATAGATAACTGGGTTGTGGTATAGTAAAGAAGGCACAGAAATACAAACCGGTATTTTTGCTGTTTTTTTTATCCTAATCTCTAGGAGTTTTTTTTTTTGTGATCTTGCTAAACTTGTATGTCAACAACAATTTATTGTCTTTCATATGTTTTATATATGCCAGTTGCTTAGAGTATCTATAGTGTAGGGCTACAAACTGCTAATGATTGGCGATTTAGCAGTTTTGCAGTCATGATACAGCTTTGATTGTATCCTGTAACACTTACCACAATTCTCTGAACCTAGCTAGAAATCTCAACTCTAGTGATTTGTAGTGTCTACTAATTTCTGCTACAAATCTCTTGTGTAACATGGCCCTGGGGATTAGATTACTGAAATAGCACATACTGTCTGAATGTTCTCAGCTATCCAGGTCATAGTACAGCTAATAGTAGTTAATAGTCACAGTCAACTAAACTCGTTCAGTAATGTTGAAGATGTTTCTCCACTCTTCCAAATGGCTTCCACGGGTCATATGACTGATAAAAACATACCCAACACATACACGTGGACAACTCAAACAGTGGTACTAAAGGCAAAAATGACATACAACGCAGTCTGGCATTAGCATTAACAAAGCAGTCTGTTTTTCTGAGTCCCTTCTGTAAAGAGGCTTCTACAGAGGCCGAGTTTCAGCCGATTCAACAAAAACTGGCCAACATTCGGCCTGTGTGTACAGTAGCCTGTCTGGCTTCTGTCGAACTGGCATGCTGGAAAAACAGCAAGCGATCGGCATCCGGCATCTGATCAGCACTCGCAGCCAAAGGCTGTGAACAATGACCAGTTTGTTCTGGCGGGGGGTCAGTCCCCCTGTCAGAACACAATAGCTCCACAGAGAGATCGCTGTACTAACATTGCATAGTTAGTCCAGCAAGCTCCCCAGTTTTTTTTCCCATTCAGACCACTGGGTTGAACGAGGAACCTGCCTGTACATAGCAGGCTTAACTTAGTATTTTACAAGTTGCGTTTATGATTTTGTGCCACCGGAGCCTGCAAAGAACTGCACCCGTGATCATCAGATCCCAAGTGCAATGTCAGAATCCTGCAAACTCTTCCTCCAGTTCTCTACCCATACCTCTGTACAGACTTTCAGATACTGAGCTGGAGGAAATGCCAATGGCTACCTAGAACTCCAATTACCACACTTGTGTTCCACTGATAACTACAAGTCTGTCTGCCACAGATGGGACTTGTAGTTTATTAATTCACAGATCTCTGAATAAATTATACGATTGTGCTCTGCCTGCACAGTCACTGTGATCTTAAAATTAACAGCTGCTGCGAGGGAGAGGAACCAGGCTGAAAAAAAAAAAAAAAAATTAACAGATTCCTCCATCCACACAAATCAAGAGGATAGATGAATTTCCCCCGCCAGGATATTGTATTTTAACAGCGGGATCCGCCACAACACACTAATCATTGTCTGCAGCAGCTGATCGACTTATGTTTTTCAGCATGTCTCTGACAGAAGTCAAACCATCAACTTCTGTCAAAAGGAGGATGATCACACACCGATAGAAATCCAGTTCTGCAGAGAATTGCAATCAGTGGTTTAAACAGGAAGTTTGTTAAAAACCAGATCACTAGGTGAAAATACTAGTATGTAGTTTTGTGTTTTTGAAAGCAGACTTTGTGGGTGCTCAAGGATTCCATTGTACAACAAAGTTAAAAGAATGTTTTACAATGTACTGGGTACAAGTATAAAAATGTTATAGACATAAATCTCTCAGTAAAACTCTTAATGGTGTTGATTTTCTACCTAGGTATACAGCTCCCATAGGCAAACAAATATAAAACAGCTCTCATCAATAGAATGTCAAATTATTCCAACCTTAAAATTGAGGACCTGTATCACAATGAAAATATCCAAGGGGGCTGTATTTCTTACGCGTTTCACAGAATATGAAAACTAAAAACAGAAAGGAATGCAGCCCCAACATCGAAGGATTGGTAAACTGCACTATATAAAATGCTGACTTTTAGGCTTTGATACACTTTAGTCAACTCCCCATGATGGCAGGAGTCTACTGTAGATTCTCCAAAAACATGACGGGAGATGTGAAAGTGTGCAAACACCCTGTTCAGGCTGAATGAAAAAAAAAAAAGAAAGGAAAAAAAACAAACAAACACTCTATGGCCACCTTGAGCCAAGTTTTAGTTATCTGAATTAGACAGAATTATATGTGGGTAACCGCTACAGTGCCTTGAAAATGTATTCATACCCTTGAAATTTTCCACATTTTACCATGTTACAACCAAAAACGTAAATGTATTTTATTGGAATTTTGTGATGACCAACTCAAAGTGGCACATAATTGTAAAGTGGAAGGAAAATGATAAATGGGTTTCAAAATTTTGTACAAATATCTGAAAAGTGTGGCGTGCATTTGTATTCAGCCCCCCCCGAGTCAACACTTTGTAGAACCACCTTTCACTGCAATTACAGCTGCAAGTCTTTTTGGGTATGTCTCGATCAGCTTTGCACATCTAGAAAATGTAATTTTTGCCCATTCTTCTTTGCAAAATAGCTCAAGCTCTGTCAGTTTGAATGGAGAGTGTCTTTTAACAGCAATATTCAAGTCTTGCCACAGATTCTCAATTGGATTTAGGTCTGGACTTTGACTGGGCCATTCTAACACATGAATATGCTTTGATCTAAGCTATTCCATTGTAGCTCTGGCTGCATGTTTAGGGTCATTGTCCTGCTGGAAGGTGAACCTCCGCCCCAGTCTCAAGACTTTTGCAGACTCTTAACAGGTTTTCTTCTAAGATTGCCCTGTATTTGGCTCCATCCATCTTCCCATCAACTCTGAGCAGCTTCCCTGTCCCTGCTGAAGAAAAGCATCCCCATACCATGATGCTGCCATCACCATGTTTTACGGTGGGGATGGTGTGTTAATGGTGATGTGCAGTGTTAGTTTTCCGCCACACACAGCATTTTGGTTTTAGGCCAAAATGTTCAATGTTGGTCTCATCTGACCAGAGCACCTTCTTCCACGTTTGCTGTGTCCCCCACATGGCTTCTAGTAAACTGCAAATGAGACTTCTTATGGCTTTCAATAATGGCTTTCTTCTTGCCACTCTTCCGTAAAGGCCAGATTTGTGGAGTGCATGACCAATAGTTGTCCTGTGGACAGATTCTCCCACCTGAGCTGTGGATCTCTGCAGCTCCTCCAGAGTTATCATGGGCCTTTTTGCTGCTTCTCCGATTAATGATCTCCTTGCCCAGCCTGTCAGTTTAGGTGGACAGGTGGTCTTGGTAGGTTTGCAGTTGTGCCGTACTCTTTCCATTTTCGGATGATGGATTGAACAGTGCTCTGTGAGATGTCCAAAACTTGGGATATTTTTTTTATAACCTAACCCTGCTTTAAATGTCTCCACAATTTTATCCTCGACCTCTGAGGGTTTCACAGAACAGTTGTATTTATACTGAGATTAAGTTACACACAGGTGGACTCCATTTACTAATTAGGTGACTTCTGAAGGCAATTGGTTCCACTAGATTCTAGTTAGGGGTATCAGAGTAAAAGGGGTTGAATACAAATGCACGCCGCACTTTTCAGATATTAGTAAAAAATTTTGAAAACCCATTTATCATTATCGTTCCACTTCACAATTATGTGCCACTTTGTGGTGGTCTATCACAGCAATCCATTTACGCTTTTGGTATAACATGACAAAATGTGGAGATTTTCAAGGAACTGTAGTGTCAAAGGCACTCACTCATGTTTACAGACAGCTGTTCTATACAGATAATAGATGGCCTCTTTCCCTTCCCTTGTGAGTCAGATGCAACCAACACACATTTGGTTGGAGAAAGCCAATTATATAATAATAATTAATCAGTTCTAACTTGACCTGAAGATTTCCCGAGAAAACTGTATGAATATGGGGGAAAAAAAAGATAGATAATGAATTTCCCTGTCACAGTTATCAAATCAATATCACGGTTTACACAGTTCAAGTTAGGCAATTAAACAATAAAAGGTTAGTTATCACAAATGAGTTAATGTTTAAGAAAATGCTTCATAGAGCTCATGCACACGGTGCAGCAGTTTTCTATACAGGATCTTGCTGGAAGATTTTGCACTGCATATGTAAAAGTCTCTCAAATGTTCTATGCATACAGAGTCTTACAGCATTAATGGCCTTTATTGGTCACCACCACTACTCAGCTGGTTGCTAGGCCTAGCAACCCAAAAAGGACACCAATCCTAACATCCAGGCCAATACACAGACAGGTTCTTCCATACGAGGCTCGCTCTGGCAGCCAAAAGGGAGGAACAGTTTCTGCCTGTGTAGAGTCTTATTGTCTTGGCTATCAGAACGGGCCTTAGGGTAGAACCACTGGCTGCAAAACTTCCCTGCCAAAGGTCAGGTCCTGCTGGGATAGCACCTCCACTCTGTAAAGCCTCATACACATGATGAGAATATCGGACAAATGACTGTTTTTTGTTTTTTTTTGCATTCTAGTCTCACATCAAAAATTGAGAATTTTGGTAACTTATTAACTTCTTCAAAGACAGAATACAAGTTTGGAAATGATGTAATCTTTTGTATTGTATTATTTATTTCAGGTACTTATATAGCACCGTCCATTTACGCAGCACTTTACACACATATACATATATATATATATATATATATATTGTACATTCACATCAGTTCCTAACCCTCAAGGGGCGTACAATCTAAGGTCCCTAACTCACATTCATATATACACATACTAGGGCCAATTTAGACAGGAGCCAATTAACCTACCAGCATGTCTTTGGAGTGTGAGAGGAAACCGGAGTACACGGAGGAAACCCACGCAGGCACAAGGAGAACATGCAAACTCCAGGCAGGTGGTGCCGTGGCTGGGATTCAAACCGACGACCCTAGTACTGCCAGGCGGAAGTGCTAACCATTTAGCCACTGTGCTGTCCATTCTATTCTTTAATTTCTGAGCTTGTGTGGTCTTGGTCGCTCAATTTTTTACGGACGAATACTGTTAACCACTTCAAGTCTGGGCACTTTCACATCCTTCCTGTCCAGGCCAATTTTCAGCTTTCAGCGCTATCACACTTTGAATGACAATTGCGTGGTCATGCAACACTGTACCCATATGAATTTTTTACCATTTTTTTGAGACAGATAAAGCTTTATTTTGGCGGTATTTATTCACCAGTGGGATTTTTATTTTTTTGCTATATAAATGAAAAAGTCCAAAAATTTTGAAAAGTATTTTTGTTATACAATTTTGCAAATAAATAATATTTCATCATAAATCTTGGCCAAAATTCCAAAGTTATCTTTTTAGTAAAAAAACAAAAAAAAAAACAAAAATTATACATTTTTACAAATTTTTTTTACATTTTTATTTTTTTTTTATATTATTTATGTTTTTGTTTTTACATAATGTCACCCCAGCAGTACAGTGTTCACCATGGTGACAATGTACTACTTGTGGGGGGTGATGAAGATTTTTTTTTTTTTACACCGATTGCTTTTACACCCATAAAGGCTGTCAAAGCAATAATTTCTCCTTCTCTCTGGCTACAAGAATGCAGCCAGAGAGAAGGAGAAATACTGTGTGAGCTGTAATTGGTCACAGCTTGTCACATGGTACAAGACTGTTGTGAATAGCCTTGTACCATGTGACGTCTGATCATTCACAGATTTCACAATTAGTAAGCAATGATTTCAGAAGTGACATCTTGCTTACTACTCTGCAGGTGATCACTGATTGGGCAATCAGTGAACACATGATCGGGACCTCGCAGAGAGGTCCCGTACGGCGATTGGTGTTCCACTGTGTCCGGAGGACAGGGAACGCGCACAGTCCAAAATGGCGGGCGCAGTTTATGAACGACAACCTGCCCCTGGACTGCCACCGTCCGGCCGTTTATATACAGCGGACGGACAGCAAGTGGTTAAACTGATTAAACGAAAATTGCTGTTATCATATGAGAAAATTTTCATGCTCATCGCTTCGCAAAAGTTCACATGAACTGTCGTGACCAGCTCTCGAAAGCTGTGTACTAACAATCAGTTTATCGGTTGAACGCTTCAAAAGTGGTATTTTTCATCCAATTTTCTCATCATGTGTACTAGGCATAATGCTTCCTGAAGGTGTTCTGACTTCACCATGCAAGTGCTATAAAGATTTGGTCCACTGTGGCACCTGCTCTCTGCCAAGTAGACAGGCAGTGATCTGGTTGAGTGGGCATTTAAAGCACAAGAGGTCTGAAGACCCTCTTTATTGTAAATCATATTATTGAAACCATTTAGTGGCAGAGATTTGGAAGCTTCAAGACCTTTTCTGTATCTGATAAAGATTACTAAAAAAGGTGGCTGGACCTTAAATTCTCTTGTCATTTCTAAGCACTGTAGTAGGCACTTAGGTACTGTACATCCAGGCAATGCAATTCATATTAGTTTTCATTCTTAGACTCAACAGAAAAACGATGGCAGTTCAATCTCCTAAGATCTATGGAAGCTCAAAGCCACCGTGGGAATGTATGTTGGGTCTGAGAATTATTATATCTGGGAGCACAATAAAGTAGCGCTCCTTTATAGATAAGGTTTGTAAGTTACCTACCATAAGTTGAAGTTATGGCTAAAAGAAAAGCAGTCTTGAGTGTTAAGAATTTTAAGGAAGACTCCTGTAAAATGTTCAACTGAAGAAAGAGTAAACTTTCTGAGTGATTCCATGGTGCTACCACTTTGGGAGTTTTAAGGGAACACCTTTCATTGGTGACAGAAAAAAAAAATGTAATCATGTACCCATCTGCTAGTTTGGTCACCAGAAACACTGAAAGTGCAGAAATATGCACCTTCAGCTTACTTAAGGACAAGCTAAAAATTACCCCATCTTCAGGGAATTTGAGAATTAATGGGATTTATCAGGTGGAATGATTGTTTTGCTGTACCAAGAGGAAACATTTTTTCTACCTTTGCATAGATCTTGGTCTGTCTGCTCCAAAAAAAAAAAAAAATCACTAGTGTATTCAGTGATCCTTTCATGGGAACATCAACTAGCAAGCAAACATTCTTTTCTGCTCGCTGCAAGATGTTTCTTAGAAGGTCAAGAAGATCATGAAACATGGAGTCTCCCTGGCGACTGAGGTGAGAGACTGTGGTAGCTTTGTCTGAAAGAATCAGAATGTCTTGGTTTTTCACTTGTTCCTGCAAGACCAGCAGCACTTCCACTATGGCTGCCATTTTGTGTAATTAGAGCAAGCTGCTGTTATGTTCTCTTCCCACACTTCCTGGATCTGATGAGTGGGGTATGTACCACTGAGCCCCAGACAACGGCATCAGTCATAAACCTCACTGGTTAAGACAGTTTTCAAAGCTACCCGGCTAACAGGTTCTCATCATCAGCCACCAGACCAAATGCAGACACAATTCCTGTAGAAGGTGTACTGATAATTTTAGAAACTTTGGAGTAAGGTTCCACATTGATAGGAAAAAAAATGGTTAGACTCTGAAAGTTGTGCCTAAGTGACTGCAGGAATGAAGGCAGTGATCACACCCAGAAGCCTCATGATTTGTCTTGAGGATACTAGAGAGTGCATTTTCATCTCCTGTATTGTGAACAGTATTATGACATACATGCTAGCATCCCAGGCTCTCTTAAGCAGGGCCTCTGCCTTTTTATCCGTTGGACCTTTGATAGGTCCAGAGTCATGAGGAGAAACTTGCAGAAGTATAAACTTGCAACAAAACTGCATCTAGTTTGGATCATTTAAATAATTTGTTCTGCAGCATACCTGGCAAATACTGTAAAAGCTTCTCCACTTCATCTAGAGAAAATAAGTATCTGGTGGGCCTAACCTCATGGATAGGATTCTCTGTTATCTTCCTCTACAGAGCTATCCCCAGAAGGTTCATTTTCCTTCTCTTCCTCTCCCCTTGACTTTGTCTGGAATACAAAACTGGGAGTTCCTTCACTCTTGAGAGAAAACTTGGGAGCCTAAAGGTTTGGATTTGAATGCATGACTCACAAAAGTGTTTAGAATAGGACAAGGATAATTTAGCATTACACATGCTGCATTTATTCCTAGGGCTATTGGTTTCAGGTGCTGTAGAGAATGGGGTTGGCTTGTTTGTTTTCCTGAAAACAGAATTTGAACAGGTGGGATAACGGGTAAACAAAGAACACTTAAAAAGGGAGGGTGCACTAAACCATGGGTAATGCAACCCCCATCTTTCACTGCCATAAGAAACCCCTCAAAAGGCAGGTACCAGGGTCTTGTAGCCATCTTAGTAGAGACAGGCACCTTCTGTTCCTATGAACCAGGGTCAACTGTTCAGGATCAGCTGCTTCATGGTCAGGATCAATGAAAAGTGCCAACCCCCATGTTGCCGGTTCCCCACGTGTTGTCTCAGAGTTGACAGAATTGCAGCACTCCCTTCACCAGAAGTAACATAGCTCTGCCATACTTTAAAATCCAAAGGGATGCTGGACATAGGTCCAGAGCTCCAGTATGCAGTGGTCAGTGGGAACACAGCACTAGATCTGCTACGCCCTCTGCAAACAGTCCTATTCAGCTGTAACAACCACACAGAAAGCGCACTCATAGTTACATAGTCTGGCTTAAAAAAGACAAAAAAGTCCATCCAGTTCAACCATTAACCTCCTTAGCGGTATGATTCTTTCCGATTTTTTGTGCTGAAAGCGGTACCATTTTTTTGCATGGAAATATGTAGTTTGTTATTGTAGGCTGTAATTTTTAGGAATAACTTACTGAAATCTGTCCGAACAAGAGTCTATTAAACATCCCGGGTATGATAAAACTTGAAACACGAAATCATAAATTATAATTTAATAAATAAATCATAAAAAATATTAATATAATAATAATAAATTTAATTCAATAATATAATCAAACCAAAAACACTGAAATTTGAAATACAGAGGCAAATTCGCACATCGCTGAGCAAAGTCGCAAAATCGTTTTCAGTGTCTGATGACGAATTTCCCCACGAATCATTATCACTCAATTCTGCAAAATGGACTTTTCTACGTTTCCAGGCAGAAAGAACAGTCAAAATGAATGCAGGCAGGGCACAGGACAAAGCAGTAGGGACAAAATGTGAAATGCATTTTTTAAAAATTTCAAATTTCCCGCCGGTTCCGGCGCCCGTACGTCCCCACGTCACAGGGACCGGAACATGGAAGCCGGCATCGGCTGGAGAAGATGGCCGGGGACGCTGCAGGGGACACATCGCGGGAGCGAAGGACAAGGTAACTGCTGCAGGGACCCCCTGAGCAGCGCCACATGGTAAGCCCGAGTGTAGCTCGGGGTTACTGCTCTTGGTATTGAAATTTTACCCCGAGCTACACTCGGGAAAACCGCTAAGGAGGTTAAAAAAATATAAAAGTTATAATCCTATACCCACACAGTTGATCCAGAGTAAGGCAAAAAAAATCCAGCAAAGCATGATCCAATTTGCTCCTGCAGGGGAAAAAGATCCTTCCTATCCCCAGAGAGGCAATTCGATATTCCCTGGATCAACTTTACCTATAAATGTTAGTATCCAGTTATATTCTGTGTATCTAGGAAAGAATCCAGGCCTTTTTTAAAGCAATCCACTGAGCTGGCCAGAACCAACTCTTGAGGGAGTCTATTCCACATTTTCACAGCTCTCACTGTGAAGAAACCTTTCAGTGTTTAGAGATTACATTTATTTTCCTCTAGATGTAAAGAGTGTTCCCTTGTCCTCTGTGATGACCTCAGGGTGAATAACTCTACACCGAGCTCACTATATGAACCACTGATGTATTTATACATGTTGATCATATCCCCCCTTAATCTCCTCTTCTCAAGAGAGAATAAATTCAGTTCCTCTAATCATTCCTCATAGCTGAGCTCCTCCATGCCTCTTATCAGTTTGGTGGCCCTTCTCTGTACTTTCTCCAGTTCCCCAATGTTATTTTTGTGAATTGGTGCCCAAAACTGAACTGCATATTCCAGATGAGGTATTACTAATGATTTGTACAGGGGTAAAATGATCTCTCGCTCTCTGCAGTCTAAACCTCTTTTAATACAAGAGAGGAATTTGCTTGCTTTAGAAACCGCAGCTTGGCATTGCATGCGATTATTAAACTTGTGATCTAAACCAAGCTGGGGGGAGGGGCCGGAACATGGCACACTGAGCAGCATGAGCGCCCGCCACTGACTGGTACCTAGTCCCTGCATACTGCCTGACCATCTATGCTTACCAGTCCGAGTGGTGGGAGGACTCGCTGGCTGCCAGTGCTCAGCGGTCAGAGGGTCCCAGCTGTGTCCTTGGAAGTGAGGGACACTGCTGGAGCCGGATCCTTGAGAGGCAAGACGACCGGCAGTCTGCAGGAGTGTCGGGATCCCGGTAAGCTGGGATAAGGAGGCGGTGGCTGGGAGTGCACAGATGACAGATGACTTCCCATGTTACAGGGAAGTCTTAAAGGTCCGGGAGAGCAGGAGGCTCTGCAGGTGAATAGGAAATAGCTCTGATGGGATCCCACCTAGTGAGGAGTTAATTGTGGGAGACCCAGAGCCACCCCAGATATGCACCAAGGCATAAAAGCCCCCCCCCCCACAGGAGTGCCTAGAAGTCTGGCTGGGATGCCATGGATGGAACCGAAGTGTAAGCAGAGACTGAAGGTACGGTGCGGAGGGTGACCGTGAATTGCCATGGGCAACGGCGGGACATTTACGTTTTTAAATTGATTGATGCATGTTTAATAAATCTATCGGAGCAGTGGGGGTAACAGAGGACTATACAGTGTGGAAAGAGGGAGTGTAATACAATAATGGGTAGATCAATGACAGAAAATCTAAAAATTGAGAGAGTTCATAGGACTAGACGACCACAAGAAGTGTCTGTGGAAAGTCCAAGAGATGTGATAATTCGGTTTCATCACTATGAAGACAGAGACAGGAAAAATCTACATGATACTACCGAAATAAAATACAAGGAGACAAAGTTGTACATTTTCGCGGACATTGCTCCAGAGATACTAGCTAGAAGAAGACTACTGAAACCGTTGTTAGAACATATAAGAGAGAAAAAAGTGCGATATAATTGGGGCTTTCTAGTATGCTTGATCAGATGGAAAGACGGAAAATCGGCAAGACTGAGATTCCCAGAGGACTTAAGTGATTTCTGTGAGAAATTAGATCCACATAAAATAGTCCTTGAAGGGTGGTCAGAGGGGCTTAAAGAGAGTGGAGAGCAAGAGTCAGGAAATTGACAAGAGCAACAGGTATCTAAGAAGAAAGTGTAGGGGGGCATGGTATGGTTGGGCGGGGCAGGGTTGGGAGAGGGGTTTCGGGAGGGGGAGAGGAGGAAAAACACCCAGGGGGTCACCTGGAGTAGAAGATGTCCTGGGGTATGTGGTGTATTTTTTTCCATCTCCCCCTCTCTCTCTGCCCCCGAGCCCCCCCCCCCCCGGGTCCTCTCCTGGCTGCACCATGGTTCCCTTACCCCCCATGCTCCCATCCTTCCCAGCTCTTGACAACGGGCAGGATGAAGTGAGGGGTAGAGAGAACTTTTGATTGGGCGGATAGCCTGGAGGCCAAACATGCTGCCAACTCCAATCAGACTAATGATATGAGTTAGGGATTGGAGGGGGTGGGCGTGGATCGAGTCTTACCCCAATTTAGGAATTGCTAGTGGGAAGAACCCACAACAGATTCTAGGGCCAAATGTAGGTGGGAGGGTGTACAGTGGGTGGAGGGACGGGAGAAGATGGAGATGGATAGCTGTCCATGAATTGAATAATCTTTGCCTGTTTACCTGTAATTGAAAGAGTTGGGAGAAGAGAAATAGTAAACAGATATAAACTCGATTAATTTTATGACTTACAATGTGAAACAATGGGATGGAAATTTTATGACTTATAATGGGATGGAAATTAGAGTCACTACATGCGTACATAACAGTTATCCATATAGAATGGAAAGACAGTTCACACTACGCCAGTTACAGTCCCATATCATTGTTAAATATTGACACAAATTTTTTTGCAAAACTTCTAGCCACCAGGATAAAAACTGATGCCAGAGTGGATACATTTAGCTCAAGTAGGTTTTATTCCAGGAAGGGAAGGAAGAGACAATGGTCTAAGAACATTGCTCCTCTTATAAAAAAACAAAAAAAAGAGGTAAGCAGCCGACAATTATATTGTCGATTGATGCAGAAAAAGCCTTCGATAGGGTAGATTGGGGATTTATGATAAACACGCTAGAAATATTAGGAATAGGGACCAAAATGGTAAGGTGGATAAAAGGGCTTTATAACGGCCCTTCTGCATCAGTTAAGGTAAAATGGGCCCGTCAGAATCCTTTAAAATGTATAATGGTACTAGCCAGGGATGTCCTTTATCCCCATTGTTATTTGCCTTATCCCTGGAACCACGTTACCCAATTTAAATTCAAAAGGTAGAGAGATGGATTTTGCAAAAAGACTTTCCTTACATGGATGGAGAAGAAACTATATCAAGTTAATTATATACCATTAATAAATTAAATTAACCACATGCCACCAGCCAGCAGGGCGGCACGGGCAGGCAAAACCATGTTTTAAAACCTGTGTTTTTTAAACAGGTAGGGGGCGCGCGCGAGGCGCGCCGCCGCCCTACCTGTCCCACCGATCACAGCCGCGGATGTCAGTCGCCGGGTCACAGCCGATCGGCGGCAATAGCTGACAGAGAGCACAGCTGCAGTAGCTGTGCTTTCTGTCAGTTCCCTGACAGCTCCAGGACAAGCTGATCGGGACAGAAGAGTTTCTCTCTCCCGATCAGCGGTGTCCCCTGCAGTACACACCCCCGCCCCCTAGTAAAACACTCCCCCTCACACAGATAACCCTTCCCTGAAAAATAAACTTAACCCCTTCCTCGCCGCCCTACCTGTCCCGCCGATCACAGCCGCGGATGTCAGTCGCCGGGTCACAGCCGATCGTTACCGGCTATGTCCCGGCGATCGGCGGCAATAGCTGACAGAGAGCACAGCTGCAGTAGCTGTGCTTTCTGTCAGTTCCCTGACAGCTCCAGGACAAGCTGATCGGGACAGGAGAGTTTCTCTCTCCCGATCAGCGGTGTCCCCTGCAGTACACACCCCCGCCCCCTAGTAAAACACTCCCCTCACACAGATAACCCTTCCCTGAAAAATAAACTTAACCCCTTCCTCCCAATAGTACAGTGTCAGTGTTTTTTTTTTTTGCACTGATCACTGTATTGGTGTCACTGGGGATGTCAGTGACCCCAAGTCAGTACCCCCCAATGTCAGAATGTCCGCCGCAGTCCCGCCATAAGTCGCTGATCACCGCCATAAGTCGCTGATCGCTGCCATTATTAGTATAAAAAAAAAAAATCCCAGTATCTTTCCCGCCATTTGTAAACGCTATAACTTTCACGTAAACCAATTAATTTACATGTATTGTTTTTTTTTTTTTAGCAAAGACATGTCGCAGAATGCATTTTGGCAGAAATTTATGACTAAATTTGATTTTTAAATTTATTTTTTTTTACTGGACATGTTTTTCCTCAAAATTGTCAGCCTTTTTTTTATAGAGCAAAAAATAAAAACCGCACAGGCGATCAAATACCACCGAAAGAAAGCTCAATTTGTGGGAAAAAAAAAAGGATGTGAATTTCATTTATGTACCGTATTGCATGACCGCGCAATTGTCCGTTAAACTAGACAAAAAAATGGCGAAAATTGCAGTATCTATACCAGCAATGGGCAAACTACGGCCCGGCGGACCTTTTAATCCGGTCCGCGGAGCGTGATACATTGGCTGTCAGGATGTGTGTAGGCGGGGCAGCGTGACGAACCTGAGGGGAGCTAGGCTCCTCTCACAGTCCGCCCTGAAGACCAGAACGGCGCGGGATACATTGGCTGTCAGGATGTGTGTAGGCGGGGCAGCGTGACGAACGTGAGGGGAGCTAGACTCCTCTCACAGTCCGCCCTGAAGACCGGAACGGCGCGGGAACACGGCGAGAGGAACGCGCGGAGCAAAGGTAAGTAAATTGACACAGGGGGGACTTGGCTTACTACTTGGGGGGGAATAGTACTATGGGGGATGAATTAATATGGGGAATGAATTACTATAGGGGGGATGAATTACTATATGGGGGAATATTACTATACTTACTATGGATGACACATACACATCATTCATCTACTCTTGGTCCGGCCCCCGGGTCCAATATATGAACCCATTGCGGCCCTCAAGTCAAAAAGTTTGCCCACCCCTGATCTATACCATAGTTTGTAGACGCTATAACTTTCACACAAAGCAATCAAAATACACTTATTGGGATTTTTTTTCCAAAAACATGGAGCAGAATACATTTTGGCCTAAATTTATAACCAACTTTGAGTTTACTATATATTTTTTATAGCTGAAAGTAAAAAATATTGTTTTTCTTAAAAATTTTTGGCCTTTTTTTGTTTATAGCGTGAAAAATAAAAAGCGCACAGGTGATCAAATACCACCGAAAGAAAGCTCCATTTGTGTGAAAAAAAGGACGTAAATTTCGTTTGGGTGCAGCGTTGCATGACCGTGCAATTATCAGTTGAATTAGTGCAGCGCCGAGTAGCAAAAAGAGGCCTGGTCATTAAGGGGGGTAAATCCTCTGGAGGTCAAGTGGTTAAAGATGAGTTGAGAAGACTCAGTAGGGTGGGTCTCATGGATTGGACATATTAATCTGGTTAAAATGGTGATAGTCCCAAAAATCCTGTATAAGTTTCAAATGCACCCAATACATTTACCAGGATCTTTCTTTAGGAAAATAAGAAAATTGATACTGAGGTTTATATGGGCTAATAAAAAAAATCAAGAATTAAGTATAAGGTTTTACGTAATAACAAAGAGAAAGGAGGATTACATTTGCCAAATATGAGGAAGTATTATATGACAGTGTTATTATCATGGGTGGTAGACTGGACATTAAGTAATGCACAATTAGAGATGATTATATGGATTCCGCGAACGTTTCGAGAATTAGATGAAAATAGTTGTACACTGACATGAGAGGTGTTGAGAATATGGGATGGGTTGCATAAATTAATGGACTGGAAGTATAATCCACTGCTGATACCCCTGGTGGATACAGATTTTTTTCCACCAGGGAATGATATCTCTGGGAAATGGTTTAAAAATAGAAATGCCCAGTTAAGGGATATAGTAGATAAGGGGAAGCTATGTTCATTTCAAGAATTAAAGCGTAAAAAAGATTTATTTTATACACTAGATGAATTTAGATATTAGCAATTAGGACACTTTTTCTCAACACTCCCCCAACCACTGAGGATGCCAGAGGATATGTTTCCATTTGAAAATATGTTGAGTACTGGGATAAACATGTAAACATATATAAGATCCTTATTGAATGGATGGGATCTGAGCCTCCATTATTCTTAGAGAGATGGGAAAGAGAATTGGGTACAAAAATGAATGAGCAACAGAAGAATACAATGTTTAAGTTGATGCACGGGGTGGTGAATATGAATACAGTAAACTTAACTATAAATGTTTAACTAGATGGTATTTTACACCGAGTGTGGCACATAAACAAAGCAAAGAGATTTTACCACTGTGTTGGAGAGGTTGTGGGGGAAGGGGGACAATGGCTCACATATGGTGGGAGTGTTCAAAAATTCAAGAGTATTAGCAAGATATAATTCAATACACACAGGAGAATTTGGGGATACCGTATTTTTCGCCGTATAAGGCGCACTTTTTCTTCCCCAAAACTGCGTCTTATAAGGCGAATATGGAGCGGCCGGTCCGGTATTTCCACCGCCGCCGTGTCAGAATACCGGGCCGGCCGCTCAGCTCTGCAGCGGGACCTTACCTCTTCCTCTATCCAGCGGCGTGCTGTCTTCCCGGCTTCTGTAGTGTGGGCGCTGGGCATGACAGCCGGGTGCCAAGTGCGCATGCACAAGAAGCGGTGCTTTTTGTGAATGGTAAAGCGGTACCTGGGACACATGACAGATCCCAGAAGCCGCCAGACCAATCACAAAGCGCAAGTGCTTCTCGCTCATGCGCACTGGGCACCCGGCTGTCATGCTGAGCGCCATTACAGAAGCCGGGAAGACAGCGCGTGGCTGGATCGAGGAACAGGTAAGATGAAAGAACAACTCCGCAGAAGTAAGAGCGGGTACCTGTCAAATTCAGGTACCCGCTCCCCACCTCCCCAAAGGTCAGCAGTCATCTGTGCTGTCCGCAGTCTCTGGTCATCCCTGTGCTGTCCGCAGTCTCTGGTCATCCCTGTGCTGTCCGCAGTCTCTGGTCATCTCCTGTGCTGTGTCTGCAGTCCATTAGTTCAGAATTTTTTTTTTCCTGTTTTCTGCCTCTAAAACCTAGGTGCGTCTTATGGTTAGGTGCGTCTTATACGGCGAAAAATACGGTAACTATTCAAAAAGGTTCCATGGGTATGCCTATTTTATAGGACAGAGGTGTCAGTGAAACAATACAAAAATAGTTTGTTATATCATCTAGTCAGTGCTGCAAAAGGTCTAATCCCCAAATTTTGGCAGGTACGGGACCCTCCAACAATGAGGGACTAGATAGACAGGATTTAGTATATAAATAAGATGGAGGAGCTATACCACATAGATGAAGATAGAATGGAAAAAGTTAGAAAGGATTGGAGTAGGTGGTTTGATTTTAAGACATCCAAAAAATATCTTTAAATAATGAGTGCCCCTGTAGTAGAGCTGGAGAACCAAACAGAATAAATGGACAGCCGTAAAGTGAAAAGAGTACAGTTAGGTCCATATATATTTGGACACAGGCACAATTTTAGCTTTTTTCAGGTATTTATCAAAACATATTCAAGCTATTGTTATATAATGGATATTGGCTGAAAGTGCACATTTTCAGGTTTAATTTGAGGGTATGTACATCCAAATTGGAGGAAGGGTTTAAGAATTACAGCTCTTAAGAGTATCCACCCCCCCTTTTTCAAGGGACCAAAAGTAATTGGACAATTGAATCAAAATCTGTTTCTTAGCCATGTGTGGGCTATTCCTTAGTTATTTCTTCATCAATTAAGTAGGTAAAAGGTCTGGAGTGGATTCTAATTGTGGTATTTGCATTTGGCATCTATTGCTGTGAACCTACATCATGTGTTCAAAGGAGCTGTCCATGCAAGTGAAACAGGTCAATGTAAGACTTCAAAAATTAAACACATCCATCAGAGAGATAGCAGCAACATTAGGAGTGGCCAAATCAACAGTTTGGTACATTCAGAGGAAAGAAAAAACGCACTGGTGAGCTCAGCAACATAAAAAGGCATGGACGTCCATGGAAGACAACAGTGGTGGATGATCGCAGGGTCCTCTCTATAGTAAAGAAAAACCCATTCACAACATCCAGACAAGTGAGGGACACTCTCAAGGAGGTGGGTGTATCATTGTCAAAGTCTACAATCAAGAGAAAACATCACAAAAGCAAATACAGAGGGTTCACCACAAGGTGCAAACCATTTAAAAGCCTGAAGAAAAGAAAAGCAAGATTAGACTTTGACAGAAACCATCTAAAAAAAGCCAGACCAGGTCTGGAAATCATTCTTTGGACTAATGAAACGAAGATTAATCTGTACCAGAATGATGGGAAGAAAAAAGTGTGGAGAAGGCTTGGAACAGCTCATGATCCAAAGCACACAACGTCATCTGTAAAACATGGTGGAGGCAGCATGATGACATGGGCATGCATGGCTTCCAGTGGCACTGGGTCATTGGTGTTTATTGATGATGTGACAGAAGACAGAAGCAGCCGGATGAATTCTGCAGTGTTCAGAGATATACTGTCAGCCCAGATTCAGCCAAATGCAGCAATATTGATTGGATGGCGCTTCACAGTACAGATGGACAATGATCCAAAACACACCGCAAAAGCAACCCAGGAGCTTTTGAAGGAAAAGAAGTGGAATATTTTGCAATGGCCGAGTCAATCACCTGATCTCAACCCAACTGAGCATGCATTTCACTTGCTGAAAGCAAAACTAAAAGGCAGAAAGACCCACAAACAAAGAATAACTGAAGACAGCTGAAGTTGGAGCCTGGCAAAGCATGAGGAAGGAGGAAACCCAGTTTTGGTAATGTCCATGGGTTACAGACTTCAGGCAGTCATTACCAGTAAAGGATTCTCAACAAAATATTAAAAATGGACATTTTATTTATGATTATATATTTAATTGTCCAATTACTTTTGGTCCCTTGAAAAAGAGGGGATGGATACTCTTCAGAGCTGTAATTCCTAAATCCTTCCTCCAATTTGGATGTACATACCCTCAAATTAAATCTTAGAGTGTGCACTTTCAGCACATATCCATTCTATAAATATAGCTTGAATATGTTTTAGTAAATACCTGAAAAAAGCTAAAATTGTGCCTGTGTCCTAATATATATGGACCTAACTGTATAAAGGGCTTAGACTGTGATCGGTAAACAGGTTAGGAAAGGAATGGAAATAATTATATAAAACAGGGGTAGTTTATTGGGGAGGGAGGGACAAGGGGGGGAAAGACGTTAGTTGGATTGTTTGTGTTTTGATAATTGTATACTGTTTATGTATTAAATACAAATTTAACAAAAAGATATTTATTTAAAAAAAAATTAAGCTTGTAATCTACCAGAACTCCCAGATCCTTCTCCACCATTGATTCCCCCAGTTTTACACCCCCTAGTATGTATGATGCATACATATTCTTAGCCCCCAAGTGCATAACCTTACATTTATCAACATTAAACCTCATTTGCCACATAGTTGCCCAATTAAACAGTGCACTGAGGTCAGCTTGTAAATTGAAGACATCCTGTAAGGACAATATTCCACTGCACAGCTTGGTGTCGTTTGCAAAGACTCAAATGGTATTTTTAATCCCAAACCCTATATAGTTTATAAATATATTAAAAAGTAAGGGTCCCAACACTGAACCTTGGGGTACACCACTGACAACCCTAGACCATTCAGAGTATGAATCATTAACCACTACACTCTGAAGACGATCTTTTAGCCAGTTTTCTATCCATTTACATACAGATTTTTACAAGCCTGTAGACTTTACCTTACACCTTATTAGCCGTGTGTGGGGAACTGTGTCAAACACTTTTGTAAAATCCAAGTATTCCACATCCACCCCTCTGTCCAAGGTTTTGCTCACCTCCTCATAAAAAGAAATCAGATTTGTTTTAACTTCTTCTGTCTTTCATGAATCCATGCTGTCTGTTGCTTAAAATATTTTTTTTCAGCAAGAACTCATCTATGTGGTCTTTTATTAAACTCTCCAGTATCTTCCCAACTATAGAAGTTAAACTAACAGGTCTATAATTACTTGGTAAAGATTTTGACCCCTTTTTAAATACTTGCACCACATTGGCCTTTCCAATCCAGTGGTACTATGCCAGTCATTAAAGAGTCCCTAAAAATGAGAAACAATGGCTTTGAAATGACAGAGCTCAATTCTTTAAGGACCCATGGGTGTATGCCATCCAGCCCAGGTGCTTTATTCACCTTTATTCTGTCTAAATATTTCTGGATCATATCAATTGTGAGCCCATGTGGATCATCTGGAGCTGTGTCAATACCATACCCATTATGGACAAGAGCTCCCCCATGCTCCATGTATACACAGAGCTGAAGAAGGTTTTTAATAAATTTGCCTTCTCTTTGTCCCCAGTCACCCACTCTAGATTATTTTGTAAAGGGCCTACATGCTCGGACCAGACCTTTCTACTATTAATATATTAAAACCAATATATAAGAAACTAAAACCAACAGAGAATGCACCAACTGATACAATAAAACACATGGGTGCAAGACAACAAAAAAAAAGCAACTTTGAAAGACATTTGGTGATTTTGCTCAATTATAAGCCAACATGACCATGCTCATTTGGACATTTAAAATTGGTAATTTTATAGTGGCATACAGGGGGAATAAAAAAAAAAATAAATGCCCAAAACCTGAGTTCCAGGAGGAGAGTATTCATTTAATCTATACAAATTGTGTGCTAGCGTTTACATGTGTACAGAATAAATTTGGTCAACATTACCTAGGGCCAGCATGCAGATGTCAACAATGTGCAGACAGTATCATCTGCCCTACCGATTATAAACCATTAATATTTACAAGTCGGCCCTGAAGGAGTGGTTTAGTCTTGCACTGTGTGGGCAGAGCTAATGCTCCTTGTAGAGGTTTCATTATTAAGAGTCAATCTTGTGGCAAGAAGAGCAAGCATGGTTAGGGTGTTGCAGTTCCCCATCAGCTTTGCTCTAATTGCCGGTGGAAGAAGCGTCTTTTGCCTGTGTCAGCTTCTGACAGCAAGATCCAGGTATCGGTAGGTTTATTACACCCAGATGCATGAACCCTATGAAATAGGCTCCCAAAAAAGACTTTCTTGCAAAGCCTAGCTGTCTCATGGAGTTCCAGTCTGTGCTCAGGGTCAGCAGGAAAAGATGCCAAATCCTGCAGTCCACTGTGGCCAGCATCAAAAGCTGTAGATAGAGAGGAGTGGAGTGCTGGACCTGTCAGACGGCAACAGGTAGCAGCTCCCTCATGGTTCTGGCTGAGCAATACTTCTGGGTAGTTGGGTAGGTTATTATGACAAGGAGACTCACTTTCTCAAGCCAGTAGTGAAGTGTGCAAATGCCAGTCGTAAGTTACCATGGCAGAAGAGGAAGGACATTATGCAGGGAAAAAAAATTTACAATATAGGCGCAATAATAGGAGAAAAAAGGGAAACGTAACAGAAAAGTAGGGGAGAACAAATGAATATAAAATTATAAACACACTACTAAACCCTTTATATAAAATTTTGTATAAAAGTGCTGATTGCGTATTTATTTATTTCAGGTACTTATATAGCACCGTCAATTTACACAGCGCTTTACATATATATTGTACATTCACATCAGTCCATAACCCTCAAGGTGCGTACGACTGAAGGTTAAAATTATATAAATAATATCTAACTGGTTTACATTTACTAAAAGGAAATAAGTAGCTAGGCAAGTGTGAGGAATTCAAAGAAAAAAATATTAATCTTTTAAGCCACATTTACACAGCAATGGGGGGCAGAAAGTTTTCTGCCTTCAGAGATTAAAGTGGTACAAAGATAAAATGTTTTTTCACCTTAATGCATTCCCTGCATTAAGGTAAAAAACAAACAAACTAACCATTCTACCATTTTCTGTGCGTCCCCACAATTACTTATTCGATCCAGCGCTGTGACCGACTGAATCTGTTCTCTCCCCGCTCCCACAAGCTTGGTCAAGAGCAGCGGGAACTGCAGCTGTCAGTCAAATCCTGTGAGGAGTGAGTAGGGTCAAGCCTAGCTGTGTGTGTCTATAGACACCCAGCATGGCCCAAAAAAAGAGCACGCTAGTGTGCCCCCATAGGTATTGATTTCTTTCAGGAGGCACACTGAGAAGAGGAGGAGGAGCCTAGAGTGCTGGCAGGGGACCCCAGAAGTGGAGGTTCAGGGCCGCTCTGGTATTGCAGGCAAGTATAACATGTTTGTTATTTTACAAAAACATTCTATGTTTTACAACCACTTTAAAACAACAACTCTGGATGCAGCTGCACTCACTCCTACAGTCACATACAAACTGGCCGCTTGCTTAGGATTGGAGCAGTGTGTGCAATCACACAAGTCTGGTTGCTTTAACATGTTACTTGCATAGCTTATGATGGAGGAAACTATTTTTTTTATTAGGTCGTGTTTTTATTACCTTTTTTTTTTCATAGAAACTTCCTGGTGAAATATTTTATGCATGACTTTTCTCATGAGAATTATCCTGTCTAGAAGTCATTCTCATTGGTATGCAAATGGTTGTGATTAATTTTAGAAAGTACAAAGAGTACAAAAACAAAAAAGTTTTACTAGGTAAGGTAGATGTAAACTATTTTTTTGGCAGGCAAAAATAAAAATCCATATAACAATGTACTGCAAGAACAGAGGGGAGCATCTCATGGTTTAGTTCTCCCTTAAAGTCCAAATGAACTTTCTGATGAAGGCCTCATTCACATGGCATTTGTCAGTTGAAGCAAGAATCCAGCATATTGCTGCAGCTGGATTGAAAGGTGGATGAAAAGAGCTGTGGCTCTTCAGACTATACAAAGCAATGACAGCTTTGGCTGCAACTGTCAACCAATGTTTGGATACAATTGCACAGAGATTACCTGCTGTTTTGGACAGATGATCGCCCCTGGATGCAGACAGCTTGTGCTCAAGGGGTAATCATCTGTCCAGAACCACAAATTATCACTCCATGTTTGATTATATCTGAACACATATGCTCAGCTGCTGTCAGCCTGCCATTGCTTGGTACAGGCAAAGCGGCTGCAACTGTCCGCATCCACCTGTGAATCCAAGTGTAGGAATATGCTGGATTCTTTCCACAGTTGGCACGTAAATGCCATGTTATTAAGGCCTCAGTGTAATTTCATCCCATTAATTTGAATGGTCCAAAATCACACCAGACTGCACCAAAAGTACTGCATGCACTACTTTAAAAAACACACAGCAATTGGATTGCATGGTACTACTGTACCATGCAATTCGGTGCAGGCAAATACACTGCGTTTGTGACCTGCGTTTGGCGTGTCATTACGTTTACCACCGGCTGTAGATCACAGGTACAGTGCGTTTTGAATGCAGTGCAGGAAAAGCACATGGAACACAGGCTTCCTGCACGGCATTCTGGTGTGAATCAGCCCTAAATCAGCTAAATACCATACTAAAAATCTTGCATTGCTGCGGGGCTGTACCTGCACTGCAACAGTTAACTGCTTGTTTATATCGAAGCAGTTTTACTTACTGCCTAACTGCCAGCCCTGCCCCCATGCTCCAAAAACGTACTGTTCTTCAACATCCTCATGTCCACTGCAGGGCTGTGGGCTACGCATCGGTGTTGATATCCTCTGAGAACCGTAAACTGCCTGAGCACAAGGGAAGAATAGGCTGCAGAAACCAGTATAGCAGTGTGGAAGAGCCTGCAGAAGAGAAGGATCAGGTATGTAAGGGCTTGTTTACACCAGCGGTTGGGGGCGGTAAGACAACATGGTTGAGCTGTATTTTTACTACCCCTCAAGCTGCAAAGGAAGTTGGGGGTGCACACATGCCACTGCAGTAAATATAACCCTTGTTGTGTTCTTCGGACACCATCACCTGCCAAACACAACCTATTCAAGTGTAATGGGACCATGCTACAACAGTGCGCAATGCATGCAGTTACAGCTTTTGTAGAGTACAGGGGCAGACTGACAACTCATGGGGCCCCCGGGCAACAGGGGATCATGGGGTCACTGTGTCCTCGTCCACACTCAAACCACACCCAAAAAAGCCTATGAAAAGTACCAGGGGCATCTCATGGGGCCCCCTACTGACCGGGGCCCTCAGGCAGTGCCTGATTTCTCGAATGGCCAGTCTGCCCCTGGTAGTGTAGCATGTCAAATTCCTCTGAAAAGCAATTTGAGTGTGGATCTCTTTTCAGAGGAGCAGCTGTCCTTGCCGCAAACATAAATGAGCATTGAGCGTGCTTTACCAAGTCCCCTAGACATAAAAGGAGAAGTTAAACCTTGTACTGTTTTTAGATTTCCTGGCGTTCAGCTTTATCACATGCATGTTAATGTGCATTACGTTACGGCATCTCTTGCACTGCATGGGCCACAAAACTGTTCTAAAACATCATACCTGCTGAATTATTAGTATCGCAATGCATGGCAGTGAGCTACCATGCAGGTATGTAATGGAAGTGCACTGCGATGCCATTTACAAAATGCACATAGCCACATCACAATGGTGTGCAGTTCATTTTCCTTAGATAGCAGAGGCAACCTGTGTCCAAAAAGCCTCTCTCCTGCCTGTCACCGTAAGGCTGGCCATACATTATACAATTCTCTGTCCAATTTTTAGATTTACCTTCAACTATGTTGGGGCAGCACAGTGGCTAAATGTTTAGCACTTCCGCCTGGCAGTACTAGGGTCCTTGGTTCGAATCCTAACCACGGCACCAACTGCCTGGAGTTTGCATGTTCTCTCTGTGCCTGTGTGGGTTTCCTCCGGGTACTCCGGTTTCCTCCCACACTCCAAAGACATGCTGGTAGGTGAATTGGATCCTGTCTAAATTGTCCCTAGTATGTGTATGTATGAATGTGAGTTAGGGACCTTAGATTGTACGCCCCTTGAGGGTTAGGGACTGATGTGAATGTATAATGCATATGTAAAGTGCTGTGTAAATTGGCAGCGATATACAAGTACCTGAAATAAATAAATAAAACTATGTAGTGCAAGGACCTGCCTAATTGGAAACAATTGAAATTGTTGTTTAGGTTTGACCTCATATTATATGGTTTTTGGTAAATCTAATTCAAAATTCTCAAGAAAATTGTATAATGTATGGCCAGCCTAAAACTTGAACTCCTTTTCCTTTGATGCACCTGGAAAGTAATTGTCAAAAGTTCATTTTCTGTTTTAATATGCTGCAAGTCAAGTTGCCAAGAAGAGGTCAGGTCACTCAGCAGCAGTACAGTTTAACCAAGCAAGACTAGATTTTCCTGTTCAGTTTGGCTGATAAGGGGAACACATTATTTGCATCTTCAATGCCTGCCAGTTTTTACTGATAACAGTGGTAAGTGACAGGACAGAGCAGAGAATTACACAATTCACTTGTTTAATCGAAGAGTCATCTGGAGATTGGAGAAGGGCAAGGTCAGTAAGTCTACAAACTACATGATTTACTAGGCAAGGCTGGTTGAAAAAAAAAAAATAAAAAATAATAATAATAAAAAAAAAAACAATAATTTTTTGGAAACTTAATAATTGCACTATATTGTACACAACATACGGCCAGACCATAAGATATCCTTTTAATGATATGATCCCCCCTGGCACCATAAGCAAAGCGTATTCCTGGTGACTTGAAACTTTTTTTTTTTTTTTTTTTTAAAGACGTTTTCAGTCGTGTACAGGCATATTACAAGTCTTTAGCATGCGTATCAATATTCAGGTCTTTGGGCTGGGCAACAGAGGAAGAGCAGGTTTACAATACAAGAGGAGATCTTCTGGCACAAAGACGCGCAAGGAAACAAGCAAAAACCCTCACACTGCATGTTTGCATGGAAGTCTATGAGGCCAAAAATGCCCGAGGACAACTGAACATACAAGTGTAAACAGGGACAATTAGAAAGATTGGGATTCTGCACGTTGAGCATGGTCAGGCGTAGTGAAATGGCAAGAAAAATGCTCATGTGTGAATGGGGGGGGCTATACCACCAAGGCTGATAATACACATTGCACCTTAGCTTTCAAAAGGATCTGACAAATCAAGAAAATCTGCTGCTAGCAGTCTGAACTTTTTCAGAGTGATGCAAGCCATACATGGTTCAAACTCCGAACGATTTTTCGTCCGAAAATCAGAAACGTCATTGGTAATTCGTCAGCCATCACTGATTTTGAAATCTGGCCGACCAAGTCATAAAGTTCATCCCATATAACATGCAAAACTTCTGTTCATCCCAGGTCACGGCTCATGCGCATATTCTTTTTGGAAAAACGATCGTATGATTTGACCATCATTGAATCAAAAATCGGTAGTTTTTCACAAATTTTCCAACATGCCTGATCACCGAAAAGGGGAGGAACCACGAAAATCGGCCGGTGCCATTGACCCACTAACAGCCGATTATTCTTAGGTCCGATTTTCGGACGAAAAATCGGTCGATTTTTGACCCATGTGTGGCCGGCCTTAAGCAGGTCTTTCCATTATTATGTTAACTTTCTGATAATTACCTTGTGTATTGCCAGCACTCTAGTACAAAATATGCAGAAGGATTGAAGTTTAAAGGAAAAGTTCACCTTTAAAAAAAAAAAAAAAGAATAAGAAGAAGAAATGAACATCGTTTTCCAAGTAAAAAAAATGTACATTTACTATTTTTTTTTATTCCCCCAAGAGCACTGCACTAGCAATCAGCAAACTGCAAGTGCAATGCAGGGCTCCTGAAGACGGTCAGTGTAAGCTGTCTGCCCGTACAATCAGAGAGTGGCTCCATGAGTTGGAAAGAGCAGAGAAATACACAACTGACTTGTGCAATTGAAGTTATCTGTAGATTGGAGTAGCCTGACCTAAAAACAGGTGGAACATATAATATGTTTCTAAAGGTGAACTTATTGTCTGGGTAACATGTTCCAGCTCCTACCTGCTCTCCCCCCGATCCTCCCCTCCCTGTGACAGCGGGCTAGGGATCCTCTCTCCGCACCCGCTGTCACACTTCAAAAACAGCCCAGCACTGCAGGACTCTACCCACACGGCCATATCATTCTGTGAATAAATGGACTACAAGTATGATCGGGCTCTGCAGCCGATGGCTTGTAGTTCCTAATTAACTATGAGGGTGCTGGAGAGCACGCTTGTAGTTTATTCATCTTCCTGCAGCTCAGTAACTTCCTTCCCAAACAGGAGTCTACAGGATCCTGGCAATGCACCCATCTGCTGAGCACGAGTGCAATGCTTTACCGGTTGCAGTGTAAACAAATAATAAATGCACATTTTTACCTGCAAATAGATGTGCATGTATTACTTGTTTTAATAAAATGTGAACTTGCCCTTTAAATAGAAATGAAAGTGTTTAAAAAAAAATGTATAAGTATACAGGCTTTTTACTGCAGGAGAGACATGCTATGTCTCTACTGTAATAAAGCACACTTACCTGCCCCTTGGCAAGCTCTTAGAATGTACACTTATCTGCACATTTCATTCTTGGCGCAGTGCCTCAGTGTCAGGATAAACGAATTCCTGTGCATATGCAGGTGTTCCATCAGCATGCATTGGTCAATCAAGACTGTTAGACCCGGCACCCAGAAGAAGCCAAAGACAAGATGTTGCTGATGGTGATGGAACTCACAAACATCGGATGGTTAGAATAAATGAGTGCGGTGATTAGTTCTGACTTAAGTGAGACACTTTATTGGCCAACTTACGTTATTAAATATGCAAGCCTCTGGGTTATAGTCACATTACAGCAATTTGTAGACATGAGTAAAACCCAACCGTGCATTTGTGTGTTTTTTGAGCCACATGCAGGGGGTGCCCTGTGTGTGACAAACACAGCAAAGTAGCTCATGCACCTCTGAGATCCAAGAGTTTTGGCATTTTTAACACAAAATATGAACATCTGTTTAAACGGGTTTGGAGGGCCATTAACAACTAACAGCACTGCAATTGTGACACTTTGTACGCGTTTCGTAAACACATGCAAACTTACACAATTATATGTGTGTTCACAAAACACTAGAATGTGAATGCAGCCCAAGTTATCCTGAAAGCCTGCATCATTAATAACATAAGTGAGCCGACAAAGGAGATCACTTAGAGCAGACCTTCACCCCCTTTGCAGCAAAAATACCCCCCCCCACACACACACACACACACACACACACACACACACAGTTTTATTTATTTTTTTGTACTGGCTCCAACATGGTCCCAACCCCAATCTGTCTGGCTCCGACATGGTCCCAACCCCAATCTGTCTGGCTCCGACATGGTCCCAACCCCAATCCGTCTGGCTCCGACATGGTCCCAACCCCAATCCGTCTGGCTCCGACATGGTCCCAATCCCAATTCGTCTGGCTCCGACATGGTCCCAACCCCAATCCGTCTGGCTCCGACATGGTCCCAACCCCAATCCGTCTGGCTCCGACATGGTCCCAACCCCAATCCGTCTGGCTCCAACATGGTCCCAACCCCAATCCGTCTGGCTCCGACATGGTCCCAACCCCAATCCGTTTGGCTCCGACATGGTCCCAACCCCAATCTGTCTGGCTCCGACATGGTCCCAATCTGTCTGGCTCCGACATGGTCCCAACCCCAATCTGTCTGGCTCCGATCTCAACCCCAATCTGTCTGGCTTCGACATTTATTTATTTATTTATCGAGTTTATATAGCGCCAAAGGGTTTGCTCAGCGCTGTACAAAAGAGGGGGGACAATACATGAAACAGAACAGTATCATCAAACAGCACACGAGGGGTTAGAGGGCCCTACTCTTTCGAGCTTACAATCTAGGAGGGAGGGGGTAGAGGCACAGGAGGAAACGGCTGTGGGGGATGGAGTGGTAGGAGGAGGGAAGGGCAGCGGCTGTTAGGTGAGGGTGGGGTAGGCTTCCCTGAAGAGGTGGGTTTTCAGGGAGCGCCTGAAGGTGAGGAGGGAAGGTGACAGTCTGATGGATTGGGGTAGTGAGTTCCAGAGGATGGGGGAGGACCTGGAGAAATCTTGCAGTCGTGCGTGGGAGGAGGAGACCAGGGAGCAAGATAGAAGGAGGTCCTGTGAAGAGCGAAGGGTACGGGTGGTACCTGGGAATCAGGTCGGTGAGGTAGTTAGGGGCAGTGTTGTGAATGCCCTTATAGGTCAGGGTGAGCAATTTAAATTTAATGCGTTGGGCAATGGGGAGCCAGTGGAGGGAGAGGCAGAGGGGGGTGGCAGAGGTGGAGCGGCTGGTGAGGTGGATGAGTCTGGCCGCTGAGTTCAGGATGGTCTGAAGCGGGGAGAGCCTGCACTGGGGTAGGCCGGTGAGGAGGGAGTTGCAGTAGTCCAGGCGTGAGATAATCAGGGAGTGTACTAGTAGTTTAGTGGTGTCTGGGGTAAGGAAGGAGCGTATCTTGGCGATATTGCGGAGGTGGAGTCTGCATGTGTTTGTGAGAGATTTGATATGAGGTTGAAAGGAAAGGTTTGAGTCCAGAATGACGCCAAGGACTTTGGCTTGACATGATCCCAACCCCAATCTGTATGGCTCCGACATCCTCCCAACCCCAATCTGTATGGCTCCGACATCCTCCCAATCTGTATGGCTCCGACATCCTCCCAATCTGTATGGCTCAGACATCCTCCCAATCTGTATGGCTCAGACATCGTCCCTACCCCAATTTGTATGGCTCCGACATCCTCCCTACCCCAATCTGTATGGGTCTGACATCGTCCCTACCCCAATCTGTATGGCTCTGACATCCTCCCTACCCCAATCTGTATGGCTCTGACATCCTCCCTACCCCAATCTGTATGGCTCTGACATCCTCCCTACCCCAATCTGTATGGCTCTGACATCCTCCCTACCCCAATCTGTATGGCTCTGACATCCTCCAGACCCCAATCTGTATGGTTCTGACATCCTCCAGACCCCAATCTGTATGGCTCTGACATCCTCCAGACCCCAATCTGTATGGCTCTGACATCCTCCAGACCCCAATCTGTATGGCTCTGACATCCTCCAGACCCCAATCTGTCCGGCTCTGACATCGTCCCTACCCCAATCTGTCCGTCTCTGACATCGCCCCTACCCCAATCTGTCCATCTCTGACATCGCCCCTACCCCAATCTGTATGGCTCTGACATCCTCCCTACCCCAATCTGTCCGGCTCTGACATCGTCCCTTCCCCAATCTGTCCGGCTCTGACATCGTCCCTTCCCCAATCTGTCCGGCTCTGACATCGTCCCTTCCCCAATCTGTCCGGCTCTGACATCGTCCCTTCCCCAATCTGTCCGGCTCTGACATCGTCCCTTCCCCAATCTGTCCGGCTCTGACATCGTCCCTTCCCCAATCTGTCCGGCTCTGACATCGTCCCTTCCCCAATCTGTCCGGCTCTGACATCGTCCCTTCCCCAATCTGTCCGGCTCTGACATCGTCCCTTCCCCAATCTGTCCGGCTCTGACATCGTCCCTTCCCCAATCTGTCCGGCTCTGACATCGTCCCTACCCCAATCTGTCCGGCTCTGACATCGTCCCTACCCCAATCTGTCCGGCTCTGACATCGTCCCTACCCCAATCTGTCCAGCTCTGACATCGTCCCTACCCCAATCTGTCCGTCTCTGACATCGCCCCTACCCCAGTCTGTCCGGCTCTGACATAGTTCCTACCCCAATCTGTCCGGCTCTGACATCGTCCCTACCCCAATTTGTCCAGCTCTGAGATCATCCCTACCTCATTATGTCCAGCTATCTCCTACTCTGTCCACCTTTAGCCCCAGTTCACATGTATGAGGCTGTGTGTGCCGCAGGTGCGTGGAAACGGCAGCCCATTCATTTGAATGGGCTGCTGTGTCTGCATTTTCTGCAGGTAAAAGGTCCCTACAGCTTTTTAGAATATGTTTAGGCTCCTTTCACACGCTCAGCTTCGTTCAGCAGGAGATTCATGAGCAGGGACAGATGTCAGGTTTTTTTTACATCTGTGACCATTCAGTTTGTGGCTGCACTTAGGCATCCCATACATTTATCTTTTTTTCCATTGAAACAGTGGGTTGAATAAAGAGGAAAAAAAAGGGATCCAACTCCTCCATCCACACACTCAATGTAGATAGGGGAATCCTCACCACTGTGCCATTGTATTGCCACAGCGGCTGTTAGCCTGGGTTCACCTATATGTGGGCCAAGATGCATTGCGATTTTGTTCAGGCGGTACGATCTTGTTCATGCGGTGCAGGTGCGATTCCAATGCGAATTGTTAAAGTGTATCAGATTGGAAGTCACACCCGCACCGCACTAAAATCGCACAGGACTCTTTTTAAAATCACACTGCAGCCAGCCCACATGTATGTGAACACACTCCACAGAAAAGTGTTTCATTTCACATGTCATGCGAATCGGTGCGTTTCAAAAGGCATCTGAATTTGCATATATGTGAACAGAGTCTAAAAATAAAATGAACAGTGCTGCCGGCTATAGCTGGTGGCACTGATCGAATGAGAAAAACCTGACATGCTGGTTGCATAGAAGTCAACTGATGGATCGACAACCAGGATGCCCATACATGGATCAAAATGTGGCCAGTCCCTGCTGAACTGGACAAACGTTGATCCTTGTATGGCCGGCTTTACACAGTGGACTGTGGTGGATCTATGACAGCTCTATAGGTGGCTGGATGTCAATGGACATCAGGCTCCCTCCGCTTCGTCATGTTTCTGGACGGACTAGGAGTAGGTGGGTATACACAGAGTAACATGAAGCTTCCGATCAGGCCTGTGTGACAAGGCCCTGAAGCCGGCCATACATGGATCAAAATACGGTCGGGTTTAACAGGGACTGGCTGCGATTCGATCCATGTATAGGCAGGCTGATTGTACCAAAGTCAACTCATCAATGGACTTGGGTACAACCGTCTTGTCGGATACGCTGGCAGAACATAGAGCTCTGTGGGAGGCATTCCGCCATCTACATTCACTGTGTTAATAGGGGAATCGAGTGATTAGCTTTCTTTCTACCCGTGGTAGATGGGAAGACAATCAGTTACCTTTTGTACCACCAGCCCCTCCTATTAGATTGTAAGCTCCCAGGAGCAGGCCCTTCTAACCCTCTTGTATTGAACTTTATTATCTCCCGTTATATTGCAAAACGCTGAGCAAACTGTTGGCACTATAGAAATCCTATAGAATAATAATCATTGGCCTGCCATACTTCCTCCATCAGTTGTCACCCTTTATATCACTTGCCCCTCCCATTTAGATTGTAAGCTCCAAGGAGCAGGCCCCCAAACCCTCTTGTATTGAACTGTATTGTTGCTGTATTGTCTCCCATTATATTGTAAAGCTCTGAGCAAACTGTTGGCACTATAGAAATCCTGTATAATAATAATCTATGGGTTGTCTTACTTCCTCCATCAGTTGTCACCCTTCATATCATTTGCCCCTCCCATTTAGATTGCAAGCTCTCTGGAGCAGGGCCCCCTCACCTTCCTGTCACTATAAATATACAGGTAAATCCTGCATAAAACTAACAATAGTAGATGTGTTATGACCATGCACCTTATTAGAGAAGAAGTCTTGGATTTCATTTGGGGATCCCAGTGAAGTGAAGGGACTGGATGGAAGTTGCTCTATATTGTGAGGTCCCCATCATCAGACACACAGAGGTCCCTGACATCTACCATATGTCAGCCTCCACATCCTGTGCCCTCAGCTGCCGAGCACTGTCATCATCCCCCCAGTACAGGAACCGTGCAGGTCACAGCAGAGGAGAGGACAAGTGATACGAAGGATGGAGGGGCACTGATGACACCGATGTCTGTCTGGGCGCAGTGTAGGGAATGACAGCTCCTCCGAGCCTCGTATACTGTCCTATCACACTCCTAGGATACACAGGACACAAGGACAGACACAGACACACCTACCGACCTCCTGATGTGCGATCCACACTCCGAACTGCCAGCCAGCAACCGACCAAATGCTACACAGGAAGACAAACTACAAGGTCCATCATGCCTTGCGGAAACAACAGGAACAACTGGTTCAACAAGCTTTATTGACTCAAAACAACTGCTTCCCGTCCCCTCCCCTCCTCCGCTCTGTTCGTCACTGGGCTGCTGTTGCTGTGACAATATCTCCTTCTGGTTTCCCGGCTCAGCTCACCCCCTTCCGCCATTTTCTTGGGCTGGGAGTTGAAGGGTGTCGGATGACTTGTTGGTGCGGTCATGTGTGTGGTGTCGGAGGGTGTTATGTTCTAAGCTACCCTTCATCCATCTCTGCCTTCATGAAATCAAACACTTCAGTTCACATTTCCAATCAATAAAAATCTCACCCTGCCCCCAGCCCATTCAGCCTGGACAGTATTGGTTATGCCATTTGTGGTGATCATATATGTTGCAATCAGATTGTACAGTCTCATTCTGGACCAGATGCAGATCATAGGCAAGGCGGTTACTTTTTTCCAGCTCAACGGTTGCGACATGAACCATTAACATTGCAATGCCACTGTGGTGAATACAACTGTATTGAAATGTCACAAATAAAGCACGATAAAAGTGTTACTAAACCCAGGACCCTGCATTCACTATATCTGTTCTCCCACAGTACACACAGCATGGAAATGCAATTATTTTAGTAAATATAAACTGCTAAATACCTTTTCTCATCAGCAGTTAGAGCAATCTTGTGACTTCTATCAGTGTCCAGCAGAGCACTGGTTAAAGCTTATAGGAGGAGTTTTATTTCTGCTCTAGGAGAATGCAGAACCCCTGACCTCTGTTTGGACAGTGCTGATTGGTCCTGTGCTGATCACATGCACTCTCCCAAACAAAAAAAAAACCTCTACACACTAAATTGAGCATGTGCAGAATGGCTATGGTTCAGTTTGTCTTATCAGGAGATAAGGTGTGGACATTTGAGGAGCAGGGAAGTCAAGATCAAACAAGATTAACCCCTTAGGTTCCACAGTGAGTATAACAAGCATGCTTTACTGCATATACAGACTGATTTTACTGTTGTGGGTTTAGTAACACTTTAACTGTCATCTGGTCCAGACATTCCTGTTATTGAGAATGTTTGTCTGGTGCAAAAAAAAACCTGCCAGAGGAGGAGGGTGAGGAGGATAGTTATGATGGAGGCTTGGAGTAGTGGTGTATGGAGGCTCCTCATGGCCTAGTAGGGTGTGGGATGCTGTTTTATTGTGATGGCCCTGAGTATGTGGGATACGTCATCTCTGGTTTGGGATGTGGAGAGCTCCAGATAGACTGGTTGGGAGTCCAATGTTTAATCGTACATTTTGCGGCCCACCTAGGTACCAGGAGTAAAAAAAGTCCTTAGTTTAGGAAAACAATTTAGTCCTGGAGTCTTGAATTGGAGGAAAATGATTTTAGATAGCCCTGGAGTCCTGAGTTTGGAGGAAATGTTTTCAGACAGCTGTGGAGTCCTGAGTTTGGAGGAAATGTTTTCAGACAGCTCTGGAGTCCTGAGTTTGAAGAAAATGATTTTGGATAGCCCTGGAGTCTTGATTTTGGGGAAATTATCTTGCATAGCGCTGGAGTCTCGAGTCTGGGAAAATGATTTTGAATAGCCCTGGAGTCCTGAGTTCATGGAAATGATTCCAGACTGCCACAGAGTCAAGAATACTTTTTCCAATAGCCCTGGAGACCTGATTTCAGGGAAGCAATTTCAGATATCACTGGAGTCCTGAGTTCAGAGAAGCGATTTCAGATAGCCCTAAAGTTCTGAGTTAGTGGAAATTATTCTGGATAGCCCTGAAGTCCTGAGTCTAGGGGAGGTGACTTTGGAGAGCCCTGGAGTCCTAAGTTTGGGGAAATTATTTCAGATATCCCTGGAGTCCTGAGGTCAGGGAAAAAATTTCAGATAGCCTTGGAATCCTGAGTGAGGGAAACGTTTTACAATAGCCCTGGAGACCTGAGTTCATGGAAAAGATTCCAGACAGCCACACAGTCCAGAATTCAGGAAACGATTTTGGATAGCACTGGAGTCCTGAGTTCAAGAAAATGATTTCAGATAGCCATGAAGTCCTGAGTTTGGAGAAACAATTTTGGGTAGCAAAATTTAAGGAAACTTTTTCAAATAGTCCTGGATACCTAATTTCAGGGAAGCAATTTCAGATATTCCTGGAGTCCTAAGTTCAGGGAAGCGATTTCAGATAGCCCTGAAGTTCTGAGTTAGTGGAAATTATTCTGGATAGCCCTGAAGTCCTAAGTTTAGGGGAAGTGAATTTGGATAGCCCTGGAGTCCTGAGTATGGGGAAAGGATTTCAGATAACCTTGGAGTCGTGAGTTTGAGGAAATTATTTCAAATATCTCTGGAGTCCTGAGACCAGGGAAACTATTTCAGATAGCCTTGGAATCCTGAGTTAAGGGAAATGTTTTCCAGCCCTGGAGACCTGAGTTCAGTTAAAAAATTTTGGATACCCCTAAAGTCTTAATTTGGGGAAAAAATTTCTTATAGCCCTGGAATCCTGAGTTTTGGGCAGGAATTTCGGATAGCCCTGAAGTCCTGAGTTCAGGGAAGAGATTTTGGATAGCCTTGAATTCCTGAGTTAAAGGAAACTTTTTTCAAAAGCCCTGGAGACCTGAGTTCAAATAAGCATTTTCCAATAGCGCTGGAGACCTGAGTTTTGGGAAGGAATTTCGGATAGCCCTGAAGACTTGAGTTCAGGGAAGCGATTTTGAATAACCCTAAAGTCCCGAGCTCAGGGAAATGATTTTGGATAGCTCTGGAGTACTGAGTTCAGGGAAGCGATTTTGGATAATCCTAAAGTCCCGAGCTCAGGGAAGCGATTTTGGATAATCCTAAAGTCCCGAGCTCAGGGAAATGATTTTGGATAGCTCTGGAATACTGAGTTCAGGGAAACGATTTTGGATAACCCTAAAGTCCCGAGCTCAGGGAAATGATTTTGGATTGCTCTGGAGTACTGTGTTCAGGGAAGCGATTTTGGATAACCCTAAAGTCCCGAGCTCAGGGAAATGATTTTGGATAGCTCTGGAGTACTGAGTTCAGGGAAGCGATTTTGGATAACCCTAAAGTCCTGAGCTCAGGGAAATGATTTTGGATAGCTCTGGAATACTGAGTTCATGGAAAAGATTTCAGATAGCTCTGGATTCCTGAGTGTGCAGAAATTATTTCAGATATCCCTGGGGTCCTGAGTTTGAGAAAATTATTTTGGATAGCCCTGGAGTGCTGAATTTGGAGGAAACAATCCAGAAAATCCCTATAGTTCTGAGTATGGGGGAAATGATTATGAATAGCACTAAACTGAATTGTAAACGTGCACCAAATAATGTCTGTGCAGAAGTTGGTTTGTGTACAGGCCACGCTACAGTCAGATCAGGTTCACAATGACTACCTGTTGCAAACTCTAAATGGATCATGTACTATGATTCTGTTGTGATACAGTATCTTACTGAATAAATTGATTGGACATACAAAGCATACTCATCAATCCTAAACAGAATCAGTTTGCCCAAGTGACAGGCTCTTTTAAATCCCCTCTACCCACTCCACATTTACCAATACTGATGTTTACCACATTACCCTGACATTGAGTCTATTGCTGGAACTTTCAGAATTAGCCAGTACTTCTAGGTATGGAGGAACATGTAACTTTGCCCATTCTTACAGAATGTGGTGCTAGGCCTCAGCAGAAAAACACCGGGACGGAACACTGTGATACAGAGAAGAAGATCGTTAACCCTCTGTAAGCGTCAAATTGATTGACCTACACAGGGTTTGCACATTGCTTAGTCAAAAAATGAATAAATCAATGGGAAATCACAGAGAAAAGTGGGTATAGGTTGGTGGGTGTTGGCTTTCCAGGGAACCTGTCATCGGACCATAAATATTCAGCTAAGTTTGTGATTTATACATCTTCTGCATGACAGCATAGCCAGGTCCTGGACTTCTATTGTAGTTAAACTGTACAGGTTAACTTCCTCTTCCAGTCTATGATCTGCTGTGCAAAGGATTACAGAGAGCTGCTATCAAGAGAAAATAAGGTACTAAAGATAGTCCTACACTTTTAGAATTTCAGCCGATTCGGAAGGTGGCCCTGGCAGCTCAACAAAAGTAACACTTCACGCTTCAAGTATTTAGAACTGTCCTATCTCAGAGTTCAACTGTAAGCTGTTTTCACACTTTGCAAAGTGAGAATTCTAAAACAGCTAGTGATACTGTAGATGCAAAGTAAAAATTGCATGCTGCATGCTGTCCTACATATCATGACATGGAAGTAATGATTCTAGTGTCAAGCTTTGCTAATTAAAAATGTTTTTTAAATTCTCAGAGATTTGAATGCTATCACTGCAAATAAAAAAACAGGAAAAACAGAAACAATTTTCTGTACAATGGTAAAATGAATACACACACATACGTATATATATATATATATATATATATATATATATAGGAAAAGAAGGAAGATTAAAGAGTTCATCAGGGCTAATTATAATTAGGAGTTAATCTGGGATTAAACAATCATTGTTTGCTTTCATGTTTGTTGCAGTTAGAGTGGTTCTAAAGCCAGGGCATTTTTTACCTTTTTTTTACCTTAATGCATTCCCTGCATTAAGCTAACATATGTTCCAGTTGTTGTATCGCCCCCTCACCTCCCTAAATACTTACCTGAGTCCTATCTTGATCCAATGTTGAGGCCGTCTGCAGCAGTGCTTGTCTGTGTTTCCCTCCTCACTGGACTCAGAGGCATTGGCTCCTGCTGTTGTTAATCAAATCCTGTCTATAAACAGACACAGCCTGGCTGAGGAGAAAGCCCACAGGTGTGTCCCCATAGCAAGTGACTTGCTATGGGGGCACTTTCAGAAGAGGAGGAGCCAAGATAACCTGCAGAGGACCTCAGAAGAGGAGGTTTGGGGCCATTAGATCATTACACAGTGCAGGTAAATATAACATGTTTGTTATTTTATAAAAACATTATATATATATATATATATATATATATATATATATATATATATATATATATACACTTTACACCAGCTTTGAATACAGTGTAAAAAGCAATTACATTTTAATAAGCTGTTTCTGACTACTGCAGCTAGTTACAACAGCTAACTACAGCATAATATATTACTTACATACTAGTTTGAAACGATGCCAGCAACTCTGGTATCCATATTGTAATTTCTATTGGTTACATGGCAGTGACATTAAAAGAAAGCTAATGTGTTTTAGCAAAAGCCTTAATCATAGCATATAACAAACTGGAAAAACAAGACATTTATACATACAAAAGTCCACTCATAGATAATTCGGTCTATCACAGTAACATAGTTATCCAATCAAACAATTAAAACAAAAGTTCAAGGAAGTATGGAAAGTGGTCCTAGATAACAAGATACATTCTAGTATACAAAAATGTTTTAAAAGCTTTGCAAAAATATAGTTGAATGTGTATGGATCCAAGCAGGTAAATATGTAACCAAAAAAGAAAGGATCCAAGAAGATGATGATGTGTGGTCTATTAAAGCAGAGCTCCAGTCTCTGGTGAAAAAAATAAATGTCAGCAGCTACAAAAACTGTAGCTGCTGACTTTTAAAAAAACAGCCTCTCACCTATCCTAGGATCCAGCGATATCCTCACCACAGCCGGGTTCACCGACCATCCTGTGTCCCCCGGGAGAGAGTCTCACATTGACCTACAACACCCCTGCCATCCACTAACACACATCTCCCCCCCAACGAGAGAGAGAGACACTCACTTTCACAGCTCCAGCCATACTTGGAAACGAGAGTCAGGCTCTGTATACACCATCTAGCAGCCCGTAGCCTTTCTCAGATCCCACCTGGTCCCCATGCTGCATTTGTCCCTTCTTCCGTCCTTTCTTCTTGGGGGCAGTGCCGCCCCCCCTGAAAAGTGCCGCCCTGGGCAAATGCCTTGTTTGCCCCGTGGTAAATACACCCTTGCCTGTGTCCCTGATGCCAGCATCTTAAGTGTGCACACCCGGCTGTGACAGCTTGCGGCTTCACAGCCAGACGCCCAGTTACTGCGGGGGCAGGAGAGAACTTCCACTTCTGATCGCCTAGGTGATCGCAGAGGAAGTGGGAGTGTCAGAATCGGGTACCCCCACTCCCCAAAGGTGCCAATCCTTAAAGGGCAGTGGGGGACAAGTCTTTAAAGCAGAACTTCCCCTTTTGGGTGGAGCTACGTTTTAAGGTAAAAATAGGACAAAATTGGATCAGTAAAATTGATTAAAGATACATATATGAAAAATTCAGAAAGAAAGTACTCATTATAAATAACATATCCTACGTATCGCTTCAGCTGTAATAGATCATCAGTACACCGCAGTAAGAATAGACTGAGGAGCAATAAAAAAAAAATATCCTATTTTAGGAAGAGATCCACATCCTATTTAAAATTTAGCCCAGGAGGAATCCTAGTCCCCAAGATGAAAATCCACCATACCTCTCACTCAAGGAGTCTACAGTTTGGTGGACATCACCTCCATGGGGAGAATTCATTTTGCTGGCATGTTTGTTTTAAATATGTCTAGAGATATTAGATAGATTTCTATGATTAGTATGTGCAGCACCATTATAATCTTCACTGATCCTAGTTCACAGAGACCTAGAAGTGCAGCCTACATACTTCAGTGCACACAAAGTGCACTCAATCACGTACAATACATTATGGGCACTGTAATTAATTAAGTGCCAAACAGAATACTGTCTGACAGTAGAACAGGAAATTCTGGTTTTATGATTCCTATCATGCTTGTTACATAGCAGCAAGTATTTAAGCAGCAGCAATAGGAACCAGTGGTATTAAGCCATGTGCCCCCTTGAGGAGACGACTGGAAAAGACTAGGAGACAATAGACTACCAAATGTATTGGTACGTCAGCTGGAGAACTTCCATTACTTACGTGGTAGTTTGGAATGATTACCATAACATGCTGTTACAGTGATGAATTCATGGTCTTCAAGTGATTAATAGTAATGTGCAAAATACAGTGACCAATAGCAACCAATCAGAATTTATCTTTCATTAATCTACCTACAGTAATCTAATATTTGGGTGCTATAGGTTACTGTAATTTGGAGATTATCTTTGCTTTTTGCCTCGTCTTAAATACAGTCTTGAACTTTTGGAATGCCATATGTGCCAACAAAAACTTCATCTATACACTTAGGGAGTCTGTGGTAAACCCTTCCCCTAATCCAGCTTCGCAGTCCTGTGACCACTTTTACTGACAAATGTTGGTTATCATTTTGACACATGTTACGAGAATCCCAGAGCAGGCAGTCCCATTGATTTCATTAGCTGCACATACACAGACACTGCTCCCAATGTGAAATCCATACAAAGCCCCACCCTTGCTTTGCAATTTGCTCCTTCTCTGGACATGCAAACCCCAACCATTCCATACTCCTAAAACATGAGTATCCCAGTGGGGATCTGCTTAGTAGTAATGGTAGATCACAGGCTGAAGGGAATTGGGGCAAAAGGACCTAATAGTACGTGTCATGCAGGAGGCCTACAGGATATACAGAACATCACTCAAGCTGATAGCTGTTCCTTGTCCCAGAACAATGTCCTATGACACCACCCCCCTTAGCTGACCCTGGCTCCCTTTCAGACACGCATCATGCAGCTTGTCTGACAAAAGCATATTGCACTGTCGCTATGTTTGAATTCTTCAGAAAACTTTCATCACTACTAGAACCTCTGGTTTCCAGAGGACAAAATATCCTTTTTTTTACATGATAAACGTGATTCTTGTGAGCTACTATAGTATAAAATCTATGTGAATAAAAATAAATTAAGTGGATATGTAAAAACTAATTAATTAATAAAAATTACACCAAGTATTTGATATGAAATGGAAATGAAATGAAATATAAATGGGTTAAATTAATACATGAAATTAAATAAAATCAAATACGGTGGTGTGTGAAATATTATATGAATAGGTGGGTTGCCTATAGTATACACATACTCATACTAGTGAGTTACTGTAAATAAATAAAAAAACAAGGTGTCACGCTCCACTACCAATGGTGATGATATAAAATACATAAACATACATGAATAAAATATATGAAAAAAATATATGAATTAAATTGCATTAAATTAAGTGAATAAGTCCAGCATCAATTCAGCAGCATGATAGTGCAATCATTCTGGTGCTGCATGCATGTCTTTGAATATTCTGCAATTTTGGTGTGTCTTCTAGTGGTGTTTAACAAAATAAATAACATGTAGTCCACCAATCTTATATTGTGTGCTCCTTCACTAGTTGTGCTCTCACCTGAGATATATGACCCCCTGCTGGGAAAAGGGGAAAACTCCATTCATCCATCCATCTAGGAAACAGGGATACATTCATCTGTTTATCTTTGAGTCCAATTTAAGGGACACAAGCTTTTATGACCTCACCTAACAGTTTGGTCATATATGTCAGGTGAGAACACAACTGGTGAAGGAGCACACAATTTAAGATTGATGGACTACACGTTATTTATTTTGTATTACACCACTAGAAGACACACCAAAATTCTGGATTATTCAAAGACATGCATGCAGCACCAGCATGATTGCACTATCACACTGCTGAATTGATACTTTTTACCTTCAAATCTGCCAACTTCAGACCAAAAGAAAGCAAATTTAATGACCACCATGCACCAACTTCAAGTACATGGAGTTCTTATAACAGTTTCAAGAAGAACGGTTTAAAGATTTCTATTCAAACCTATATACAGTCTCACAGCCAAATGGGGGCACCTGAACCCCAAGTGACACTAGACAATATCTTTATTTTCAAAAATAATACATATACTTCCAGTTTGTTGCACTGCCAATCAGACTATAAGCTGCATTCCAAGTGTTCACAAAAGTGCTTGTTCCTCTTTCTTGCTTTAATACATACCTAGTACATTCTTGTCACAGGTTACCAGTACGACCTCTTGCCAAAGGTCTCCTCAGCTAGGAATTTGTCTACCAATGTCCAAAAAACCATCCCGTTCCTTCAAACCTGTGGCTGGGTAATCAACTTTCCAAAGTCTTCTCTCCACCATCTGGAGTACCTGAGTCTTATACTGAACACAGCTAAAGCCATAATCTTCCTCTTGGACCCTCAGGTCACAACAACACCTCTCAATGTGCTTCTGCATGAGGTTTCTGGGCCACATGGTGGCCTTCTTCGAGGCAGTTCTTTTTACCCAATTTCATTCCAGACCCCTTCAACCCAACATCAAAATGTGAAACAAGCAAATCCAATCCCTGGATCATCCTAAGCCTCTGTCCAGTCAGGCAAAAATCTCCCTGACATGGTGGATCTCCAGTCCTGCCCTGAAATTGGGGAAGTCATTCCTTCACAAGACTTCGAACATGGTAATATATGTGAGCCTTACAGGCTGGGGAGGAGTTTACAACTCCATGCATGGCTGGATCTAGGGGGGTGCTGCGTTGGGCTGCGCCCGCCAGATTTCTGTTGTGCACCCCTTGGCTGACGGCTGATGGCTGAGTATCTTCCCCCATTCCCACGCTCATGGCCGGCCCGGGATGTGAGTGAACAGCCTAGTGCAGTGTTCAGGAGAGAGGCTGCGCTGTGCCCTCTCCCTCCTGTCAGTATTAGAGGTGGAGGGATTAGCGACTATTTGCACTGGGGAGGGATATTTTCTAAGAAGGGGGATTGGAGGGGAATATGCGCAAGGAGGAGGGATTGGGGGTGATATGTGCAAGGAGGGGGGTTTAGGTGTGATATGGGCAAGGAGGAGGATTAGAGGGGATGTGTGCAAGGAGGGGGGATTGGGGCAGTGATATGTGCAAGGGGGAGGATTAGGGGGGATATGTGCAAGGAGGAGGGATTGGGGGGGTTATATGTGCAAGGAGGAAGATTAGGGGGGATATGTCCAAGGAGGGGGGTTGGGGGGTGATATGTGCAAGGAGGAGGATTAGAGGGGATATGTGCAAGGAGGAGGGATTAGGGGGAATATTTGCAAGGAGGAGGATTAAGGGGGATATGTGCAAGGAGGAGGGATTGGGGGGCACATGTGCTAGGAGAGAGGAAGTGGGGGGGGGTTAAAATGTGCAAGGAGGAGGATTAGGTGGGATATGTGCAAGGAGGAGGATTAGGGGGAATATGTGGAAGGAGGAGGATTAGGGGGGATATGTGCAAGGAGGAGTAATTGGGGGGCACATATGCTAGGAGAGAGGAAGTAGGGGAGTGATATGTGCAAGGAGGAGGATTAGGTGGGATATGTGCACGGAGGAGGACTAGGGGGGATATGTGCAAGGAGGAGGGATTGGGGGGTGATATGTGCAAGGAGGAGGATTAGGAGGGATATGTGCAAGGAGAAGGTATGGGGGTGTGATATGTGCAAGGAGGAGGATTGGGGGGATATGTGCAAGGTTGAGGGATTGGGGGAGAGGGATATGTGCAAGGAGGAGGGATTAGGAGGGATATGTGCAAGAAGGGGGGTTGGGGGGATTGTGCAAGGAGGAGGATTAGAGGGGATATGTGCAAGGAGTAAGGATTGGGGGGACATGTGCAAGAAGGAAGGATTGGGGGTATACGTGCAAGATGGAGGAATTAGGAGGGATATGTGCAAGGGGATTAGGGGGGATATGTGCAAGGAGGAGGAATTAGGAGGGATATCTGTAAGGAAGGGGATTGGGGGGATATGTGCAAGGAGGAGGGATTAGGGGGGGATATGTGCCAGAAAGAAGGATTGGGGGGGACATCTGCAAGGAGGAAGGATTGGGGGGATACGTGCAAGGAGGAGGAATTAGGGGGAAAATGTGCAAGGAGGGGGGTTGGGAGGGGGGGATTTGTGCAAGGAGGAGGGATTAGGAGAGATATGTGTAGCAATCGTACCCACAGAGATGGACGCGGTTCAACCATTTTGCTCCAACCCTCCATCTTGTAGATCTCTCTCCCCCTCTTTGCTCATCCCCCTCCCTCTCTGTTGAGTGACATATGGTCGGTGTGTGTTTGCAGAGATCACAGGCACCAAACTCAGTGGGGGGTGTCCTGGCTATACAACCTCACTAGCTGGGTGCCTCTCTGTCTAAGAAACTGTGCAATCTGGGATATCGTAAAAGCGTAAACCAAGCCCTTCACTGAGTTCAAAGACATTCCAGAGCAGTAATAAACTAGTCACCACATTCAAAATCCATTTTCCCCCTATGATTTCATATCTTGGAATATGAGGGACTTACATAAAAAACAGGCATATCTTCAGATTGGTCACGTTAAGACAAATCGTTTGGTATACTGCATTCCCCAGCTGAGATCAATAGGCGAGCAGAAAATAAAATCTCCTTAATCATCCCAGCACATGGGATATTTGTATAATTATATATATATTGGTTACATCTTTTTTCTGTAAATATTTTTATTGCACCCTTTTGACCTTTTAGTAATAAATCTTACTTTCTGAAAGTGTTGAACTGTTTCTAACACCTTTAATGCAAACTACGAATTCCTGCCTCTGAAGAGCACTACTGTGTGTGTTTAACCCTCTGTATAACCTGTCTGCAGTGGCAGTGGTATACCGACGATTATTTCAACCATCATAGTGTTATTGCTGATATTGCCGAATTTCCTCTTTCTCTGTACAAAAAGGAGGTGGTGGCAGTGTGAAGGGTTAATTGAGTAATTAACCTGACCCAGTAACAATCGCTCCCAAGCTGCCGGTACATCGATTGTGGTCCAGTGAGCTGGAAAATCTTTGTGCATGGTGCAGCTGGGCGTGGCATTGTTACACACGTGACATTGCGGTTTTAGATTGGCTAGTCCTTCGGTCACAAGTTTGGTGAGAAGGGCTGGGATCTGACATTGTGATCGTCACATAGATAGTTTGCGTTAGAGCTTCAGTGCATTGTTAGGAATTAGCTCTGCACGGAAGGATTGTAACCTTTGTGGAATCAGTCCTTAGAAACAAGCGGTGCATATTTTTTATATATATATAGAGAGACATATAGCAACAGCTCCTTCCTTTTTCTACTTTCTATTCTATCTTTGCTTGCAATTATGCCTGGTAAAGCAAAATACAAGAAAATGAGCAAAAGTGATTTGAGTGCGGAATGTACCTCACGAGGAATGTACGTCGGTCGCAAAACTCGTGAAGATTTGATTTGTGATCTACTGGAGTATGATATCCGAGCAGACTAGAACTCGGGGGAACTTGACCATGACGGGGTTCCCGCTACCTCCGATCCCAGGGCTCAGAAACGGCCTCGCAGGATGGGCATACAGAGACTGACACTGGAGGATCACCAATGTCATCTTCAAACCACCGCCCGAGCAAGCCAGCACTGGAATGCCTGTAACCAGCAGAGACTCTGCTCAGATGCAGGAAGCCCTGAAACGCATCATGGAGACAGATCCTGGGGCATACCTGTGGTTCCTTGAACGCCAGGCTGACAAAGAGGTTGCGGAACGCCAAGCGGCGGCTGACAGAGAGGCTGCAGAACGCCAAGCAGCGGCGGACAGAGCAGATGCGGAACGCCAGGCAGAGAGAGAGGAATGCACGGCTGACCGAGAGGCGGTGCAGAGGGAAGCTGATCGTTGGCACGAGCTCCAGCCGCAGCGACAGGTTTAGAACCCCGGGTCCTTAGAGCATAGGGACGACTCTCTGACCCTGGGCACAGCAGCCAGGTTTCCAGTGATGGAAAAAGATAGTGACATTGACACGTATTTACTGTCATTTGAAAAAACGTGCCGTCAGTACCATCTGCCCCAAGCTCAATGGACTTGATACCTGATACCAGGGTTACGAGGCAAGGCCCTGGATGCGTTCGTCGAATTGCCAGAGGGGAAGGACGACAATTACGAAGCTCTAAAAGATGCCATCATCTGGAAGTACCAGATGACCCCAGAAGTGTACCGCAAGTGGTTTAGGTCCTTGCAAAAGGGACCTGGGATCTCTTACACGGATGTGGCGAGTCACTTACGCACCACATTCCGGCAGTGGACTAAAGGACTGAAAGTGGACTCCTACGAGTCTTTAGAGGATCTCACGATATGAGATCAGCTCCTGCATATCTGCCCAGCAGACGTCAGACAGTTTGTCTTGGAGAGAGAGCCAGCATCTACTAAAGCTGCAGCCGATTTGGCAGTTACCTACGTAAACACGCGGGTGTCTGATCATCTCAAGGCTCCTCCGAACGGCTGGAAAGGAGGGACATCGCCCATAGCAACCCCTCCTACGCCGGTGAGTCAAGCTCTGCCTCAACCAACACCTGCAGCACTTGGAGCCAAGCCACCCCTGCCTGACAAGCGCAGATGTTTCACCTGTGGGAAATCCGGACATCTCAGGACGCATTGTCCTGAGCAGAAGCGGGTGACATCACCTGGCCAGCCGGCCAACAACTCTTCTTCCGTGCTGCTTGTCTGCAGGAAGATGCGGGTAACCCCCGCCAACTTTCAGCCAGTCACTGTGGGCAACTGGTCTGTAACTGGTTTCCGTGACATCGGGGCAGAAGTCACCTTGATCCGGCCAGAGGTGATTGAGCAAAGGAACCTCATCCCAGGAAAGTTCCTTACCCTCACGGGAGTTGGGGGGACCCGTTTACGCATACCCTGTGCAAAGGTATTCATAGATTGGGGTGCAGGAAAGGGGATGAGGGAGGTGGGGGTCTCAGATGAAATTCCCACACCTGTTTTGTTGGGTGCCGATTTGGGTACTCTTGTGTTCTATTATGCCGAGAATACCCGGAAGGGACCCTGGAACTCTCTGGACATGCCAAGGTACTGTGTGCAGATGTTGGGGTAATGTCTGGGCAACCTGTGGATGGACAGAGGGAGGGGGCTGGGAATGGAGTGGGGTTGCAAGATTCTCCATCAGCTGGAGAACGAGAAGAAATCCCCTTGCCTGGGGAGGTAACAAACTCATGTGTCATTGATATTATAAACGTAACTGTTGATAATAACGATGATGATGATATTGATAATGTCAATAATGTTGATGATAATGTTGATAATGCTAATGATGATGGTCATGATGATAAAAATGATGCATTTTCATTGTTGGGGGTCACCCACAGTGCGATGAAGGGGGCAGAGGTACAATCTCTGGGGGCTGAGCAAAAGGATGGTCTGGATAGGCCTGTTCCTTGGCCAGACACAGAGGATTCTACCTTGATAAGTGGCCGGCCATTGTCCTTGCATGGTACTGGACAGCCGGCTGGGACTTGTAGTTCTATGTGTAAGGCAGCACTGAAAAGCAATCCACACATGGACTTCAGCAGCCAGCTAGCTATGAGCTTCCCTGCTGAGAAAGGTAAACAACAGCTGGCTAGTACTTGTAGCTCCACATGGAAGGCAGCACTGAAAAGCAATCAACACATGGACTTCAGCAGCCAGCTAGCTGTAAACTTCCCTGCTGAGAAAGGTAAACAATGGCTTGACAGGGATGATGGAATGAATGGTCTACCAGCAGGGGGCTTGGGGACTGAAAGCATGTCATCTGATCTGGCCTGTCCTGGTGTGTGGAGAGAATCTGAAGCCAGGGAGGTAACCACCTTCAACTATTGCTGGCTTAGATCCCCCCCCCACCACCAGGCGTACAAACCCTTCTCAGTGGTAGGGACAGCACACCTGGATTGGAAGTGCGAGGGGCCTCATTGAAGTTGATTGTCGGCTCTCAGAGAGGGGGCTGCGGCCTTCAGCTCCAATCACCTTTCCTTTCCATTCAGGTACAGAAGCTGCTGGCAAGGCCTATGGTAGATGGTGTCAGAGTTCAGGGAAACCCGGGGAGAGCTCACCGTGCTGTTAATGAGTTCCCTCATGCCTTCAGCCCACCTCATCTCGCAGGAGGTGCAGACTGAATGGGCCAAAGAGACAGAGGGAATAGCGCAGTCAGGAATCCAGGAGTCAGCTAGAGTCTGGACATGCCTGGTAGTCTCGGTCCCCAAAAAGGGTCAGATGACCAGGCTTTGTGAGAACCTTGGAAAACTGAACACCAGCCCTGTGGTTGTGGCCTACCCGTATCAGTGACACCAATGATGGGGCACTATTCCTCCCACACTGACACTAATGATGGGGCACTATTCCTCCCACTGACACCAATGATGCTTACATTGCTGACCCCTGCTCCATCCCGGACTCCCTCCCTCTCCCTTCCACAGTCAGCATACCTGGCTGCAGCAGCACCATCTGCTCTGGTCAGATCCCGGCCTCACAGGCACTTACCTTACCATCTTCTTCCTTCTCCTGCCGCTCTCCTTCTCTTCACCAGTACATATCCGGTGGCCAATCACCATCGAGGAGGAGGAGCTTGGAGAGGGAGGGACAGGCTGCCATAGGCTGCCCAGTGATCCTGGGGATGTGGCCAGATGAGAGGGGCAGCATGTCATCCCACCCACATCGCGATCCAAGTGGGACACGGAGTCGCGGAGACAGGTAAGACACAGCAGCCCCTATCCAAAGTGTCCCTTCCATGGGAAAGGGGGGGTGGCGCTGCCCCCCTCCGTGACGCCCCCCTGAAAAGTGCCGCCCTAGTCAAAATGCCTTGTTGGTCTCGTGGCAAATACGCCCCTGAGCATGGGTAGGGCAGTCAGTGAGCAGTATGTAGTTGTATGGTGGCCAATGAGCAGTACATAGTGGCAAGGTGGTTAGTGAGCAGTATGTAGTTGCAGGGCAGTCAGTTAGCAGTAAATAGTGGCAGAGTAGTGAGCAATATGTAGTTGTAGGACAGTCAGTGAGCAGTATATAGTGGCTGAGCGATGAGCTGTATGTTTTAGAGAGAGTGGAGGGAGTAGAACACCTGTCAGGTTTTTATTGTTTTCTGTGTCTTTGTTAAGGAGATTCACCCTCTCCGTTTGTCTTTGTGACATTTATCAGAAAGTATAAGAAAATCCCAAGATTTAAGTTGTCATCATAGCAGGACTGGAGGGGAAATATTCCAATGGGGACACTAGTTCCGATGACAACCAGGGATTTCCTCAGTTTGGTTAGATTTTGTTTCTCACTTCCTGTAGTGGCTATGGGACAGTAAGTGAGAGGAATTCTTCCCAAGAGGACACAGGTGGCAAAAAACAGACAGGGGTTATAACCCTCCTTTACTGTATCCAGAATAGAAAAAAAAGCATGCCTTCAGTTCTACTTTATAAAACTGCTTTTTATGAGATCTAATTTGTTTTTGTCATTTCAGATTGCAAATACAGTAAGTTCTCTACTTACAAACATTCGAGTTGTTAACTTTCAAAGATACGAACAACCTCCAAGTTGCGAACTTTCAAAGATGCGAACATGCATTCACATGCCAAATCAGGAAAGTAGCTCACGTGTCTGCCAGACATTGTCACCTGTGTGCACCCTCTGCCACAAGTGGTTGTTCTGCTGTGTACTTTTCCGTATAGTACAATATTGTACAGTAGTACAGTGTGGATTTCAAGCCTAGGATGTCTGGAAGCAAGCATAAAAGCAGTGGTCTTGCCTGGTCACTCCATGCCAGCCCCTGTATGTCAGCTGTTGTACTGTACTACTGTACCTTTTGATTAAACATCTTTTTTTTACAATATTTCTTGTGTTTGTTTTGTATGCATTATTTGTGCGAAACGTATTATAAACCTTACTTTGTTGGACTTACGAATGAACTCCCAGAAAGGAACTCGTTTGTAAGTTGGGGACTTACTGTAGTATGTATAGCTATACAGTAAAGGAGTATATGTAGAAAAAGGGAGCAGTGCATTGATTTGCACTGTATTGCTTTTCTTTGTTCTGCCTCCAAAAATACAATCACCCATCCCTGCTGAGTAAATATACCAATGGTTCAGTATGTAAAGTGCTTCTCGTTAATACCCATTGGCAGTGTTCTGCACTCGGGAACATGGCATGTTTGGTTACACTGTGTTTGCTTTTACTGCTAATGTTTGCAAAATCGGAGTTTCTATGTGCATAACCCATTGCCTGTTTTAAGCATTTTTCTTTTCTTTATCACTTGATTGTTTACAGCTCTGTGAACAGTTTGTATCTACTTAGAATTGCTAAACACTATTTATTCACAGTCTAACTTCCCTGATACGTGAGTGGGGAGAACGTGGGCTTTTTTATTAATTAGCAGAAAGTCAGAGCTTTGCAGGCTCACTCTTATTAAAAATTCCCCAAAGTTAATTAAACACTAAGTTATTAGGTTCTCAGATTTGTGTGTGCATAGTTGTAATTGTAGCCCTCTTTGGGGTTATGAGAAATGGCCCTACCCAACTAGGATACTGTAGTGTGCTAAACCTGTAGGTAAATAAGAGAACCAGAATATTTGATAAGTGGAAGAGTGAGTTCGATAATAAAGTTGGCATTGCTTCCATCCAGGACAGGGCCTCTGTGAGAAGAGGAGATTCCCTTCCTGGGAAATTAGCCAGTAAAATAATCCAGCTCTTTGAGAGAAGAGGAACTGCTGAAACCAGCTTATACCATTAACCATATTATAATAAACATGCAAACCAGTATGGGAAGAATATAAGCTTTTTATAAGAAAAGGTTAATAACAGTACATACATCCAATGGACAGACAGGTAATATCAACAAAGGGCCTGACAGGAGTCCTGATGGAGTTGTGAACACATACTGGGGGATATATAGTTATTATTAGAGATATCTCCAGATGAAAGTTGCAGAGGCCCCTGAGTTTGCTGTGGTGTTTGTTTTGATGTCAAAGACCTGAAGACAGTCAATGATGATAGGGAGAGCCTCTAACTGTTGTCTAACCAGCCTGGAATGGAGGTTATCACCAGCAGAAAGAGAGGTGTGATACTGGAATGCTGGGTCAGCCTATCTTCTCTACTTCTTTGTCCCCAGTAACTTCTAATCTGTCATGCAACCAGACTTCTAACTACCTACTGGGCAGTCAGATGCCTAACCTGGCTCTAACCTATGCTGGGTTTTGAACCCTGAACCAAAACTAGCTAAAAAATCCCAGACTGGAAGGGACAGAGCAGGGGCGGACTGACAACTCATGGGGCCCCTGGGCAATAGGGGATCATGAGGCCCCTGTGTCCTTGCCCAAATTCAAAAAAGCCTATGAAAAAGGTACCAGGGGCATCTCATGGGGCCCCCTACTGACCCCAGGCCCTCGGGCAGTGCCTGAGTTTCCAAATGGTCAGTCCGCCCCTGGGACAGAGTTACCTAAAATAGCAGAAGCAGCATATTAACGCTATTGCAATAAACAGGTCTACCTTTTAACATACTGGAAGGTGACATCTACATAGTGTACATACTGTAGCACAGATCTAGCTATCTTGAATTTTGCATGTGGGATAATAAAAATAGGACCAAGACTTTTCTGTCACTAGGATTCAGATGTTTTGGTCAACTACAGTTAAACAGCCACAATGCAGTAGCACAGGAATAATTACCGAATAGTCTCTGATTGTGGCCTGGATACAGCAGCAGGTCTTGTATGAGGACATTTGGTCTCTAAAAACCTTTCTATCTACTTTCTTCCTTTGAGGTTTTTAACCCTGGCCTCCCAGAAACAAGAAGTGCGTTAATAATAAACTATGTACCGTATATACTCGAGTATAAGCCGAGTTTTTCAGCACATTTTTTGTGCTGAAAAACGGCCCCCTCGGCTTATACTCGAGTCAACGTCTGCAGGTGTGGGCGGGATGACATGCCGTCCCTGTCATCTGGACACACCCCCAGGATCAATCCTCGCCGGTGATTGGCCGCCGGAACTGTAGCTCAGGAGAGGCACACAGGCGCCCAATCACCGGCGAGGAGGTGGAGCTTGGAGAGGAGGAGCCGAGCGGCACCGCGAAGATCGAGCGAGTGAAGAGGAGGAGAGCGGCTGGAGAAGGAAGACATCTGACCGGTAAGTGTGTCACTAATACCAACGATGGGGCACTATTCCTCCCCCCACTGACACCAACGATGGGGCACTATTCCTCCCCCCACTGACACCAACGATGGAGCACTATTCCTCCCCCCACTGACACCAACGATGGGGCACTATTCCTCCCCCCACTGACACCAACGATGGGGCACTATTCCTCCCACCACTGACACCAACGATGGGGCACTATTCCTCCCCCCACTGACACCACCGGCTTATACTCGAGTCAATAGTTTTTCCCAGTTTTTTGTGGTAAAATTAGGTACCTCGGCTTATATTCGGGTCGGCTTATACTCGAGTATATACGGTAATATTAAAGCGGAACTCCACCTAAAAGAGAACGTTCCACTTTAAGGACTGGTCCCGTGCTCCCTGTGCAGAATCGGCACCTTTGGGGAGCGGGTACCCTATTTTGACAGGTACCCACTCCCACTTCCGCTCTGGGCGCCTAGGCGACCAGAAGCGAAAGTTGTCCTCCCCCCTCCCTCCCCGCAGTCTTCTAGGACACTTGACAGGTCCAAGAAGACTACAGGACCATTCACAGTGCTATTCGTGCATGCGTAGTGGGCACCTGGCTGTGAGGCCGCAGCTGTCACAGCTGAGAGCCCACATTTAAGATGCTGTCGCTGGGGAGAGAGGGCGACCAGTAAACCTGGCTGGTGCGAAAACACTGCTGGATCTTAGGAGAGGTGAGTGACTATTTTTTAAAAGTCAGCAGCTGCAGCTTTTGTAGCCACTGACATTTATTTTTTTCAGACGAAACTGAAGCTCCTCTTTAAGAGAACAGGAAGTCACAAATACCAGCAGTAGAGTGCAGTAGATCCCTACAAAATATAAATATATTTCTTTCTTTTCTGATTTATTTGAAATAAACAGTATAGGCATTGCAAAGTTTTGAGTCTTTAACAATGTAACACATTGATGTGCAGCACGTAAGTTGTGTCACTGTTTGTTAATAAATCATGTCATTACTGCGTGGCCATCACAAACCATTATGTAAAAGAATATTTAATTTTGTCCATTCAGGGTAAAGTGACAGCTTCTCTTGACAGGCCACACCCCCATCCATTGATATCTTTGGCACATTCCCCTAACTCCCAAGATTCTAGTGCTATGGCCAAATGGAAGAAAGTCAATAAAGCTGAATTCCACGTATGGAGTTCATTGCACAGTTACATTGGTTCAGCTCACATCAATGTAAGTATGCATATGCCATACCTGTGGGTCTGCTGTGGAAGCTGACAATCACTGTAGTTGTCACCGCAATTACAATGATTGCTGCTCTCTTCTGGGACCCGTGAAAAATGGCTGCCCTGCTGCATACTAGCCACAGGGGGGTTGCTTGCTTAGCAATCAGAAAACAACTTGGATTCATTGAGAAAAAAGAAAGGTATACTGTGAATGGTGCCAGTGCCATCAACACAGTCAGTGTTGATGGGGGAATCCCTCCTGCAGAGCCATTGTGTTCTACAGGGGGAAAGCAGTCCCCGTGGGGAGAACACACTGAATATTGCTATTGGCTAAAACAGCTGCTAGCAATAAACACATGTAAAATCCAGCAGGCTGGTTGTACTCATGTTGATTGATCAATCAACTTGGGTACATTCAGCCTGCCTGTACATGGTTCGAATCTCGGCAGGTTCCTATGGCCAGCTTTAGTTGGAACAATGATATCTCCCCTCCATCATATGACAATGCCTGGGCCTAACCCGTTGGTCACTATGCCCATGTAATACACCATGGGAGGAAGTCGTGTGCTTCCTGTTACCCAGAAGCACCAGATATTACATTTTCCAGTAATATATTGTAGAAAATTGAGTTTTAAACTAGGATGAATCACAAATTCATGAAATGTCATAAATCTTCCAAGAGCAGACAGGAAAGTAAATTGACAGGAGAATAATTAGCAGGTAATATAATATTATATAAGGTCTTCACAGGACTCAAAATCAGTGTAGATTCATGTATCCATGTGGCATATACAAGTATTCATCCTGGCTCTAAATAAAGCGGGTGATACCCCGTGTGTATAAATTGGGCACTCAAGGTCCAGAGGAGGAATGATCATATTCTTGCCAAGCAAATCTACACCTAAATCATCAATTATGAAAATTTGATTTCTTCATTGTGGTCAGTATGCTTGGCTAATTCTAGTATTCAAATTATTAGAAACCACACAGTGGTGTTGTGCTCTTAGCAGTCTGGTCTCATAGCTGAAAACGCTCACTGAAGTGCTCAGCAACAACTTTAAAAAAATATAAATGCCTTTTCAGCACAGGGAATTTATTGGGAGGTCGACAAGTTACAATAGAGTGAAGGTGAGATAGTTAATTGAGACACTGAAAGGTTTAGCAAAAACATGTCATTTTATTTAGTGATTATGTCCAGTGTTACATATTCTTTCCATGCTGACATATTCTCCTATGGGATATATATGTAATTGGTCCAAATGCATTCATGTGCATACATGAAAATAATACAGTACTGTAAAGTGAAATGTAGTAATAATGTTTCTTTAACCACCTGAGCCCCGGGCCAATTCTGACATTTCTGTCATACATGTAAAAATCAGCATTTTTTTCCTAGAAAACTACTTAGAACCCCCAAATATTATATATACAGTATATATTTAAGCAGAAGCATGCTTTAAAATTGCGCACGCCCGTGGAACAGAGACAAACTAAATTAAATTATCCATAGATGACATTCTAAAAGCCTTTACAGGTTACCTCTTTAGAGTTACAGAGGGGGTCTGGAACTAGAATTATTACTCTCACTCTGACATTTGCTGTGATACCTCACATGTGTGGTGCGATCGCTGTTTACTTATGCTTGCAGGATCAACACGTGCATTCACCTTTGCATGGGAGCATGGGGGGGCAGGACACTTTAAAACTTTTTTAATTTTATTTTTTTTTTTTTTAATTTTACAATGCACCTCTACATTTTATATCAGTTTTATTGCTATCACAAGGGATGAACAACATCCCTTGTGATAGCATGGGCCATGACAGGTCCTCTTTATGTAGAGGTCTGGGGTCTGAAACCTCAGATCTGTCCTCTGGCCTCCAAAGCAGCAGATAACACTGGGATTAGTTTGATCTGCTGCTTCACAAGCTGGCAATGGTTTGTAAACAAAGAAACCAAAACCAGATGTACTGAAATCTTTGTCATTTCCAGTTTCTGACGTCACAGTGGGAGGAACAATATCAGTGTTTAGGAAAGCAGATGCCGCTGGTGGCATACTTATCGGGCTCCTCGATTGCTCAGGACCCTCTTCCGCCACCTGTAAAAGCAATCCAGTAGCTTCCTAACCGCTAAGATTACTTTTACATTCAAAGGAATCGCCCGCCCTAAAATGATACGAGATATCACCCTTCCAATCCAGCGACATACCGGTATGTCGCTAGTCATCAAGTGGTTAATGTAGAGTAAAAAAGGGCTGCTTTTAGTATTTTTATGTTATCTGTTCTTGTTTTTTTCTTCCCTAGTCCATCTAACCCTTTAAGGGAACTTGCACATGGTACTGATGTATGAACATCAGATTCCTGACAGAAAAATTCCTGAATGAAAAAACGTGAGGCTAGGCAGTATAGAAAATCTGCGTATTCATGTTTTGAGCATACACGCACATTCATGTAAAAGTTTTTTAGCTATTCTTGGGATATGTCATGCACATGTATGCAAGTATTTGCATATATATGCATGTATGCACATAAAATACTATCCAGCAATGCAGATTTTTGTATTGATGTGCCTGAGTCAGGGGCGGACTGACAACTCATGGGGCCCCTGGGCAATAGGGGATCATGGGGCCCCTGTGTCCTTGCCCAAATTCAAAAAAGCCTATGAAAAAGGTACCAGGGGCATCTCATGGGGCCCCCTACTGACCCCGGGCCCTTGGGCAGTGCCCGAGTTTCCAAATGGTCAGTCCGCCCCTGGCCTGAGTGCACCAGCCCGTTAAAAACAATGAGCTGCATTTAGATCAGTAAAGAAATGCCTGGATGTCTAAAAATGTGGTGTTTCTAGGCATCCGTGTGCAAGAAGCCTCACTGAGTTTGAATGGCTAGGAGGAAAGGGAGCATTCTCACTCTATGGCTTTCCCTGTCTGTCTAGCTCTCTTCCTCTGTATCCACATAGTTACATTGTTTATTTATTCTCACACTTACATGTCTATTACATTTCACTCTTTTTTTTATTATATCTTTACATTGAATATAGCAACATTGGGATAGTGTAAGTACAGCTACAAGACTTCTGGCAGCATGCCTCTCTTCCAGAACACTTAGCGAGTAATTATTTCCATCGTTGCTTGATGGTTTGCCAGGAAAGCCGTGGTTTCTCAACTGGCGTACCCACTTAACAAAACATGTTCCAGGCATATAAAATGTTGTAATGTATTTACTTTTTAGTAGTTTGTAGTGGGAAAATATGCATAAAAATATGTAAAAAAGTGGGTGTAGAGAACACAATAGAAAAGAAAAAACAAAAACCTACAGATGAACTTTTTGGAAAACAGTACTTAGTACAGTGTCTGTGGCAAACGATCCATATCAATGTGTATTCATTTGGTTTCTATAAAGTAAATAAGGAATGGTTGTTATAAGTTACTCCACTTACCTCTTTGTGTCTTTTTTGCTGTATGGTTTATTAAATAATCCATAGTCATGTGGGACGGTTTTCATAAAACCTAAAAACATGCAAAAAGGACACTTGTGCTAAGTTCAGCAAAAAATGGGCTTAGCAACAGAAATTTTAAACCACTTGCCTACCAGGCACTTGTACCCTCTTCTTGACCAGGCCAATTTTCAGCTTTCATTGCTGTTGCACTATGAATGACAATTGCACAGTCATGCAACACTGTACCAATATAACATTTTTATCATTTTTCAAACAAATAGAGCTTTCTTTTTGTGGTTTTTAATCACCACTGGGCATTTTATTTTTTCCTAGACAAATGAAAAAAGACCATAGAATTTCAAAACAAAAGCAAAACTTTTTCTTAGTTTTTATTATAAAATTTTGCAAACAGGTAATTTTTCTCCTTCACTGATGTACACTGATGAGGCTGCACTGATGGGCACAGATATGCTGCATGGATTGGGACTGATGAGGTGGCATTGTTAGGCAGCACTAATAGGCTGCACTGATGGGCACTGATGAGGCTGCACTGATGAGGCTACACTGATATGTGACAATTATGGGCACTGATAGGTGGCACTGATGGGTACTAATAGGCAGCACTGTAGGGCACTAATAGGCAGCACTGTAGGGAACTGATTGGCAACACTGATGGGCACTGATTGGCACTAATGGACACTGTCTGGCAGGACTGATAAAAAAACTGGCATTTAATAGGCAGCACTGATGGGCACTGTTGGGCTGCAATGATAATCAGTGCCCTAATTTTCAGTGTAGATGTCTCCCTTCACACTTGCCGGCTATTGGCAGTATTATCCTCATGCTGTGATAGTGTGAGGAAAGTACTGCTGATAACAGGCAAGTGTGTTTACATGTGGTAAATGACCGCTGTGATTGGCCCTTTACCGTGATTTGTGATCCTTCGGACACAGCGATCACAGAGAGCGCCGGGGGCGTACCACAGCAGGCGCAGTTCTGGGAGGACGTCAATAGATGCCCTCTCAGAACTGGGCGAATGCACTGTAGCTGTCATTCCACTATAGCGTGGTTGGCAAGTGGTTAATAAATCCAGGTTGTCTGATGTCTTACATTTTCCTGTACAACTCTTTTTTTATTAAAGCTGCATTCTCAGTATGGATTTTTTTGCATAGTTACAGCTTGGATCAACATAAGTATACAGTACATATTCGATACCTGGTCAATCCCTGCTGAAGCAGAGAATCACTTTTGTAGTTGTCGCTACTACAGTGATTGCCACTGTCTTCAGGGTCTGGTGCTGAATGGCTGACCTGCTGCATAGTAACCACATACAGTAGGTTTGCTCTGCCCAGGTGCCATTCAGAGGATGCTTTGCATTTTTCTCAATGAATGCAAAGATTTCTGTGAATTCTGTGAATGCAGTAGAGCAACCACATGGCACGGGAACTGGAATACAGCAACGATCATTGTAGTAGTTGTGGCTGTGCAAAAAATCCCTACTTGGATTTGAGCTTTAAAGAAAATTAATATGCATTATTTTTAAAGTTAAAGAGTTTCTTCAGTCTGTAGAAAAAAAAAAATTAAAAGTCAGCAGCTAACCTTTTCTTTGCAAGGTTCGCTTAAACCCAGACATTACTGTCATTCCTGTTGGGGACACTCAGATTAAAGACTCAGCCTACGTGGATGACCAATCCAACTATCGCTCTCCCAATCTACTTCAGGAGTTCAACTCCTATGGCACTATATCTCACCTTAAGATAAATTTCTGCAGATCTGAAGCGATGGGCGTGGTGGGTCCCCCTGCCATGCTCCAAACACTGCAAACTAGTTTCAAGCTAAAGTGGATGGAGGTTGCTTTAAGACATTTAGCTACTTACATTTCGGCCGATCTGTCCCACACTTTTGATCTGAAATTCCTGTCACTCATTGCCACAGTCTGTTATCTTCTGGAATCTTGGTACCATGGCCTTCACTCCTGGTTTGGCCGCTGCAATATAACAAAAATGAGCATCCTCCCGAAATGCACTTGCTTTTCACTAAATTATTCTGGACAGGTAAATGCTGCATGGTCGCCTATTAACCCTCCCTAAACAACAAGGGGGTCTTGCAGCGCTGGATGTTCATAAGTATTTCTTAGCAGCTCATTTGAACAGATTGATAGACTGGTTGCCATTGGGACACCAAACTTTGAACACAGACTGAACAAGCTTAAAGCCAAATACTACTACGGGGCATGCCTTGATGCCTTGGTGCACTGCCAGCTCACCTTAAATTACACTCCTTGTTAGGCACAATGATCCAGATCTGCTTTAGACTTTTCAAGGCATCTGTACTGTCAACGTTGGACTCTCCTCTTTTTCCAATCCTGGGTAGCCCTGGTAATTCCCTCCAGGCCTTCAGGAGGGACCATTTCACTCACTCCTTGCTGAGGGTAGATCTCAGGCCTCGCACTTCCTAAGGGCAGCTGCCTGGCCTACCATACAGACCCCGATGAGTAACTTGGGACCCTTTTGCTTGGACGTTTGGAGGGCAATACAATTACGCCATTTCTTGCACTTATTGGCACCCCCTTGCCAATTTGCCTGCACAATGACCCCTTTAGAGGAATACTGCTCACACCAGGGACCTCTTCCTCATGCGCTCTCGAAAATGTACACTTTGTTGATTACTCCACCAGATAACCATTCCGTACCCATTCTTGAGAAATGGGAATCAGACCTGCGTACAGTTTTCACGACCATGCAATGTACTAACATCCTTAAGTTTAACTATAAGTCCTCTATTTGCTCTAGAATACAGGAAACTAACTATAAGATCTTGTACCAGAGGTATTACCCACCGACCACCTTGCATACTTTCTTCCCACATACATCTGACTGATACTGGCGATGCCAGGAGGAACGTGGTACTTTACTTCATATTTTTTAGTCATGTCCTAAACTCTCTGATTTCTGGAAAGAGGTCTGGAGGATTGTACAGAATTCACTGATTTTTCAATTCCTAATAACCCAGCCTTTTTCCTCTGTCATGCCTCTAAAATATCAGCCAAAACCTATAAGAAATCACTCCTCTGTCATCTTCTCAATGCTGCTAAGTCGTGTATACCTCTTGCCTGGAAGAGTACCCAGCCACTGTCCATTGGGCTCTGGCTTACTAAAGTAAAGGAGTTGAATCTGTTTGAGAATCTGATACTCTCTTCGCAGCAGAAGCGAGAGGTCTACTCAAAAACTTGGACCATGTTTCCGCCACCCCCCTCTGCCAATCCCTCCACTGGCTTCCGATTGCGCAACGGATCAAATTCAAAATCCTAACGCTGACGTACAAAGCTGTCCACCATACTGCCCCGAACTACATCACTGACCTAATATCCAAGTACCGCCCAGCACGCACACTCCGCTCCTCACAAGACCTCCTTCTCTCTAGTTCCCTGGTCTCCTCCTCCCATGCCCGCCTCCAGGACTTCTCCAGGGTGTCACCCATCCTCTGGAACTCCCTGCCCCAACCCATCAGATTATCACCTACTCTCCTCTCCTTTAGGCGCACCCTGAAAACCCATCTCTTCAGGGAAGCCTACCCCGCCCCCTGCTAACTTGCCGACCTCCTCCACTCTTCCTACCACTCCATCCCCCACAGCTATCTCCTCCTGTGCCACCATCCCCTCCCTCCTAGATTGTAAGCTTGAAAGAGCAGGGCCCTCGATCCCCTCATGTTTTGCATTGTATTGGTATTGTTCTGTCACATGTTCTGTCCCCCTTTGTAATGTACAGCGCTGAGCGAACTATTGGCGCTTTATAAATACTGAATAATAATAATAATAATAATATGTTTATATATTCGCAGGAGGGTAAGCTCTCCTTGAAGTGAGCCCCTTGGAAACTTAGACACCACCCTTCTCCCTCGCCCCTCATATATATATTTTTTTCTCTCACTCCCCCTTTCCCTTTTCCCTTCCTCTTGCTGGCTCAGTTTCTTCTCCTTCTGCTTTTTTGTCTGTTTAGTTAAAGTGAAAACGGTGGCGGGTCTCCTCCCAGTCATGGATGGGCACAGATTTGACAGCGGTTATATTGTGCTTGTCCTTGGAGCTTCAATAAGAGGTCTTCCCTGCCTTACGTTCTACATGTTTGATGGTTTATTTTTATACTCTACCAGATGAGACCTCTGTATACATCTGTAATGAGTCTCTATCAGTTTTTACAGAAATGGCTACTTTGTTTTGTACTCTGATGTTCCCTTTATCACTTTGGTAATAGACTGTGTTGGAAGCTGCCGTTTCTTCTTTGAATAAAAATTGTAAAAAAAAAAAAAAAAAGTCAGGAGCTACAAATACCATAGTCTGCTGACTTTTAATATAAGGACAGTTACCTGTCTAGCAATCTATCACTATCCTCACCGAGCCGGTTTTACACCAGTCTTCGGGTCCCAAGCACCAGCATATCTAGTGTGAAAAGCCAGCTGTGCTTTGTGAATGGTCCTGCAGCCTATTGGGACCTGTAACGTGTCCCAAGAGGTTGTGGGCAGGTAGGGAAGGGGGAGCAACTTCCACCAAGGTGATTTCAATGGAAATGGGAGTGGGTTCCTGCCAAAATGAGGTACCTGCTCACCCCGCAAAGACAAAAAATTAAACTTCCAATATTGTTAGCAGAGGGGAGGAGGATTCTTTTTAGGGTGAAGTTCCGCTTTAAATTAAATCAAATGAATTCAACACATTGGGGGAGATTTACTAAAACTGGAGAGTGCAAAATCTGGTGCAGCTGTGCATAGAAACTAATTGGCTTCCAGGTTTTATTGTCAAAGCTTAATTGAACAAGGTGAAGTAAGGCTGGCCATGCATTATACAATTTTCTTTTTTGCTTTAGATTTACCAAAAACCATATAATACGAGGTCAAACCTAAACAACACTTTCAATTGTATCCAGTTTGGTGGGCCCTTGCACTACATAGTTGAAGGTAAATCTAAAGGGAATTGGGCAGAAATTGGACAGAAAATTGTAGAGTGTATGGCCAACCTTAGAAGCTGATTGGCTGTCATGCCCAGCTGCTCCAGATTCTGAGTGCACCAGCTTTAGTTGATCTCCCCCTATATGTCAAATGTTTTCACTAAATTAAAAATGTAAAATTACATAGTAATAGGTTTCTATGTACAAAAAGTACATTATTTTTATTTTCCCTCCTCTGAATGCAGAGGGAAATATGCAATTCTCTGCTGCTGCCAGTATGGGTGCTGGCCACCAAATGTACAAAGCTAGAAGTAGGGATCTCCATCACTGTGTGAAGGGATTTTTCAATTCTAAGCTAATTGTGAACTTCCTTGTATAGGTGTCCGTTTGTGAACCAGCGGTAATAGATCGCTGCTCAGTTCTCCAGCATTCTCGGAGAACACAGTTCTCCTGTGAATGCAGTTTATGAAGCAGTTCTCCGAACGAAGGGAGAATGGTCTCCAAACGCTGGAGAACGCTCTACAAACTCTGAAAAACGGCTCATTTTTAATCTCTCGAGATTATAGTAAAAGATCAGTTTACTAAGCAGAGGTAAATTATCTCTGCTTAGTTTTCGGTCCCTCCGATTCTCCAGCTCTGGGCTTGAGAATCTGGAGGGAGAACAGAGATCTCCAGAGAAGGGCTGACATGATCTCCTGAGTGTTATAAACTGTGAATGACCAGAGAATAGCTGAGATCCGTTGAATCACAGCTATTCTCTGTGTCATAAAAGGACACCTAAATATCAACACCTATACTGGCCCAAAACTATTTTTAACAGCAATGAACCAAACACTGTTTAAAAAAAGACAATAGAGATATAAAAGAACAAACAATAGCATGGCATAGAATACTATCAAAGTTTGGATAACCTCTGTGATCATTTAGGGATTGTGCCTTTTCATTAGATAAATGGGAACCATGCCTTTACCCCACATGCATCAACATTTTTCTTGGAAATATAGTAATCAAATAGAGAAAAATGTTTATCATGATGTCATCAAGACCAACATGTATGGTATTAATTATGCAGGAAGCAGTAATATGTAAAAACTGTTATATTAGATTATTTAATGGACAGTCTGCTTTGGAATTGAGATTTCAGATGATTACAGGCTGATTATAGGTTCCTATCAATTGTGTATTGTCCTCCAGACTTCTCTACCCTGATCACCATGCATTCTCTTGTCTCCTGCTTGTAGTAGTGAGGTTTCAATGGTTTTTCGTGCATTCAGTGGAAGGTACTATACTTTGGAGAAAAGAAGTAAGAAGACTAACTGCAGATTTAAATCAGTGCACTTTGGCTTGGGTAGAGCACCATTTACCTACATTTTAGCCATGGTTTTAGGTGTGTGTTCACTGCCCCTTATTAGACCATGCATTTTCATGAAAGCACATCAAAGTCTTGCATGCTACATTCTTTATGTGCTTTCAGAAAATGCACTAAAAGGAGTCAATGGGAACTGCATGTAAAATGCAGATACAATAGGGAAAAAAAGGAATATATATATATATATATATATATATATATATATATATACACACACAAATGGTTTTCCTTTCATTTCTATTTTTAACTGAATGGGTTGTTTTACAAGGCATTTTTTTTCTGAAAGTAAAATATTTTATGTTACACAATATTTGCGCAGCAATTTTTCAAATACAATTTGAAAAAAAAAAATACACTGTAATGAATTTTAGAGCACACAAACACAATATAATACCCTATTGTTTGGCAATATAAAAGATGATGTTACACTGAGTAAATAGATACCTACATTTCACATTTTAAAATTGCACAGGCCTGTGGAATGTCAGTAAACTACAGTACCTAAGAATCTCTATAGGCGACAAATTAATAGCCTTTACATGTTACCGGTATAGAGGTACACAGGAGGTCTGGTGTTAGAATTACTGCGCTAATTCTGATGTTCGTGGCGATGCCTCACATGTGTGGTGTGATTTCCCTTTACATATGTTTGTGGGACCAATGTACTTTAAATTTAATTTACATTTTATTATTTATTTTATTTTAATGTATTTTTTACACTGTCTGTTTAATTTTATTTAGTAGGCTTCTGCACCACCCTATAGCAGAAATACCACCGAAAGAAAGCTCTAAAAAAATAGGATGTAAATTTCATTTGGGTGCAGTATTGCATGACCGCACAATTGTCAGTTAAAGTAATGCAATGCCGTATCACAAAAAATGGCCTGGTCAGGAAGGGGGGTAAATCCTCTGGAGGGCAAGTGGTTAACTTAACTAAAAAATAACTATTGCTGTCACAAGGGATGATCAGCATCCCTTGTGATAGCTGGGCAGTGACAGGTACTCTTTACCAAGAGATTTGGAGTCTATTAGACCCCAGGTCTGTCCTCTGCTCTGATCAAAGTATCTGATAAAACTGAGATCAATTTGATCATGTCTGCAGCTGCAGCCATGACCCTGGAAAAAGTATAGTAACCCAAGAACATACAGGTACGTCTATTTGGGGGAAGTGGTTAAAAGAAAAGTATGTTCAAAGCATGTGGGTCACATGAATGCACTTACTTATGCTTCTTTGTGATAGAGAATCAGCCAACAGCAGGCTAAAGCCTGCTGTCAGTTGACTTCACAGGGCAGCTTCAGGCTCTGGAGGGATCCCAACAATAATGTCAGAATCCACCCAGAGTGATTGCTCAGTTCTTGGGGTTGGGCTTGAGTCCATGGGGAACAGCTTGCAGCATCAGACTGGTGCTGCAGCAGGTAGGTAAATATGACTTTTTTTTTTATATTTCCACACTTCTTTAAAGTGAAAGTTAACTGTATCTGAGCACCACAAACCAAAAACACTATTTAATTAATTTTTAACTCTCACAGAAAACTCACCCATCCACCTATGTCTCCGTGCTTTATTTTGAGAAATCACAAAAACATCCTCCTAGCATTTATAGCTGTGGCCATCTTGAGTACAGGCAGATGATTCACATAGCATTTACTTCTTCTAATCCATCTACCCTTAGCTCAGGCATGCAAGCTGGAGAGTGTGCTTAGCTGAGAAAGACTCTCCTCCCCTCCTCCAGATGAAAGGAAAAAAAAATGCTCATGAAGACTCCTTAGATATATGACATTTTTAGGGCCTAGGCCAGCAACAAGGAAGCAACTGAAGAAATCTTAAAACACAAACAAAAAAAAAACTAAACCAAGTAAATATAATATATCCTCCTATCTAAGTTCATAGTCAAGTAGTATACAGATTACATATAGTGAAAGTGGTTCTAAAGGAAAAAGGTTTTTTACCTTATTGCAATTTCTGCATTAAGATTAAAAATCTTTTCCGTGCAGGTCCCACCCCAGTCCCCCCCCCCCCCAAACACTTAACTGAGCCCATCTCCATCCAGCATTGTGCACAGGAGGCCCTCTCTTCCTCTTATCACAGACTACACTGATAGCAGACAGAGCCATTGGCTCCTACTGCTATCAATCACATCCTGTGAGGAGGGAGGGGGCAGGGCCAAGTTGCTATGTGTGTCAATGGACACACAGAGCCTGGCTCAGGAGCAAGCCTGCACGATTTCCCCCATAGAAAGTGGCTCGGAAGAGCGGAGGACCCCAGAAGAGAAGGATCAGGGCAACTCTGTGCAAAACCCTTGCACAGAGTAGGTAAGTATGACGTTTGTTATTTTTTTTTAATTCCTTCATGTTGATTTAGAGAGTTTAGTTCTACTTAATGAATCCGCTACTAGAGAGAGTTAACAGTTATATAAAATGGATACAAAGTTGTAAAGAACAAACTGTTGTTTAACAAGTTTACTGAACTGTAACCTTTCACAGATCACCTGGGTAAACAGTGAAGTCCTGGCTCTGCAACATTGTATCCGTTCTGTATAGCTGTACCCTCCTTATAGTAGCCAAATATTCCACTGTCAGCAGTGAGCAAAGGTATCTCCACACTTATCAGGGGTCTTCCTCATATTATTTTGTCTTCTGGTCAAATGTTCCTAGCCTCTCATGCTTACTATATTTTCTACACTGCTCAAAAAAAGTAAAGGAATACTTTGAAAACACATCAGATCTCAATGAGGAAAAATATCATGCTGGATATCTATACTGATATGGACTGGGTAATGTGTTAGGAACATAGGGATGCCCCATCTTTTGATGGAAATGAAATTGATCAACCTACAGAGGACTGAATTCAAAGACACCCCGAAAATCAAAGTGAAAAAATGATGCAGCAGGCTAGTCCATTTTACTGAAATTTCATTGCAGCAACTCAAAATGGTACAAAACAGTTTGTATGGCCCCCACGTGCTTGTATGCATGCTTAACAATGTCGGGGCATGCTCCTAATGAGACAACGGATGGTGTCCTGGGGTATGTCCTCCCAGATCTGGACCATGGGAAGACTGAGCTCCTGGACAGTCTGAGGTGCAAGCTGGCGTCGTCGGATGGACTGAAACATGATATCCCAGAGGTGTTCTATTGGATTTAAGTCAAGCGAGCATGGGGGGCCATTGAATGGTATCAATTCTTCATCCTCCAGGAACTGACTGCATACTCTCTCCACATGAGGGCAGGCATTGTCGTGCACCAGGAGGAACCCAGGACCCACTGCACCAGGGTAGGGTCCAAGGACTTCATCCCAATACCTAATGGCAGTCAGGGTGCCATTGTCTAGCCTGTAGAGGTCTGTGCATCCCTCCATGGATATGCCATGGTTAACCCTTTGATTGCCCCAGATGTTAATCCCTGCTTTTTATTAGTACTGATCACTGTATTAGTATCACTGGAGATGTCAGTGGCAGTTAGTCAGTTCCCACCCAGTGTCAGTTAGTGTCAGAAGCCCGCCACAATTCCACTATTGCTGATCGACGCCATTACTAGTATTAAAAAATAAATACTGAAAAATTCCAGTATATGTACCGCCATTTGTAGATGCTATAACTGTCACATAAACCAATTAATGTACACTTATTGGGTTTTTGTTTTACCAAAGACATGTAGCTAAATACATTTTGACCTAATATTATGAAAAATTTTTTGTTATTGGATATGTTTTACAGTAAAAAATATTGTTCACAGCGCAAAACAACAGCGGTGATCAAATAACACCAAACAAGAACTCTATATGGAGGAAAAGAAATTACATAAATGTAATGTATGTACAGCATTGCATGACCACGCAATTGTCAGTTAAAGTAATGCAGCACTGTATTGCAAAAAAATGGCCTGGTTCTGAAGGGAGGTAAACCTTCCAGATGGAAAGTGGTTAATGTGGAACTTTACCCATAACATTTTGATAACAATTAATGTTTTTTTTTTTCTAAGAAAAGAACATACATTCCACATTAATAATTATGCTACCAAAATTAGTGTGCGCTATAAATTGCCTCCAGCATTGCTCCTGTTTCTTTTTGCTTGAGGTCGCCATTTTATTGAAGCCCAAAGCAGTCACTACCTGGTTTAAGAAAATGGAGAAAGGAGAGAATATCGGGGAGATAATTTAAGACACTATCTCTGCAAGTTTAATTCTTTTGTGTCTCCCTGCCAACATAATTTGTCCTGTCACATCTGCTTTTCTTCTCTTCCTTCCCTCACACAGTCAGCCTCATTCCTTCCTGACACACCTAAACCCAGGTATACGCCTGTAAACGCACCTAAGCGCTTTTCCATTTCAGTGGCCAGAATCAATTAATATTCTGGCCAATGAAATAAATAAGTGCTCAAGCACTTGACACGCTTAAAGGTGTTTGCAAAAATGCGGCTTAGGTGAATTTTATAAACTGTTCATAAATCCCCAGTGTGCATAAGTGTTACTAAACCCCGGACCCTGCATTCACTATATCTGGTCTCCCACAGTACACAGTACATGGAAATGCATTTATTTTAGTAAATATAAACTGCTAAATACCTTTTATCATCAGAAATTAGAGCAGTCTTGTGACTTCTGTGCCCAGCAGAGCACTGGTTAAAGCTTGTAGGAGGATTTTTCTTTCTGCTCTAGGAGGATGCAGAACCCCTGACCTCAGTGCTGATTGGCCCTGTGCTGATCACATGCACCCTTCCAAGAAAAAAAAAACATCCTCTCTAGCAATACACACCAAACTGAGCATGTGCAGAGTGTCTCCACATGCAGGGGCGGACTGACCATTTGGAAACTCGGGCACTGCCCAAGGGTCCGGGGTCAGTAGGGGGCCCCATGAGATGCCCCTGGTACCGGACACAGGGGCCCCATGATCCTTATTGCCCGGGGGCCCCATGAGTTGTCAGTCCGCCCCTGTCCACATGATATATCTTATCAGGAGGTAAGAGGGGGACACTGTAAGAAGGGGAGGATCAGAGAAGTCAGGATCAAACAGCGTTTTTACACAATGCAGAGGATTGACCCCTTAGGTTAATCACATGCACTCTCTCTGATCACATGCGCTCTCCCAAGAAAGAAAAAAACCTCTCTAGCAGTACACACCAAACTGAGCATGAGCATGCCTACGGTTCAGTCTGGAGATAAGTGGTGGTCTCTTGAAAAAGGGGAGGAACAGAGAAGAAAGGATCAAACAGCCTTTTTACACAATGCAGAGGATTAACCCCTTAGGTCCCACAGTGAGTATAACAAGCATACTTTACTGCATATACAGACTGATTTTACTGTTGTGGGTTAATAACACTTTAATGTTTTACCTTGCAAAAGAGGCCAGCCTGAAGTAATCTATTAGGACTTCATCTTCTGACTAAAGATCCCTTTTACGGCTTTTTTGTCTTAGGAACAAATGTTAGAGAATGTTACATTCACTCTGTGAAAGGCGTTAAATGGAAACTGACATTTCAAACATATTACACACATTATGGGTATTATTGCTGTTTTGTGTAAATGCTGTACATTGGGACAGCACATTTTTTTAGAGAGAGACTCTTTAGTGACTATGGCGGAGGATAGGACAGTGGCAGGTGTTAAATACAGTAGCTTAGAAAACACAATCGGGCAGGGCTGACACCACATAGTCCACAAAAATGCTGTGTGGTGTCAGCCCACCACAGGACTTCAGAGCTAAATGTATTTCTGGAAGATCAACTGATATTTTTATCTACTTTCAAGATCTTTAAATGGCTAAGGCATGAAGAAAGGTGTCTACTGTAGAGATGTACCATATAATAAATGTACTGTACGTATATATACAATACACACATATATTTTTGTTATTTCAATGTTTTAATACTCTTGTTCAGCAAGAAAGCACTAGAGCCCTGACTGTTATGGTATGAAGAGGGTAAAAGACATCTTGCTGTTTTGGGTGAAGCTCTCTTTAAATAAATTCAGATTTTTTTCTTTATATGATTATTTGTGTCTTGTTATTTTAGATATGTTGAGGATGGCGGGGAGCTTGCATTATTGCTTTGTCATTATGCAGTGCTCTCAATTTTCATACGCAGAGTCCATTTCTCTGAAGCTTGCCACACACCTTTCAATCTGATTGTACCATCTCCTTTGTACCATCTCTGCTAACAACTAGCATTTTGCAAAACTCTCCACAAACTGTTGGCGCTCCATAAATCCTGTATAATAATATTGTAGAACAAGATCCTGCTTGATTGGATACAAATTGATTGAAAAGATTAGGTAGGTCCTCATGTTACAAAGTTATGGAATTCTAAAGTTGATTGTACACAGATTGTATGGTCAGATTGTAATGTGTGTAGTGATCTTTCAATATTTTGTAGTATACAGCAGAAGAAATACTTCCCGTGATGTCAGAACAGAGCACTAAACTTTGGTGGAGCTGTTTGAAGTCCCTGATAGACAGGCGTCATTCAAAGGGCCATTAAAAAGCCGTACAGCTTGCAGAGTCTGTGTAATGGCATTCCCAGGACCCTGTGTCTGCACATACATATGCCCATTGGGGTGCATTACAAGAGGTAGCTGCATGTGAGAGTACTAGGGGTTGCGTAAAAGAACATCCATGTGAGCTGATGTATGTTCTTTTTTTTAATTTAAATATTTATTAGTTTTTCATATTATTACAAAAATTTCATAAGAAGAGATAACACTACATATAAATATTCCATACATTTCTACCTTGCCCTTTCTAATAAATCTTTTCTTTCCCTCCCCTCCCAGCCCTTTCCCACCCCCCTTCACCCTCCCTCCCCTTTGCACGTTCTATACTCTCTCGAGGCCCAATAGTTTCTTAATTTATAGTTTTCTATACTTCTCTTTCAATCCTGATTTTTCCCATTTTTCCCATCTTGTATAGTATATACCCATCTTATCTTCCTGCATATAGTAAGATTTTTCCATTCTACTAATCTGATTTACTCTATTGATCCAGTCTTCCTCCTTCGGCACCTCTGTTTTTTGCCAGAACTTGGGTATCAACCCCTTTGCAGCATTTAAATAGTATCATACGCCTGATTCTTTATATTTATTTATTGTAGTCTCAACATTATGTAGGAGACATATCGTTGGGTCTAACCCTATGTCATTTCCAGTTATTATTTCTATTGAGTTAACTATTATCTTCCAGAAAGCCTGAATTTTCGGACATTGCCACCATATGTGAAACACCATGCCCACCTCCCCACAACCTCTCCAACACATTTTAGAGTTCTCCCCCCTCATCTTGTGCTCAATGCTCAGTGTAATATGCCATTGTGTCAAACATTTATAATTAATCTCCACGTCTCTCATACTAACATTCTCGTGTATCAATCTATATATCTTGTTCTGTTGGTCCTCGTCTAACACCACCTCCATATCTCTTTCCCATTTCGTTATAAAAATTAACTTTGTGTCTGTGTCTAATTCTGTGAGTATTCTATAAAATTTAGCAATACCATGTTTCCCATCTCTACGTGTTTCCAACAACCTTTCAAACATATTCCAATCCTTTTTTAATCTCAGGGGTTTTAGTAGTTTTCCAATAAAACATTTTAACTGATGATATTTCCACTCGTCTATTCCAATAAAAATTTCTCCCTTCTTCTCTTTTAATTCTTTAAATGGTCTCAATTCCCCCTCTATCAGTACATCTCTCAGTTGGATATCTTCCCTTTTAAACCATCTACCAGATATATCATCCTTTCCTGGGGGGAAATAATCAGAATTTACAAGAGGCATTAATATAGAATTGAATTCCCATTTCCTACTTTTGTGTAAATTATCCCATACCCTTAAAACATTTAAAGTGTAAATACTTGTGCTTTCTTTAATTCTTCTAAGATGTGCTGGGACCCATATCCTCTTACTCAAACTAATCCCACTCAATTCGTTTTCAATTTTTACCCAACTCTTCCCCTTATGGTTGAATGTCCAATCATAAATTCTTGCTAAAATTACTGCTTTATAGCATCTCTTGACATCAGGTAGTCCCATTCCCCCTTTCTCTTTAGTTCTACTCAATGTTTCGTATGATATTCTTGATTTTTTGTTCCTCCAGATGTATCTTATTAACATTTTTTTCATTATCTTAAAAAAAGCCTCTGGGAGTTTGATTGGAACCATTTGGAATCTATACAGTATTTTAGGTATGATTATCATTTTAACTAGGTTTATACGTCCTATCCATGATGGGTTTCCTCCTTCTAATATTTTTAATTCTTCCTTGGTCTCATTTATCAAAGAAATATAGTTTAATCTATACAGTTGTTTATATGAGATAGCAAGTTTTATTCCTAGGTATTTTAAATCTTTTTCTCTCCATGTAAAGGGGAATTCTTTTTTAGCTTTTCCTTTTCACTCTTTGGTATGTTGATGTTCAAGATCTCTGTTTTTGTTGGATTAATTTTTAAATTTGATAGATCACCATATTCCTTCAAGATCTTCATTATATTTGGTAATGTTATTCGGGGGTTGTCTACATAAAACAATAGGTTGTCCGCAAAGGCCGCTACTTTATGTTCTGTATTTTCTATCTGGATTCCCTTTACCGCTCCACTATTCCTTATCGTAGACAACAGGGGTTCCAATGACAGAACAAACAGCAAGGGGGACAGTGGGCAGCCCTGTCTTGTTCCATTGGACATCCCAATGGATTCCGACCTCTCCCCATTTACCATGATAATTGCGGTGGGCTCCCTATATAATTTACCTATCCACTCACGCATTCTCTCTCCAATCCCCAACACTTCTAAGTTGTCCATCATGAAGCCCCAGTCCACTCTATCGAACGCCTTCTCGGCATCAATCGACAATAGTACCACCGGGGCTTTCCCTTTTCTACTTTTCTGAATGAGCATCAGAGTTCTCAACCCGTTGTCTCTACCCTCTCTCCCTGGGACAAAGCCCACCTGATCTCCATGAATCTATTCAGGCATTAGATCTTTCAGCCTATTTGCTGGAACCTTTGCGTACAACTTAGTATCGGTGTTCAATAATGAAATTGGTCTATAGCTAGAACACTGGGAAGGGTCTTTTCCTTCCTTTTGAATGAGTACAACATGGGCCTGAAGAGATTCTCTTCTCCCCTCCATCCCTCCTCCCAGGTCATTCATATACTTCTTCAGCTTAGGTAACAATATTTCACTATATTTTTTATAGTACATAACTGTATACCCATCCGGTCCTGGACTTTTTCCACCCCCTGTACTTCTTAATGCTGCTTTTATTTCATCCTGGGAAATTTCCGCATCCAAGGCGTTCAATTGTATTTCACTTAACTTTGGTAATCCTGCATTTTTTAAATATATCATCATTTTTTCGTTAATATCCTTTACATTTTCTTTTGAAGAGCCATGGGGGCTAATATTATACAGTTTTCTATAGTATTCCGTGAACACTTTAATAATCTCTTTGGTTGAATAGACCAACTCTCCCGTAGGATTTTTTATCCTTTCTATATAATTTCTATTTTTCTTTTTATTCAGAGCTCTCATTAAGTATTTTCCTGGTCTGTCTCCCCATCTATATCTTTCATTTAGTACTTTGTTATATACTCTTCTCCTCTCTTCGTCCATCAATCTCTCCAGCTCATCTTTTTTATCCATTAACTTCTGTCTTATTTCTCTTGTTATTTTCTTCTTTTGTATCTGCTCTAAATCCAGGATTTCTTTTAGGAGCCCACTGACCCTCTCTCTTCTTTCTCTTTTCTTCCTTGCTCCCATCGCAATCAGGATACCTCTTATATATACCTTGTGGCTTTCCCATACTGTGGCTGTCGATACTTCCTCTGTCTCATTCTCCTTAAAATATAACTTGATCTCTTCCCCAATCTTCTGAGCTATGTCCTCATCCAAAAGAAGGGCCTCATTTAACCTCCATCCTAAACCTCCCATCCACCGTCTTCCCCATCCCATTTTCATTATGACAGGGGCATGATCCGAGAATGTACTCATCTCTATTTCTATTTTAACCAATAACTCTATGAGTTGATGATCTATTAAAATATAATCCAACCTTGAGTATATCTCATGTGCGTTAGAGAAGAAGGTATAGTCTCTGTCTCTCATGTGCATTATTCTCCAAGTGTCCACCAGTTGGTACTCATGGATTGCTTTCTTCAAAGCTCTCAGAGACCCACCCCCCTCTCTTCGCACAGGGGAGGTTGCATCCTTTTGGGGGTCCATACAGAGGTTTAAGTCTCCTGCTACTATCAAACGCCCTTTTTTAAAGTCCATCAATTTTTTCAACAGACCCTTCAAATAGAACTCCGGCTTTTTGTTAAGGCAATATATATTGGCTAACGTACATTCGATTCCCTGTAATTTACCTTTCAAAAACAGGAATCTCCCCTCCAGATCAGTTCTTCTATCCTCCAGCTCAAATCTCATGTTCTTTGCCAGCCCTATTGCCACCCCTTTTGCTCTTTTAATTGGGGAGTCAGCGTAATACCATGTTGGATAATATTTGGATTTTAATTTCACATTTGACTCTATCTCAAAATGTGTTTCCTGTAAAAATACCACTGACGTTGCCCTATGGTGTAACTCTTTAAACAACTTAAATCTTTTCCCAGGACAGTTCAACCCATTCACATTATATGTTATAACCTGTATTTCTTCCATCCTTCTTAATTCTGTCTATCTCTCTTCTAATACGCCTCTTCCTATTAGGCCCTTCTATCGTGCAGCATTTTAACCCCACCTCCTCTCCCTATACTGCACATTCTGTTTCCTCATTTGCTCCAACAGGGGTCTCAGGGATCTCCTTCTCCATAGGGTCTCTGCTGTTAAGTCCGCATAAATTTGGATAGTCAAATCTCCATACTTAATTAATGATCTTCCCTTGGTCTTCTTCCAAATCTCATCTTTGACCCCAAATTTTTGGAACTGGACAATTATGTCTCTCAGTCTTTCCTTCTCAGTAGCCTGTTTGAACTTTCCTATTCTAAACACTCCATCTAACTTGATCCCATCTGTTTCAGGTCTGTCTCTTATGGAGTTCAAGATTTTTTTCACTAGTTCATATAGTGTTTCGCCTTTTGCAGTCTCTGGAATTCCTCGTACTCTAAGGTTACACCTTCTTTCTTTATTTTCTTGAGCTTCCTTCCTATAGATCAATTTTTTCTGGGTGTTTTCCAATTGGTTTATTTTTTTCCTTAGGTTATCTATGTTTTGGGCCCGAATTTTAACTTTCTCCTCTGTTTCTTCCATTCTTGATAGCAGGTGCCCTAGATCATTTCGAATAGCTGTCATTTCATGTTTTATCATTTTTTCCAAATTTTGAAACATTTCTATCATCTCCCTCTTGTTTGGTACTTGTAGTTCCCCATCAGATTCTCTTTTTCCCGAACCATCCTCTATTTGTTGGCTGCAGCTGCTATTCATGCCCAATGATAATCTAGGACTATTACCTGAACTAATGTCCATTTCTCCTTTTGCGCTTGCGCCTTGGGCCCTTTCTGGCGTAATATTTCCATATGATGTAAATTTCTTTATTGTTCCTGTTTGAGACCCTTTGGGCCCTGCTGCCTTGGGACCTTTATTCTTCATATCCTCTGTAAATTCCTTTTATTAATTTTTTCTTTCTATATTCTCAAGATGGGATTATACCTCTCCTTTGTAATTTCTGGACCAGACAGACTTGCGATTTTTTATATCTTTTATTTTCCTAGGACACCTGGGCCTCCTCTCTTCTTCTCTTCTAACCCCTGGGAATCCTCCCCTCCCCTCTTTCACCCCCTGGTCTCCTATGTCACTCAGGGGTCCATAACACAGTAAGCCCCCAGTAGCTCTCACTCACCCTTCCCTTCTCAGGACGGTGGCTCCATGCTTGTATTCTTGTACGGAGGGCCTTCACTGCTGCTCAGTCCTAGGGGGGGGGATTCCTCTGGGTTTCCGATGCTGTGTTGTTTTTCTTTCCTTTTTTTTCCCTTTTCTTTTCTTCCTTCTTTCCTCCTTAGGATTCGTCCCAGGGAGGCAGGATGGGTTTCCTGGTATTCCTGGGTCCACCAGGCCCAGGCTCGGACAGCCAGCCAGGGGGGTATAGACAGCAGTGAGCATCTCCCTGTCACATCGGGGAGGCAGCCGGCTTCCACTTTCCCCCGACTCTCCTGCTCCCTGTCAGCCTTCGGCCGGCCGGCGTCCCTGCTTCCCAGGGATGCACCGCGGCTGGTCACGTGCCCCGGCCGTGCCTCCTCGTCTCCCGTCAACCAGGCTCAGCGTCCCAGCCTCTCTCCACTGCTCTCCAGCTCCCCAGCTCCTCCAACCGCGGACCGCTGCTCATCGAGGGAAGCCCCCCAGGCCGAGGTAGGTCTCAGCCATCTAGAGCTCCACAGCGCTGGGGGAATTAAAGCCGAAAATAGGGGGGGTCGGTCGGAGAAGACTCGTGCGAGAGCTCCTACCACGAGCTCTCCGCCACCTCCATAGTCAGGCTCCGCCCTCTAGTGAGCTGATGTATGTTCTGAATGAAGATGGTGTGTGCTTGGAGTCAGGGCTGCTGATAGAAACCATGGGGCCCCATACAGCCAACCTGACAGGGGCCCTCTCCAAATAAACACAGTTTACTATGCTTCAGTTATGAATGAACACAGTGAGTGATTGGTACTGATCACTAATTGTGTTCATTCAGGAAAGGAAGGGGCTGGTAAATGTGACATATTTACCAGACCCTTCCCCCTCTTTCCATCATGAAGGATCCTATTGTGTGCTTGCAGCTGCCGGTGAGAAGGAGAGGAGGGAAGCCAGAGGGAGAGTGATGGATGTGGGATGGGGGACCTATTACTGCTACTGATCCCCAATATGGCTCTCTCTGCAGCAGCTGAAAGCCAGCAGGAGGGCGAGGAGAAGAAGCCAGCTTTCTGCTGCTGTAGGGAGCCATACAAGGGATCGGTTCCAGTAACTGCCCCCTCCCGGCATGCAATCACCCTCCCTGCCCACATCCAATTCACCCAGCTGCCTGGGCGCCCTTGCAGGCCCAGGCCCCATACAGGAGGACTGGTGGTACCCCCTTATCCATGGTCCTGCTTGGAGTATACATCAGTCTGCATGCAGGTGCTTTGCACGACCCCTGGCATACTACCTTGTACAGCCACCTCTTCTACTGTATCTCAATGGATGGCTGTACATGTCAATACACAGTCTCTGCATGCTGTACGCCCCTGTACAGCCATGTGCATGAAGTCATATAAGGAGACAGTGTTTTGCCTACAAATATTAATTCATAACCTAAAAATTGTTTTAACCACTTTGGCCAGAAAGCAGCGCTACAAACTTGGGTGGACATCACATGATGTCTTCCAGGTGCATGCCTTGTGCCCACCCTAGTGGGTGTGCAGCAGTGCGATCAGTCACCTGCTGTGTCCACTGCACACAATGGAAGACTGATCATTGCATGTGACCACTGTGACCAATCACAGCGATTACATGTCAATCAGGGGCGGACTGACCATTTGGAAACTCGGGCACTGCCCGAGGGCCCAGGGTCAGTAGAGGGCCCCATGAGATGCCCCTGGCACCTTTTTCATAGGCTTTTTTAAGTTTGGGCAAGGACACAGGGGCCCCATGATCCCCTATTGCCCGGGGGGCCCCATGAGTTGTCAGTCCACCCCTGATGTCAAAAATACTCAATGGCTTTTATTCATATGTGTACTTTTGTAATCTCTGTGATTGGTCAAAGATAATGCATGATACAAGGACCAATCACAGAAGACATTTACCATGTGATAGCTGTGGCCAATCACAACTATCACAATAGTACACAATGGCACATAAATGGATGCTATTCACAAAAATGATTGCTTATGCACTGTACTTCATGACAGAGTAAATGACATTAAAAGAGTGATAGCACTATGCTGAAAATTGGCCTAGGCATGAAGGTGGTGAAAGTGTCCGGTACTGAAGAGGTAAAAGGAGAAGTACAGCCAAAACTGAAGTCTGCTCTCTTCTGATGTCACTCAGCCTGTCCAGGCTGGGGAAAGATCCCGACTTCAAAATTGGGAACCACCCCAGAGTCTGGAGCGGCACCTGGCTCAGCTTCTCAATGAAGTGCTCAGAGCCTGAGCCAGCTCCTCCTCCCCGCCGAAGCCCAGCTCCCCATTGAGGGGGGTGGGCAGAGCAGACAGCACCACAGGTCAGGTGCAATGCTTTGGCCAATTACAGCTGAATTCACCGTGAGAGCCATGATTGGCCAAACATGGTCAGTGACTTTGGCCAATCATGGCTTACAGACTAAATCCACGCCCCACACTCTAAAAGGCTGCTTACACAGCAGCCTTGCGTAGTGTGTTGGTGGAGTTAGATAGGTGAGGATAGTTAGTGGTGTGTTAGGTGAGTGTAGTGCAGTCAGAGTAGTGAGTGTAGTGCAGTGTTGTGGAGCAGTGTTGTGGTGTCACAGTTGTTTTTACAGCACTCCTGCATCACTGCTAATCCCATTTTTATTTCTTTGTGAATTTTTTTTTGAGGGCATAATTGCTGTTCCTCCTTCTGAGTTACAGGTGTTCTTCCTTCTGTGTCATAATTTTTTTTTGGCTTTCTTAATTGCTCTCCCAGCACAAAGACTGGAGTGTCTGTTCACAGACGCTCTCTATCCAATCTGACAGAGCTTGAGCTATTTTGCAAAGAACGGGCAAAAATGTTCCTCTCTAGATGTGCAAAACTGGTAGAGACATCCCCAAAAAGACTTGCAGCTGTAATTGCAGTTTAAGGAGGTTCTACAAAGTATTGACTCAGGAAGGCTGAATACAAATGCACGCCACACTTTTCACATATTTATTTGGAACAAATTTTGAAAAACATTTATAATTTTTCTTCCACTTCACAGTTATGTGCCACTTTGTGTTGGTCTATCACATAAAATCCCAATAAATACATTTACGTTTTTGGTTGTAACATAACAAAATGTGGAAAATTTCAAGGGGTACGAATACTTTTTCAAGGCACTGTAAGCCTTCAAAATGGGCACTTTTGAATTGACAAGTTCGAGTCCCATAGACTTGCATTATGTTTGAAATTCACAGTTGAACTTTTGTTAGGTTTGAATGTTCGACCGCGAACCGAACTGGGGGGTGTTTGGACCATCACTATTGGAAATCCCCCTGCGACTAATGAACCTGAAAGCAGTATGTATAACACCACTTCTGGATTTACAGCTGTGACTCCTTGGCTACTGTAGCCAAAGATGAAGCTAATCAAGCACAGTCTGTGCATGATTAGCTGCAGTTGAGGGCACAAGAGACATTGGGGGGGTCTAATAGATCCCTTATGTTTCCATAAAGAGGATCTCTCACCAATGCCATCACATAGGATGGCTTATTAGCCCCCTTGTGATAATAATAAGGTTAAATAAAGAAAAAAAATTGAAAGTTTAAAAAAAATAAAATTCATAGAAAATTAAAAAAAAAATTAAAGCACCCCCCCCCCCCCCCGATTGGGAGCAATAATTCTAGGGTCACAATTTATAGTTAACTCTAAACTGACAACCTGTAAAGGCTCCTAAAGCATCACCTGTGGACAATTTTGGGTACCATCATTTTTTAAGCAATTTCAAAGGTCTGTGCAAATTTTAGGGTGAACATAGTTATCCACTGTATGCAAGTAACCAGGTGGAACCCAACATCCCCCCCCCCAGTAAACTACTCAATATGCAAAAAGGGGTTACAGCACAGTAAGCATAAATATATAGCCTGCAATATAGCAACTTCAGGAATCCCAGCCATTATTAGTTACCAACCTTCACCATGCAGTAGAAATGGAGATATGAGTGTTCAGGTCCTAAATACAGGGCCTTATATACCACAAGGAAAACAAGACGTTAGCCTAGAGTGGCATTTTTCAGGGGAGCAGCGCTGGGGGGGGTCATTTGGGGAGGTTGGGGATGGTGTAGGTGGAAGGCGGATGATTTTTGTGTTGCCTAGGGCAGCACATAACCTAAATACACCATACCTTTAAGCGGAGTTCCACCCGAAAAAAATAAATAAAATAAAAGTCAGCAGCTACAAATACTGTAGCTGCTGACTTTTAAAATACAGCAACTTACCTGTCCCTCAGTCCAGCAGTGTACTCACCACTGCTGGTTTCACCGGCCATCTTCTCTCCCTGGAGCTGGCATCTTCAATGTGGGCACCCGGCTGTGATAGCTTGCGGCTTCACAGCTGGGTGCCCACTGTGCATGCACGAGAAGCGCTGCACTTTGTGAATGGCCCCGTAGTCTTCTGGGACCTGTCATGTGTCCCAGAAGACTACTGGGAGGGAGGGGGGAGGATGACTTCCGCTTCCGATCGTCTAAGCAATTGCAGTGGAAGTGGGAGCGGGTACCTGTCAAATTCGGGTACCCCCTCCCCCGCCAATTCGGGTGCCAATCCTTAATGGGGAGGGAGGGATAAAGGCTTAAAGCGGAACTTCCCCTTTTGGGTGGAGCTCCGCTTTAATAGCTCCATATATATGACACATGAGATACCAACATACTAAGAAGGTGTTATCACTTATTAACCCTTACCTATAGCAAACTCTTTCTTATAAAACAGGTATTCTTAAGCTGGCCATACATGGACCAAAATTCAGCCAGTTCAGAAGGGAGCATCTGAATTTTATCCCATGTATGGACACTGTGGTTGTATAGAATTTGATCTACTGATCAACTTCTGTACAACCACCCTGTTGGATTTTCCCTGCTCGATCAGCATGCAGGCTATAGCTTGCAAGGATGATCTCATTCTGACTGCATGGAAGTCTTCCCAGTGTCAGAATACAATAGCTCAACAGGGAGCTATTGCTATAATCAAGTTGTTTTTTTTGTTCAACCCTGCTGACTCATCTATGGGCTGCCTTAGTTAGCTTATGTTGCAGTGTATGTTCAAGCTGCCTAACTGCATCAAATTAATTTCTCTCTGGCCAGTCCCTACTCTTTCTTGCAAATTTTTCAACTCTTATTTGCTAAACCAACTACTTCTGAAAGTAATGGGTATAATTCTTTAATAGAACTTTAATACGCTCCATGCAAAAAAATTCCTACGGTAGTCTGTGACATTATAATGCTGACATCATCAGTGTCACTATCATGGACAGCTGTACTGGGAGGAACTGTACTGGTAGGGGGTAGGGAAAGGCTGTACTGGGGGGGGTAGCTGTATTGGAGGGGGAGAACTGTACTGGGGGGGGGGGGATACAGTGGCTAAATGGCTAGCACTTCTGCCTTACCGTACTAGGGTTGTTGTTTCAAATCCCAGCCACAGCACCACCTGCCTGGAGCTTGCATGTTCTCCCTGTGTGTGCATGGGCTTCCTCTGGGTACTCCGGTTTCCTCCTACACTCCAAAGACATGCTGCAAATTTATTTGGCTCCTGTCTAAATTGGCCCTAGCATGTGTATGTATGAATGTGAGTTAGAGACCTTAGATTGCATGCCTCTTGAGGGTTAGGGACTGATGTGAATGTACAATATGTAAAACGCTGTGTAAATTGACAGCATTATATAAGTACCTGAAATAGATAAATAGGCTTGGGAAAGGAGGTAATTTCTTGTTGTACTCTGTCTACTGACCTGTGTATTATACTATGCTGACTCTTGAGCTCTGTGTTAAACACTTCTAACCCTTGCACTTCTGAATTCTGCCTCTGTGTCTTATGAACTCCTGATCCGTGCTCTCTGTGTCTTACGCACTCCTTACTCCTGCCCTTTGTGCATTACACACCCCAGACCCCTGCACTCTGTGTTTTACGCAGTCCTGACCCATGTGCTCTGTGTCTTATGTATTTCTGACCCCTGTCTGATTTCTGTGCTATATGCACTCAAGTTTTAAGCCCCCACCTTTAGTGCAATTTGCTGTGTTCACCACCTGTTTTGCTCCTCTTGGTCCCCAAAGCTGAATTTCCCCCCTTGGAAAAAATTATCTATGGCCCCACCGGCTGTTATGATATAAAGAGTTTGTCACAGACAGCAGTAACAAAGAGTAACAATAACCACTTCCAGTCTGGGCCAATTCTGACATTCCTCTCCTACATGTAAAAGGACATAATTTTTTTGCTAGAAAACTACTTAGAACCCCCAAACATTATATATTTTAAAGCAGAGGCCCTAGGAAATAAAATGGTGGGTGTTGCATTAATTTATGTCATAAGATATTTTTGCAGTGGTTTTTCAAATACAATATTTTTGGAAAAAAATACACTTTAATACATTTTAATGCACAAAAACACAATATAATACCCAATGGTTTGGTAAAATATAAAAGGTGATGTTACACAGAGTAAATAGATACTAAACATGTAACACTTAAAAACTGCATCAGTGCCAAACTATAGTACCTAATAATCCCCATAGGTAACACTTTAATAGCCTTTACAGACTACCAGTTTAGAGATACAGAGGAGTTCTGGCATGAAATATTTCTCTCTCTGACGTTCATGCCAATACCTCACATGTGTGAGCTGTCAGCTGATTCTGTGTCACAGGAGTGCAAAAGTAAAGCCAGCCATACATGGATCGAAATTTAGCTGGTTCAACAGGGACTTGTCAAATTTTGATTTATGTAAGGGCAGGCAGGTTGTACTCCAATCAATATACCGATTGACCTGTGTACAACCAGCCTGCTGGAAATTTTTCTCTTGATCAGTGCCGCTGGCTGTAGCCAGCCGTGCTAATCAGTGTATTCTGACAGAGGGGAAGTTTAACCACAGTCAGAATACAATAGCTCAGGGTGAGGGACTCCCCCATCCACAGTTATTTTCTGTTTGCATGAAAAAAAATGACTTCAGCTTAAAGTGTTACTAAACCCAGAACCCTGCATTTACTATATCCAGTTTCCCACAGTACAAAGCACATGGAAGTGCAATTATTTTAGTAAATATAAACTTCTAAATACCTTTCCTCATCAGAAGTTAGAGCAGTCTTGTAACTTCTATCAGTGTCCAGCCCAGCACTAGCTAAAGCTTGTAGGAGTCTTTCTGCTCTAGGAGGATACAAATCCCCTGGAGTCTGTCTGGACAGTGCTGGTTGGCCCTGTGCTGATCACATGCACTCTCCCAAGAAAAAAAAAACCTCTCTAGCAGTACACACCAAACTGAGCATGAGCATGCCTACGGTTCAGTCTGGAGATCAGTGGTGGTCTCTTGAAAAAGGGGAAGAGCAGAGAAGTAAAGATCAAACAGCCTTTTTACACAATGTAGAGGATACCCCACTTAGGTCCCATAGTGAGTATAACAAGCATGCTTTACTGTATATACAGGCTGATTTTACTGTTGTGGGTTTAGTAACACTTTAAGTGCATTTCTGTGATCAGAAGTGAAACATGACCAAAAATTCTTTGGCCGTACTTCTGTTTTAAGACATAGGTAAAACACACACTACATTGAAACATAACTATATGCTCACAAGATGTCATTCTCTTCACACTAAAGCTGTGGTACAGCACAGTAAAAATACATATTAAGTCAACAACTGCAATTATAACTGCTGGAAATGACTGTTATGATTGCTATTCTGTCAGCAGTTACAACTGATAATGTAACATTTACTTTCTACTCTGTATTGTCTTGGCTATTGGGTTACATTTTTAAAGTGGTATTAAACCCCAAAGCAAACATTTATTATATTTCAGTTTACACATCCTTAGATGTGATGGCTGCATTCATTTTCTTTTTTAGGTTTTCTTTCTTCTATTTTCATTTGGTGATCTGGCCAGTAAAGCGTCATACACACAATGAGAATATTGAAAGAAAAATTCCACTTTCAGAAGGATAGTCCAACAATCTGATCATTAGTACACAGCTTTCAAGAGCTGATTACGAGAGTTCATACAAAATTGTCCTACAAGCACAAACATTTTTCTCGCATGATAACAGAATGAAAGATTTTTGTTTAATCAGTACAGTATACGTCCAGAAACAATTGAGTGACCAACATCGCACATGCTCACATTACATCACTTTCGATGTTGTATTCTGTCGAGAAAATTTGTAACTTTAATAACCTCTTAATTTTCGATATGAGACTAACATGCAAAAACAAGAAAACAGACAATCATTTGTCCGATATTCTCATTGTATGTGGTAGGCTTTAGTCTGTATTTTTTCAAAAGAAAAAGCTCTCTAGCAGATGTATCAGTTACAGAGATGAGACAAACCAGTTAACACTGGCAGGGGTGTTTGGGGGAGTAAACATTTTATATATCTAACTAACTAGCTAACTAACTAACTAACTAACTAAATAAATAAATAAATAAATAAATAAAAGGCTGTTGCTGTAACTGCTTATAAAGTATTAGCTGGAGTTTGGCTTCAAAATGTTAATGTATTTAATTGTGTTAATCAATCTAACACTCATCTCCCCCCAGACTGACAATGCTGCTGTCCAAAGGTGCCCCCTGTGCTCCTTCATCCAGAGTGGGGGCACTCTAATACAGAAGGTATGTTACTGGCCAGATTGGCAGGTGAAAACAGAGGAAAAAAGCCTAAACAAAAAGAGAAAACTAATGCAGTCACCACATCTAGGGAATGGTAAGCTGCAATACATTACATTTTTGGTTTTGTGTTTAATATTGCATTATAGCAGCTTTTGCTAGTATTCTTTGTTCATTATTACCAATTAAACATACTACAATATACTACACAACATCAGCCCTTCCTGCTATATAACATCCATGCCCACCCACCAGCACTGCCATGAGACAGCCAAGCCTCTTATTCTGCCTGCCAGTACCAGAACTCGTTCAGCCTGGGTTTACACTGATGCGGTGCAGAATTCGCAGTGGTTTCTATGCATCAGAATCGTACCCCATTCATGCGAACCACTGCGGGTGTGTATGTTAAGTTCACAACACCCCATAATCGGTCTGCAAAACACCATGCAATGTGCAGAATCGGATCGCATAGGTGTGAATACCCATGCGATCTGATTCTAGTGCAGACCAAAAAAAAGGGTCTTGCACCTTTACAAAATGTATGGCTAAAATCGCACCGCACAGAATTTGCATGTGATTTACACAGGAATGTGGTGCAGTACCTGTGCAAATCACGTGTGGTATGCCTCACCGCACAAGTGTGAACCCAGGCTGAAGGTCTGGCCAGCAGTATTCAGCTCCACGTCCTGAATCTTCTTACTGGCAACCTAAAATACAACAGGGACTCACAAATATCCAAAATTCGGAGAAGGAAATTTAGGCCACATTTAGCAGCTACATCTGGGATTAAGGACTATAGATGGGAAATGCTATAACAAATGTATTGGAGGGTCAATGAAAATGACTTGATGAATGTCAAATGAAAGAACTCTGAAATGTTGTTTGCTTTTAAAATTCAATTTTGGAACAAATAGATTTTCTGAAAGAAAACCACATTTACTAATTTGAGAACATTTTTTTTGTCCTGCTGCTTCTAATTTTCTTATCACTATGGTTATAAAAAAACTCCAATCTGACCCTACTAACCGTTGGAAAAATCAAATGAACATTCTTAAGCGGAGTTCCTTTCTTCTATTTTCATCTGGTGCTCTGGCCAGTAAAGCCTCATACACACAATGAGAATGTTGGAGGAAAAATAGTCCTTTCAGAAGGATCGTCCAACAATCTGATCATTAGTACACAGCTTTCCAGAGCTGATCACGACAGTTCATACAAAATTATCTGGCAAGCGCGAAAAATTTTCTTGCACGATAACAGAATGAAAGATTTTTGTTTAAGCAGTACAGTATTTGTTCCCGTGAAAATAAAAAAAAAATAAAAGTCAGCAGCTACAAAAACTGTAGCTGCTGACTTCAAAAAATGGATACTTACCTGTCCCTCGATCCCGCAGTGTCCCCCCCGTAGCCATCTTCACCAACCACCCTGCGTTCCCAGCGCCAACATCTTCAGTGTGGACACCCGGCTGTGACAGCTTGCGGCTTCACAGCCAGGCGCTCACTGTGAATGCGCTAGCAGCACTGTGCTTTGTGAATAGTCTTCTGGGATACGTGACAGGTCCCAGAAGACTACGGGGAGGAGGACGACTTCTGCTTCCGATCACCTAGGTGATCATAGCGTAAGTGGGAGCAGGTACTTGTAAATTCCCCCCCCCCCGCTCCTTAATGGTGTCAATCCTTAATGGGCAGCGGGGGACCAGTCCTTAAAGTGGAACTTCCCCATTTGGGTGGAGTTCCACTTTAACAAAGAATTTTCAACAAAATTCTACTAGTGTAAGGCCAGCTTAGGAGGCTGCCTGTTCTGTCCCTATTGAATTGCTCCCTTTGTAGCTGAGGCAGTGAGATGTTGCTCCCATCACTAGTGACCAAGATTCAGCAGCGTTTGGGCCAGCAGCAGGGCAGCATCTTGCTGTGTGTGACTAAAGAAGGAGCAATTCCATAGGGACACACAGGCAGCCTTTTTAGTTTCCTACCACTGGCAATTTGTCGCTAGCATCATAATCACCCATGTGTCATCAGTCTTAACAAACACATTACTGATAACCACAAATACATGAGTAAAAACAGCCACCCTTGTTCAGATATTCTTTTTTTTTTGTATTGAACTGTTAGCTGTCTTATTTACTAAAAAGAGGCAACAAAGTGACAGCTGGTTGTCTTTTTACTCTATGGTGGAATACGTGTGTTAATGTTAGGAGAATTTAGCGTTTGAGTGTTAATTCATTTCAATGACCAGAAAAAAAATATGATTCTGGCAAATGAATTGAATTAACGCCTAAGCGCCTGACACATTTAAATGTGTTTACAAGAGTCAAGCATTTCTTCTGCTAAAATGCTGCTGCCAGGAGGAAAGGCATCTAGGAAAGATGGAAAAATGTCCATGTGCATGAGGCCATATTGTCAGTGGTTCATACAGAGGATCTGTACAGAGGATCTTGCCACACAGAGTACATTTGCTCCACATTCAAAGTGCAGAAAATAAGGATTTTAGTCACATTTGTAGTTTCTGGTATGAATAGTATGAATTCCTCCGAACAGGAGAGTCAAGGTAGATGTATGCACCCACATGAACCTTTTTTTTGAAAAATATATATATATAAATATTCTCCTAAGGCTCATTTTTTTTGCTGGATCTCTTTATGTTGAAGAGCCATTGTAACTAGATCTTCTCTAAGCTGACTGCGCCATCTACTGGCAAAAAGTAGGAACAGCATTTATAGTATTTTGTTTTAAAAATATATCCAAGTGGACACATACAGTAAAGCTCATATTTGTTTAACTAAAGTACAGCTTTGCAACTCCTTATCAAGAACATTGAATCATTCAATTCTATCACTGCTACTGAAGGAAAGTAGATTTTAAAATTATACACAGATACTCTGTAGACAATTAGGACCTTAGTGAATGAACATGCCTGTGCGATTTAAGATTGTGGAAAAAACCTGCTGAAGTGGCAACCTACCTTTTAAACACCAGTAGCCTGCTTGGCAATGAACCCAAGATATCAGCAGTACACATCAGCACTTCACTGAGCTACTACCACCGTGATTACATCTTGTTTTTTAAGTTTCTTGTTTGTGGTCAGGCAGCAGCACACAGAATTTAAAATGAACCTTTGCCCATTTGTTCCTATATAAACGGCCACATTTTCCTCAGTTACCTTCCAGAGTGGTCAGTGAGGTCACCCATCACATTGACTGGCCAGCCATAACACACAGGAAAAACAGTAAGAGATAAAAGGCTACAAACCAGGGGTGTAGATAAGGAAGACGGATAGGGAATCAACCCCCTCCCCCCCAAGAGTGTTTATTGAGCATCACAGATGGCGTTAGGGAGAGCTGTATGGTACACACTCCTGACCCCTACTCTCTGCATTTTATGCACCCTTGTTGACTGTTCTCTGTACTATATGCACTCATAACCCCTGCACTCTGTATGTTACACACTCCTGACCCCTGCTTCCTGTGTGATCTGCACTTCTGTCCCCTGCATTCTATATGTTACCCATTTTTCACCCCTGCTCTCTATGTAATATGCTCTTGTCCCTTGTGCTCTGTGCAATATCCACTCCTGACCCCTGCACTCTCTGTGTTACACACTCCTGACCCCTGCATCCTGTGTGATCTGCACTTCTGACCCCTGCATTCTATATGTTACCCATTTTTCACCCCTGCTCTCTATGTAATATGCTCTTGTCCCTTGTGTTCTGTGCAATATGCACTCCTGATCCCTGCACTCTCTGTGTTACACACTCCTGACCCCTGCTTCCTGTGTGATCTGCACTTCTGACCCCTGCACTCTATATGTTACCCATTTTTCACCCCTGCTCTCTATGTAATATGCTCTTGTCCCTTGTGCTCTGTGCAATATGCACTCCTGAACCCTGCACTCTCTGTGTTACGCACTCCTGCCCTTGCTTTCTGTGTTATATGCAGTCCTGACCTCTGCACTCTATGTTTTACCCACTCCTGACCCTTGCTTTCTGTGTATTATGAACTCTTGTCCCCTGCACTCTGTGCAATATGCACTCTTACATAGTTGCATAGTTAGTCTGGTTGAAAAAAAACAAAAGTCCATCCAGTGCAACCATTAAAAAAAAAGTTATAATCCTACACCCAGAGCTGATCCAGTGGAAGACAAAAAACCCCAGCAAAGCATGATCCAATTTGAGAAAACTCCTTCCTGATCTCCTGAGAGGCAGTCGGATATTCCCCCCAGGAGTAAAGCAACCAATTGTCAATAAAGGGAATCACCCTTTATAGAGCCTGGCCAGAAATGGCCATATAAATGGCCAATAGTACAATTGAACAAACAAAAAAAAATACTAGCAAAGTGGTCCTAAGACCAGGAGTATATATCAAAAGATCAGATAAGGTCCAAGAAAGCTGTATCATCAGCTAGTATTACAAAATGCTGTTTAAAATAAAGAAACAAAAACATTTTTTATAGATAACAGTTCCAAAGTCATCATAAATCCGAACCCCAATTTATATATATTAAATAATATCCGGAAATTGTAAAAAAAAAAAAAAAAAAAATCGTTTGCTTTACTTGTGGGGTCATGTCCTAGCCTTTGTCTATTGTGATTGCCTCCTTTCATTGATCTTTGTTTTTGTTTATAGTCATATACTATGTTTAATGATTTCTTTAAGATGGCCATGATGTTTTTGGACGTCTTACGTTGCTTAGCGTGATGTAGTGACATCGTACGTCATGAGGTCATTGCCATGCATCACTGATGTCAATGCACATGCTCTGTTCATATCCCATGCCGCCATTTTGGTGCCAGTTGACTACTATTTAAACCTTGGAGACTTTTCTCAATTCAGGACTACACAGTGGGGAAGAGGGTCTGAGGTCTATTCCTCCCGATCTTTCGACAAGACATTTTTTCCCCCACTTTTGAAAAGCAATCTGTGTCTGGCTATACCTGATGACTGTTAGTACCTGGCCATTGTGTTCTTGTTTGAATGGTATGTATCTGGATGGATTATGACTTGCATACCTTTAAATAATTTTGTATGTGGTTGTTTACTTAGTTACTTACAATTTGGGGGATCTCATCAGTACTTTTTCTCTACAATTTTCTACTTTCCTCCCCTTTTCCCTCTCTGAGGGTTTGAACTTTTTGACCAATTTTGAGGAGTAGGTGTGTAGTTGGTATTGTGTATGGGGAGTGGCTTTTTACTATTTTCTTTTTTTGATCAATTGTATTTTGTGATCCCCTAGAATGATGACTGTGTCTTCCACAAGTCTTCAAATGTATTTGGACTCTTTCTTAATCCATGATCATTTCTTATGGTTGTTGGAGGCCCCTCCTTGTTCATCCAGATACTACTGATTTATATCAAACAGGAGCTATCTGAGAATGTGCCGGTATCATCAGCTGGTAATTGATGTTATTTGGTTTATTTCGTTTTGTCATGCTTTGTACAATTTATTTATGATTACTTATTGATTATATGTTTTTGGCTCGGTTTTGATTTATTGTAGGAATTTATGTTTTGTTTTGTTCCCTGAAGAAGTGGGCTGAATCCCACGAAACACGTTGGAATTCACAAGCAAAGCACCTTTCATGGTTTCAAGTGGATACTATTCAATCATTTGTTTGTCAACACCTATGACTCTATCTGGTTAGGTGTTCCTTTTCAACACAATTATATGTCTCCACTGTTAGCCATGTACCTTCATATACTACTTGTACAGTTTGGCATTTTATGCTCCTATTTAATGGTTGCTGTTCGTTGCGGCTGATACCCGTGACATCACTGTGTCTAGGACATCAGCCACAGTTTACTGCAACCATTTTTTGTTGATTGTATTTTTATGTTTTTCCATGTTTATGCCTTATCAACTTTTTCCACCTATAGGTGGTTTTCTAACCTAATAAAAGGTGTTCAATCTTATCTATTATTTTCACGTTTCTATTATACTTCTATTGTTATGATGTGGTACCTTTAAAGCCCCATTAGCTTTTCTGCTTAGGGTTTTTTTCAACTATGAAAAAAACACATCTTCAGCACAAATACCCCCCTTCCTGAATTGTTCTCACTTAATCATGGCATGGTGTTGCTGGTGATCCCCCTCAGTTTGCCATCTGCTGGAGAGTTCCCTCCCTTTATCCCCTGTGGTAGTACCTGTACAGCTGCAGAGGGCAACGTATAGTTTCACCTCTCCAGCAACTCACTTCTTCTCTCGGCAAAGGAAATCACCAACACACTCATACGATAGATCATGTCCCAGGCTGAATTTAGAGAGGGCTCTCAAAATCTAATTCAGTATGGCATAACGTGCTGGGCAAGGGACACCCTTCTTTAAGCTGGAAAGAAATCAGGGACACATTCTTTTAACTGGAGGTAAAATCAAGTAGTTTTTGTTCTAGAGACAGCCCCTTAAAACCAAGAACTTCTGGTCACTCTGTAAGGGGGCTTGTGATTGACCAGGTGTTGGCACCAAACTGTGCGTGTTTCCACTGTCTTCTTTTTGGATAGCACAGCTACCCACCTGCTGGTAGTTGTAACCCTTCACTGTATTGTATCTCCTGGGCATGGCACCACTCACAACATTCCTGGTCGTAAGCCTTAGTATTTGAAAATAAAAAAATTTCCACACATAAAATACATTTTCGGCAATTTGATTTAACTTTGCAAGATTTCCATGACATCTAACAGACTAACAGAATTTTTCATGCAGAATGCCACACACAGGAGTCAACATTCTGTAGTTGTCATTTACGTGTAGACCGTCAGCACAAATTTTCTAATCCATCTTCCCTTTCCATCTCCTAGGGAGCGCCACAGAGTTGGAACCATTTATACTAAGTCCACAGCATTCAGCTTCCATCACTGAGCACAATCAAGGTGCCCTTGTTAGTATACCAGTCTCTTCCAATGTTCCTTCCATAGCTCTGCACAGTTGGGCACGCTCCCAGATGGCACACTAATTCCCAGGTGCACTAGTACTCACTTCAGAGGACTCCGGCCTGGCCTGAAAGGCCTTCTACATACCATTCATGGCCAGCAGATTACCATAAAAAGGTTAAGGTGACTACAGCTGTTCCTGCTGAGTGTTGACCATGTCTGAAGTTTCCGCCCTATAAAGAGTCCTTAGATAGTAGCCAACTACATCCGAACACCTTTGGGGTGTTTTCCTCCCATGTCCCCCTTCTCTAGGCCCCTTCCATTCTGGTGCCTATATGGGCACTAACTCCACACTTTTGACACTTTATTTTTTCATTAAAACTAAAGTCCCCTATGTGTTATGATGTTGTTATGATAGGTTCTCTTTAATGAGACATCAGGAGTCTTTTAGACCTCAGATGTCTCATACGCTCGTCATTGAAACTAAAATGCACAGATTTCCCTCCTTTAGCTTCCATGTTGTGAGGAAACAGCAGCAGGCAGTGTGAAAGGGGCCTTAAGGAGGAGAGGAGGGGTATGGAGAGGTCTGAGGAAGAGAGGGGGATCTGGGGGGACTGAAGAGGAGAGGGGGTGGGGGTAATTTAAGACTGATGAGGGGGATCTGGGGGGGTCTGAGGGGTAGAGAGGGGAGGTCTGCAGGTCTTGAGGAGGAGAGGGTAGTCTGGGAGGGAAGTCTGAGGAGGAGGGGGGTGGTTTGGGGGGTCTGAGGAGTAAAAGGGAGATCTGGGGGAGAAAAGCAGGAAAGGGGAGGTCTGGGGGTCTGGGGAGGAGAGGGGAGGAGAGGGGAGGACTGAGGAGAAGAGGGGAAGTCTGAGGAGGAGAGGAGGGGATTGAGAAGGAGAAGGGAGGTCTGGTGGGTCTGAGGAGGAGAGGAGGGGTCTGAGAAGGAGAAGGGAGGTCTGAGGGGACTGAGGTAGAGAGGAGAGGTTTGGGGGGTCTTAGGAAGAGAGGAGGGGTCAGAGGAGGAGAGGGGATGTCTGAGTAGGAGAGGGGAGGTCTGGGGGGGGGGGTGTCTGAAGAGGAGAGGCGAGTTCTGGGGGTCTGAAGAGGAAATAGGAGGTCTGGGGAGGGGGCATCTGTGGGGGGTCTGAGGAGGACAAGGGTGATGTGAGGGGGGGTCTGAGGAAGAGAAGGGGGAGGTCTGGGGGGACTGAGGAGGAAAGGGGAGTCTGGGGGGAGTTCTGAGGAGGAGAGGGGTGTTCTGGGGGGGAACTGAGAAGAAGGAGAGGGGAGGTCTGGGGAGGAGAGGGCAGGTCTGGGAGGGGGGGATTTGAGGAGGAGGGGGGTCTTGGGGGGCCTGAGGAGACTGAGGAAAAGAGAGGGGTGGTCAGGGGATCTGAGGAGGAGAGAGGGGTCTTGGATCTGAGGAGGAGATGGGGGTCTGGGGGGGGGGGTCTGAAGGGGGTCATACATATTTATAGGATATGGCTAGAAAGAAATAAAATACAATGTGTAAATTAAAAGATGATTTTGCATTATAACCATAGATATGCTTTAAAATTGTGTTCCTGGCCTACATAGGGACTTGCCATCTAACTAGCAGAATTATTTACTGCATGCAGACTTTACTGAGACAGTACTCATGTGTACCACCATAAAGACTGTTCACTCAGATAGCTGCTTCACAGGAACTTTGCCTATTGTTTATAGTAAGAGGTACCTTTTTAGAGAGTCTTAAATGTAATTGCTGCCATTCATATAGAGTGCACCCCAAGTGGATATAGCCAACTGTTTACAGAGGAGTTATCACAGTATTGATTATTATTGCTGTTTTCTAATGCCATTACTTATTGCTTTATTTTGTGAATGACCAGGTTTCACCTAGTTTAGCTGCATAGAACTTCATTCTATGCTGCTATAGCATAGCCGCCATATTGTTTAATGAACTGTGATTGACCTAGTCCTTTACTTACTCATTTATGTGCACACTATTTACTGCAACCTGTAATAATATATTGGGTTCATTTACCACTAACCAGTCTGATGTTTACTTTATGAAAGTGAACCTTATTTGTGTGCAGAGTATCTATATGTGTGCTCCTAGTAGCAGTGCAGGATCCATTTTCTTAACCTGGTGTGTCAGTGGGTCCGAGGTAGAAGAACAGAGAACCCAAGCTACCAAGCAGCTCCTGAGGGGTAGCACTACAGTCCAATATCACATGCAGAATCTATTGGCCTGTCAATCTATGCCTCACAGTGGATGGATTAGATCTGCAGTCTGAGAATCCCGGGTCTGCCCATTGCAGAGAGCAGTGACTTAATTGTGTCACCACTACAAAAAACTACAATGGGGACTGTACAAGACCAGTGACTAGGGGGGCAATGGGCTTTTCATTGAACAAAGAAGGTTGTGTTTCTGACAGGCAAAAGCACTATGCACTAAGACACCAAGAAATGATTTAAAGGTACAGAAGCACCTATATACATACTGTATGTGATAAAAATTTCTGCCTGAACTTCAACTTTAAAGGATTTGTATATTTTCACTGTTGCACTTTAACCTCTTCCAGACTGCGTTATAGTCGAATGACGGCTACTGCACGATCGTCCAGTTCTGTCCAGAACATGCCCCCAGCGGCGCGCACCCGGCGCTCTCTGTGATCACTGTGTCCTTTGGACACAGCTGATCACAAGAAATGGTAAAGGGCCAGTCACAGTGGCCTTTTACCATCTAATCAGATGTGTCCAATGACAGCTGATCACCATGTAAATACACTTGCCGGTTATCGGCAGTACATCCTCACACTGTCACATGAGGAACGTACTGCCAATAATTGGCAAGTCTGAAAGGAGACATCTACACTGATAATCAGGGCACTGATTTTCAGTGCTCTGATTATCAGTGCAGCCTCAAAAGTGCCCATCAGTGGTGCCAATCTGTGCCCAGCAGTGCTGCCAATCTATGCACATCAGTGTTGCCAATCTGTGCCCGTCAGTGCAACCAGTCAGTGCCACCTATCAGTGCCACCCGTAAGTGCTGCTTATCAGTGCTGCCAGTCAGTGCCATATATCAGTGCTGCCAGTCAATGCCACCTATCAGTGCTGCCTATTAGTGCCCATCAGTGCAACCTATCAGGGTCCACTCATCAGTGCCTCCTCATCAATGCCCACTAGTGCCACCTCACCAGTGCAGCCTATCAGTACCCATCCGTGCTGCCTATCAGTGCAGTATCAGTGGCCATCAGTACAGCCTCATCAACGCACATCAATGAACAAGAAAAATTATCTGTTTGCAAAATTTTATAATAGAAATTAAGAAAAACGTTTTTTTTTCAAAATGTTTGGTGTTTTTTCATTTGTTTAGCAAAAAATAAAACACCCAATGGTGATTAAATACCACCAAAAGAAAGCTCTATTTTGGTGATAACAATGATAACATTTTCAAATGGGTACAGTATTGCATGCCCACTAATTATCATTCAAAGTGTGACAGCACTGAAAGCTGAAAATTGGCCTGGAAGGGGGTAAAAAAATGCCCAGTAGGCAAGTGGTTAAGCCACGTGAAAGGACCCTCTCTTCACTGAACTGCATTTTTTAAAGATCTATTTTTTTTCCTATTGGTACTTGTTTCCTGTGGCATTGCCTAGCTCTCCCAACAATAACTTGCATATTAGCCTTGAAAATTTTGAAAAAAATTGCCTCGCATAGCCATAGACTGCAATAGGGTTTTAGCTCTAAGTTTACCTTAGTTTTGCTGATCCGCCAGTAGGGATATACTGTCCTCTACTGTTTATATTTGTGAATAACATAGCTATTACATACGTAGTTATACAGTATATAATTATGTATCAGCACTTCTTGTCTCTGGAAGGTTGGCTTGGAAGTGGAGAGATCGAGAGAAACTGAAGCCGAGACTAAGTGTTCCAATGGAAAAACTATTGCTATTCCAGACCAGAAACATTGGCTATTAGACAAGTGTTCCTTTGTTAATAGCTTACTATTGTTGCTCATAGCTTCAGGGTGTATATATGTATATACTTAATGACGGGTGACAGAAGTACTGTATATCTGATACATTTGTTGTTTTCTCATGCACTATATTAGATCATTTGGTCTGTGACACAGTGTGCGTGTGTAGTGGTCACCTTGCTGTGTGTTAGTAGGTGAACCTATTTATTGCAATAGAGTTTATATGCAGCTTCTGTTATTCTAGTTAACCCTGTCCCTTCTGGTTTGGGTTTCTATAGCTAGTTTTAGCTCAGGGTTCAATAACCAGCATAGGCTAGAGCCAGATTAGACATTCAAAGGCCACTTCAGGAAGTTAGAGGTCAAGTTGCGTGACAGATTAGATGCTGCTAGGGACTAAGAACAGAGTAGATAGGCTGACTCTGAGTTCTATTATCAAACCATGATTTCTGCTGTGAAAAGCTACATTCCAGGCTGGTTGGACAACAACTGAAGGGTCTGCCCATTTTGTCTTTAGGTCTCTGACACCAAGATGAAAGCTGCATTGTGATTATCTTTAGGAGCACCTGCAACTGGACTTTGCTGCAACATTCGTTTGGAGGTATCTCTAACAATAACTACAGTATATGTGCCTGGGTATATGTGCACAATTCCACCAGAACTCTTGTAGGGCCCTTTTCTGATAATACCTGTTTGTACATTGAATGTATGTACTATTAATAATCTTTTCTTATATAAAGCTCATGTTATTTCCATACTGGTGTGCATCTATATACCTATGGTTATTATATGCTTGTTGCAGTAGTTCCTCTTCTCCCAATTACTTTGATTACATTACTGCTTAACTTCCCAGGAAAGGAATCTCCTTTGTTCTCAGAGACTCTATCCTGGGTGGAGGCACAGCCAGCTTTATTACCATAGTGTAATATTGTGTTTGGAGAGAGCCATTTGTCATAACCTTCTCCCCCCCACCACCACCACTACCCCTGTGAACCCAACCTGGGCCTGTTAGCTCATCCTGATTGTATGTCACAATTTGTTAGTAAATCCTGTGTAGCACTACCCCCTTAGGAGTCGCTGAGTTATTTTTGAGCTCCCTGTCATTATAGATGCCTTTCTGAAAGTCTAACCCCTGCTGACACCACAGGACTCTTTTGATTAGAGTAAATTACCACCAGAAAGTAGACTCACAAACAAATTAGAGTAAACTGATATGAAATTTATATTGAACTTCAACGTAAGCTTAGTGAGAAAGTGCAAAATGGTATTAGTTCATGGAATGGCAATTGTTACTCTTAGCAACTCCAAGCAGAGGAACAACACATACAGCAGAATCTCAATCAGTGTTAGCAGGCCTGCTTTCCAGAAGTTAGCCCAATACCTTCAACCTGAGGTGTTGTCAACCCCAGTGAGCAATGAAAACTAGAAAACAGTAGAACTAGCTCACGTTGGGCCCTCAGAATCTGATGGCAAGGCTTAAACCTTAGATAGCAAAAGCTCTTTGTTTAGGGTAGTCAATCTCCCTTTAAATGCAGTGAAGATTCTTCTGTGCGCTCACTGGGGCACAGTTGGTGCACAAGTAGAAAGTAATGTAGGTGACAGTTCCTTAAAGGATTAACACATTGAGAAGAAGAAAGTACATGTACTTTCCCTTTAATTGGCACTCGACTTGGGTGTTGTCCTCTGATTTGCACTCAGGAAAGAAAGGTAGCTTTAGGCAAATAAAGAGTCAACCTGCCAGTAGGGCTTCTTGGCAAAAGGGCAACTCAACTCTGGGCTGCAGTAACCAATGGCATCGGCAGTCAAAGTTCCTTTACAAGAGTAAGGCAATGGTCGAGGGAGCACTGATGTGATATGGCCTGCAGAAAGTGTACACTATGGCCAGTTCTAATGATTGGACTGTGCTGCAAATGTGTTCAACAGTAGCGGCTGTGGGAACTAGGCCACAACACATGCTAACTGGCTGCAATGTCTGCAACTGTGTGAAGGAAAAATAGATATGAGGCGAATGTCAGTGTTCTCTTGTTTAACTGGTGTATGGGACTATCTCACCTGATCGGTGGCTTCCACCAGGGAAAATGGAACAGCCGTTCTATATATCAAATATTTTGTTTTGATTAAGTGGATATATATTGAATGTATATTTTGTTATTAGAAGTCTTATTGTGTAACAGCTGTATTTCTTGTGTTAGAATGCTATTTACACCTCTAGCTGGGAAGATTGCTATCTAAAGAAGCAATGGGAAGTAAAATGCTTGTGTGAATCTCCACCATAAACCAGAATGTAACTTCAAAGCAGCCAGATAGCTAGATTCCCACCCATCTTAGGACATATAAATCTAGCTATATAGGTATAGGTATATAGCTATATAGCGTATAGGTCTAGCTACTTGCTTGTATAATAAACATCTACTTTTAAAATTTGGCTTCAGCAGTCAAAGTTACTGAAGCCCGTTATGTTATGGGTTTCCCCAACAGGAGCCCCCACACATTCTCTGGCCTCACTTGCAGCGTTCTGTCCGGTCACTGCGCTTTGGGTCATCTGCTGGCAGACTATCTTGTGGAACAGGGTGGCATGGATAGTGGTCAGCAACTCCTCATTGCTTCTCTCTATCTCTGCAGCCTGTCCGGTTCTATGGCAGTCAGCACAACTCTCTCTCTCCCTCCACTCTCCAGCTCTCTCCTCTCTCACTTCATGTCCACTCTCTCAGGCTTCTGTATATATCTGCCCCCGCCCACACGCCAGCTCTTTTGGGAAAAGTAGTCCTCTGATACACTGCAAAGCCCTGTGGTTCAGCATGCAGGGTCCATGGGGCTGCTCTGCAGAGTATCAGTGCCATTGAATTTGCAGGACACTGCCATCTTGTGTTGATTTTAACATCCTGCAGCTGAAAATACAGCTGTGTATGAATACTTTAACTCTGGGTACCTCTAATTTATGGTTTAATATATGCAAAGTGATTGTATTGCATTTGTGTTTGTGAAAATGTCTCTCTTCATTTCTCCTCTTACTGCTTAAGTAGTAATAAAAGCTTGGCAGAGGTCAACAAGACAATGCTGTTGCATGTCACTGAGCTGAAAAGTGCACTGAGAACACAGGAACATTGCAGTGACATTAAATCAGCATAATAAAAATAGCAATGTGTTTTTTTTAATCAACAATGTTGTATGGATATACAGTCAGGTCCATAAATATTGGGACATCGACACAATTCTAACATTTTTGGCTCTATACACCACCACAATGGATTTGAAATGAAACGAACAAGATGTGCTTTAACTGCAGACTGTCAGCTTTAATTTGAGGGTATTTACATCCAAATCAGGTGAACGGTGTAGGAATTACAACAGTTTGCATATGTGCCTTCCACTTGTTAAGGGACCAAAAGTAATGGGACAGAATAATAATTATAAATCAAACTTTCACTTTTTAATACTTGGTTGCAAATCCTTTGCAGTCAATTACAGCCTGAAGTCTGGAACGCATAGACATCACCAGACGCTGGGTTTCATCCCTGGTGATGCTCTGCCAGACCTCTACTGCAACTGTCTTCAGTTCCTGCTTGTTCTTGGGGCATTTTCCCTTCAGTTTTGTCTTCAGCAAGTGAAATGCATGCTCAATCGGATTCAGGTCAGGTGATTGACTTGGCCATTGCATAACATTCCACTTCTTTCCCTTAAAAAACTCTTTGGTTGCTTTTGCAGTATGCTTTGGGTCATTGTCCATCTGCACTGTGAAGCGGCGTCCAATGAGTTCTGAAGCATTTGGCTGAATATGAGCAGATAATATTGCCCAAAACACTTCAGAATTCATCCTGCTGCTTTTGTCAGCAGTCACATCATCAATAAATACAAGAGAACCAGTTCCATTGGCAGCCATACATGCCCACGCCATGACACTACCACCACCATGCTTCACTGATGAGGTGGTATGCTTAGGATCATGAGCAGTTCCTTTCCTTCTCCATACTCTTCTCTTCCCATCACTCTGGTACAAGTTGATCTTGGTCTCATCTGTCCATAGGATGTTGTTCCAGAACTGTGAAGGCTTTTTTAGATGTCTTTTGGCAAGCTCTAATCTGGCCTTCCTGTTTTTGAGGCTCACCAATGGTTTACATCTTGTGGTGAACCCTCTGTATTCACTCTGGTGAAGTCTTCTCTTGATTGTTGACTTTGACACACATACACCTACCTCCTGGAGAGTGTTCTTGATCTGGCCAACTGTTATGAAGGGTGTTTTCTTCACCAGGGAAAGAATTCTTCGGTCATCCACCACAGTTGTTTTCCGTGGTCTTCCGGGTCTTTTGGTGTTGCTGAGCTCACCGGTGCGTTCCTTCTTTTTAAGAATGTTCCAAACAGTTGTTTTGGCCACGCCTCATGTTTTTGCTATCTGTCTGATGGGTTTGTTTTGTTTTTTCAGCCTAATGATGGCTTGCTTCACTGATAGTGACAGCTCTTTGGATCTCATCTTGAGAGTTGACAGCAACAGATTCCAAATGCAAATAGCACACTTATATTGAACTCTGGACCTTTTATCTGCTCATTGTAATTGGGATAATGAGGGAATAACACACACCTGGCCATGGAACAGCTGAGAAGCCAATTGTCCAATTACTTTTGGTCCCTTAACAAGTGGGAGGCACATATGCAAACTGTTGTAATTCCTACACCGTTCACCTGATTTGGATGTAAATACCCTCAAATTAAAGCTGACAGTCTGCAGTTAAAGCACATCTTGTTCGTTTCATTTCAAATCCATTGTGGTGGTGTATAGAGCCAAAAATGTTAGAATTGTGTCGATGTCCCAATATTTATGGACCTGACTGTATTTAAAAAGTGGTCTTCATGTAATAAAAAGATGGATGTTATCTATTAATACCAAGTTCAACAGACATTTTAATAAGACTTTTTTACATTCTGTTAAACTTTCACTTGATGTTAAATATGTGGATGAAAAAAGCATTCAGGAAAAAAGTCATTAAGACCTGCTGTGACAACAGCTCTCATTAGTCCTGCATTGTGAGCAAACAGACCTTAAAGTAGAACTATAGGAAAATCTTTTTTTTTGTTTTCATTTTGGATAGAGTAAGGGAGGTTATAACTGTCACTTTATTTTTTTTCATCTATGTCCCATTGGGGAGATTTACTTTCACCTCCTGCCCCACAGCCAAAACAGTAAGTGGAAAATCTCTGCAAATTAAGGCAATTCCTTGGGGACCCCCATGTCAGCAGAACTAATGTCCCCATTAAAAGATTTCCCCTCTATTACTTTTCTGGGGACTGTCCAAAATGTGGGGTTTCCATTACTTTCTCTTTTGAGGATTATGGTAAACAGGGGAAATAGAGGGGGTGAATCTCCCTAATGGGCACAGACAGCAATAAAAACTGACATGGGGTTCTAATCCCTTTCCACTCTATCCAAAACTACAAAAAACATTTTTGCCTTTAGTTATGCTTTACATTTTTATAGTTATTTTGAACTAAAACTAAAGTTTTTTTTGCCCACCAGATTAAATGCTAATGTCAAGTATAATTTTTTTGTAGAGCTGGAGTCCTACGTTTGATTCCTTCCAGGGTTGTATCTGCCTGGAGTGTTTAGTAAAGAAATCTAGAGTCAGTGGACACGATTTACAACAGAATTGAAAGAAAGTAAAATGTACCTATGTATGTAGGGTTTTATATGTGTAAAACAAGTCTGTTGTTCCAGTTCATCTGCACATCATAAAGTGGAACTCTAACAAAAATGTATTTACTCTATATACGGTGGGGAAGGTGAGGAACTTTATAATGGTAAAAAAAAGGGTACATTTTTTTTTTCATTCAAGTATATATGAAATATTGTGTATTACTACTGTTGTATTTATATATGCTGCTATTATATTTATGTACACTGTACCATGAATGTTGTACTATATGTTGCATATTTCAAAATGCTGCTCCATGTGTGCTGTGCATTACATAGTCCTGGCTGCATTACCTTGAGTGCCATAATGTATGTTACACACACTGGATCACTGCACTCTGTACACTGTGCAGGACATTACATAGTCCTGACTACTGCATGCTGCACATAAATGTTCTAGACCTTCAAGAACTGCAATCTGTACATTACATTGTGATATAACACAGCTTCTACCACTGCATTCTATATCCCATATAGTAATAGTAGAGTATGTTACATACTGTGGACCATTACAATCTGGATGCTGTGCTGTGCTTTGTAAACCACTGAAGTTGCAGAATTGTTTTCTACATTCTTACCAGTGGTATTTACTTTTGTTAAATGAAGCACCACGAAGAGCATTTTAGTATGAAATATTGTCTATAAATATTTTAGTATTTTCTTAAAAACTTTTTTTTTAAATGTTGAGATTATATCTTCTTATGGCCTGTTGTACATAGTGGTTAATACTTCAAGTTGAATTTTACACATAGACTATAACTAAATAAATAATTGACAAAGGCTAGTCATACATGCATAGATTTTTGTTATTCAGCCTGCAGACTGAATGGGAAAAATGTACTAGGTTCTATGTATTAGGTAGAAATGCCAGAGAGGAGAGGCTTCGAGGGACTGATCCCACAGAGCTGTAAAGCCTGCTGAAGCAAGGAATAAAATAAGTTTTAGAGCTTATTCCCTTACCTCTAGATTTACAAAGAATGTGTAGCGCTACCCTCTTGAGGGCCGCTGGATTTGTTTTGGGTCCCCCATACGCACTGCACGGGCAGGCAACATGCATTTTCCACACTTGCACATTCAGAGTCTATAAACAGTCCTTGAGCTGGTTTTTTAGTTGTTTTTATTAAGAGGTTAACAACTTGGTTGGGGTATAGGGGTATATGGGATGCCCAAGGAACTGTAAACTCGAAGACAAACTTCCTAGCCACAATACTGTACAAGAAAAAGTGGATCAAAAATAGCAGCTGTCTCTGTTAAGGAGAACAGAAGTTTCCTTGGTATACTTCCTCAGACTCCAGGTGAATCCTCCTCTTCACCCAGTTGCACTGAGGGTATCCCTGGGTAAGGGATTCCAATATCTGCCAGTTAAGTAGTCCCGGATGAGAACTAGTTGGGTTTTGCAGCTGACTGCCCTCTTCTTCTATCTGGCCCAGGGGTTGTAGGAGTACTCACACTGTCCTGTCAGCATGGTGGGTTGGTGGCTGCTTTCAGGCCTTTCGTTGGGCTGGCTCCTTCCCTGCTGCATAAGATGTCCTCCCTAAGAGACTTGGCACAGTGGAGATCTTCCTTTCCAGTACCCTGCCTGTAGGTAGCCTCCCCTCCCTGGGGTCCCCTCCCAGGCTCCGCACTCCAGTCTTCTCTCAATCCATCTTCCACCCGACTCCCCAGCTGCTAAGGCTCTTCTACATTTAAGGGTTGTCCTCGGTCACCATGCCCGGCCTCCTGCCTGGATATTGGCAAAGGTCCATCAAACATGCAGATCTGGGCCTCCTCTCCTCCTCCGCCCCACTTCCAGAAAGTCCTCTCAGTTTCTGGTAGGGTGGGAGGACTCCAGAAGCCTTGACCTATAGAGCCTCCTAGCCTGTACTGAGGTGAACTCCTGCCTCACTCCCAGGCTGATACCAGGCTGTTACCCAGCCTCTGTCTAACAAAACAACAAAGCCTAGTACCTAGACGGTGCTACATCTGTAACATTTGCAGTACAGGGGTCTCCACTGCATATATAAATATATTTTGGTGTGTGACTGTTTGAGGTTGTGGACAGGTGTCTTTTATACTGATAACAAGTTCAAACAGGTGCCATTGATACAGGTAATGAGTGCAGGACAGAGGAGCCTCTTAAAGAAGAAGGTAAAGGTCTGTGAGAGCCAGAAATCTTGCTTGTTTGTAGGTGACCAAATACTTATTTTCCACCATAATTTGTAAATAAACTCTTTCCAAATCAGCCAATGTGATTGTCTGGATTTTGTTTCTCATTTTGTCTCTCATAGTTGAGGTCTACCTATGATGCCAATTACAGGCCTCTCTCATCTTTCTAAGTGGGAGAACTTGCACAATTGGTGGCTGACTAAATACTTTTTTGCTCACTGTATATATAATTTTTTTTTTTTAGATTTAACTTATCCCCCAAACCTGTAATTTAAAGGATTTGTGTAATTTTAGTGTAGTCCTCAACTCCATGACTAGGCCTCTCTTCTTGCTGTAAGTTAATTTTTATCTTTAATTTCGACATTGGTTCATGTCCCGTATGGCAGTGCCCAGTACTATATGCCTCTTTTTTTTTTACAACACTTTGCTCATTAGCCCCACAAAGGAAATATTGGATTTCAAGATTTGCCCTGCCCCATAGACTTTAATAGGATTTGGAGAAAAGTCTGTGTTGTCTGAATTTTGCAGCAATTCACAAAACTGGCCATAAATTCAACCTCGGCTGATTTTCTCATTCTTAATGACCACAAAACCAAAATGTTGTGAAGTTGATTACATTGCTGTAAGGATAGTAAAATTTGTCAGCTCTTATTCAGTGACTCTATTTTGCTGCCCCTTGATGGATACTCAGAAATCATAGTACGAAAGTGATCATTTAGGTTTATATATCTGACCGTACAGTCTAATATAAACATTAGTTGTTATGATTATTATAATTATTGTAGCACCCTGTTTTAAACAGGGGCTGCTACTCAAATTTAGTTTTTGGCTGAGTGATAGTCAGCCCAGAAATAAGCTTCCGTAAGCTCAGTGGGGTTGTGACTTCTCACTGTCAGTGGTTGCACTGGCACCACTGGTAATAGAATGAGATCTCTTAACAAGACTAAGTTATGAATATTTATATTTTCTTCAGCCAAACCAGTAGGAGGTTCAGGCCACTTGTGCATGTTGGGGGGGGGGTATAAATATTTATTGCAGGCCTGATTGCTCTCTTCCCCCAGGCTGAAGTCTGGGGAGGTGCTGCTGAACATATATTGTTATTAGGCCCAATATCCTGTATGGGGCCTAATATGTGCTGGAGATAGGCCTGCAGTGGTCCTGGAACTTTCCTGCTAGTCAAGGGTGATACCAAAAGGAAGAGTTTCCTGAAGAAAGCCAGGATGAAGGCTGGTTTCTCAGAAGGGCCTGTAGACTCTCTTGGGACGGATGCACAGAGGGTTGGCAACAGAGTTTGTGTACCAGCTAGGATGCTACCTGAAGTGTCACTAGGTCAGCCTAAAGGTACAGACACTGTGAAGCTGAACATAGAGAAGTCTGTAAGTGATCTGCTTGGGTATCTGGGTCCCCTAACCCTCAGATCCTTGTGTGTTGTCGAGTAAATCTTCTAAAAGACAGAAAGTGACTAACGCCCACTGTTCCTTCCTTAGTCCCCCACCTTAGCTATGTACTCAGCCCAGGGGCAAAATGCTGGCCCACTCCTGTCTCTGGAGGTACCACAATGTCTTTGGAGATTATGATATGCTACATTTTTATTAATATTAATATGGTTATTAATAAGCGTTTTTGTGAAATACATGAACTTTAACTGTATTTTTATCAATTGGTTTCTGAGCAATAGAAAGGAAAGTGGAGAAATAGTGGGAAATCTTTGTTATTGGATTTCTCAGCAATTGAGCTTTTCTTTTTACATGAAAAGGAAAGTGCCACTCCCCACAGCTTGAAGCCATCTGATTAGATTCTTGATTTCGAACTCCCGCTAAACTAACCTCGGGCTTTTCTTGACATTGTTATTAAAGATGCAAAATTTAATCATGTCTGGAAGTTTGACTTGTCTTAGGAACAGTATTTGAAGTCTAAATTGAAAGTGGTATGAGACAAAATGTCCTAAAGGTTTGCAGGCAGCAGAGGACATTAAAAGATTGTGCTTTCACTCCAGTGAATTTCTAATCCATGTTTCAATAGTCTTTGTGTCCTCTTCATCTGTATTCCTATCACTTCTTCTACAGCACATTTCAGGTTTATTTAAAAATAAGCATTTTCCACATATCTACACCCTGGTAATAAGGCACTGCTTACACGGATGATGCTATAAGTCACCTATATCTGATGCTACTGTATAAACTAACTTTATAGTTGGCACAACGTGCTTCCAGTACTGAAATCCTTCTACAGTATACAAGGGGAAGTTTGAAAGTTCACATGTTGTATCCACTTAAATATGTCACTCAGCCACTTGTTGTTTTGTAATGAAAAATGATTCTCCCTGGTTGTCATGGGAATGAGAAGTGGAGGTGCAAGTGGCAGTGATTCATGTCTGAGTCTTATTTTTTCAAAAGAACAAAAATGAATTATGTTGTACGTGTTTTGAGTACAAAAGCATGTTTCAATTTGATCACAGAAATCTCTGATTCTCATACAATCCAAAAGTGATTCTTTCAGATGTGAGCATTTTGGCATCCACAATGAATCAATAGGTGGAAGGTCTAGGACTAAAGTGAAAACATTACTCTTTAGTACCAGAAGTTAGGACTTCTTTATAATCACCAGGACAACAATGAAGGCTATCAGTATTTATACCTTTTTTGCTCAAGACTGAACAAAAAGCTACTGTTGTGGAGAAGTCACAATCCTGTTCATGATTCTGAAATTGGGCATTGTTCTGTCTCTCCAATCTAAGCATTGAAAGTTTGATCTCTGTAACTTACAGATGTGATGAGATACAGATGTGATGAGATAGCGATAACTCCAATCTTAGTTGAATAACACAGGCAGTGACTTGATCCAGGCGACACCTGGTAGATCTTGTGAAGTTTATTCTATAAACTGAGAGAATCTTACAACAATGAACATTGGATAGGACAAGTAGCACCATGCACTCTGACATACCTGGGCTGAACAGGGAATATTTGCTGCAAATGTATACAGTACCCCAAAAGTGAAAAAGAAAAGACACAGTAGCATTTACTCTAAGAATAGGTAAAACAATGGCAGTTAAGGTATACAAACAAGTGGAATGAAGAGTAGTCCCTAAACCCTATATTAGGGGTAATCCTGCCTAAAGGAAGTAGTACCACAGTAATAGTACAATAGTCTATATTAAACCCCTTTCCTGCTGGCCAGCAAGTTGGGACCCAGATCTGATGTTGGAGTACTCAGGATAAGGCTTCTCCAAACAATGGTAAAAGGTCCTGCATTGTGACCAACATGGGCAATGCTCTGCCTTGTGTAGTGGAGCTGGCCAGTGGCCTCTCACCAACTCCTGTGGAACTAGCTGACCTCTCTCTGTTCCCCATCAGTGACTCAATAAAGTTAGTGTCTGCGGTGCCTCTCTATCTTAGATGCAATGGTAAGCATGTCATGAGCTACTAGATGTATACTCTATTTCCCTTAATGTCCTCCTTGTGTCTCCTGAGCCTAGGAACAAGCCTCCTTCTTTTCCTTTCCCCAGAACCCCAATGACTCTGGGATCTGTAGCTCCTCTGCTGTGATGGGAGGACTTAACAGGCTACACAAAGCTCTGTAATAAAGTCTCCAATTACAGGCAAGGACAGCAGAAACTATGAAACTGACAACCAGGTCAATGCAGCAGCTCCTCTGGGTTACATTTCAATCAGGATACTCTTATCTTTACCTAAAAAAGAGTTAACAAGTGTGGTCGATTTCCTTTAAGGGTGGATTAAGAGTTTTACAGATTGCCTGAATAAACCCAGTCCAGTAATAGCACTTAATTATCTGAAAAAGGTCTTTAATATTTTGTAATAAATACACTTTAAATACACTGCTTGAAGCTAGTTGAATTTTAATTTTGATACGGTCCTTACAATGTAATGTTATTAGTAAGCCATACCAGTTCTCACAAATTTCTATAATATTCATACTCTGCCCAGCTAAAAATGTAATGTACCTAGTACAGACACAGCAGCTCTCACATACTTTCTACTATAGCCATACTTTGTCCAGCTTACAATGTGGAATTCATAGTAAAGTCACAACACCAGCTCTCATAATGCCAGATGAGAAAGAAAGAAAATCAACTAATGAATTTTAACATATTCCCAATGGACTGGAGCTCAGGTTATAAATGCCGAACAGGAACAGTGCCTAAATTACAGCAGGTAATTCATTTTTCAAGTACTCAAAATGCATTTTATCACATACTGTATACATATGAAAATTTTCAATGTAAATTATCAGTGTTTTTTTTTTTTTTATTGGTTCCATGTATAGTTTATAAATTATATACTGTGTGTATATGCAGAAAAAATGTTTTTCACATCACATACAATGTACAGGCTCTAATTTCTGGTTGTGTTTCACTGATCCTCTTATCTTGCTCATATATACCTGAGAAAATGTCTGTCGGAAAAAAAGTAGACTCTTCAGATTCTGTAATGAAGTGAAGAACCCATAATGCTTCTGCTAGCCAACAACCATGTGATCTAGATTGTTTAGGGTGAAAGTTGCACGAGGGAACAATTTTTTGTAAGAATTATTTTTTTCACTCAAAATAATGCCTTGATTTGGAAATATTGACTTGTGCTGTATTGATTTAAAAGTGATTTTTAATAGGTTAACTTTAACACCTATGATTTTATGAAGGATTTTCTGGCAGCAAGATCCTTAATCAAAGCTTGTCCATACATTGTACGCATATCAAGTTTGTTCTAATGTCCACATGTATACAGCACAAATGTACCCAATTGGTCAAGTTGTGGGATCCTGCTGCCTAGCGTCCTTCATTTCTAGAATGAAACCTGCTCCTGCTGTTTCTCATCCTTGCTGCTCTTGCCACCTAGTGCACTTTGTTTTATGTGTGTAGATGGCTCCTGCCACCTAGTACACTTTGTTTCATCTGAGGCAGATGGCTCGTGCCACCTAGTGCACATTGTTGCATGGATGCAGATGGCTCCTGCCACTTAGTGCACTTTGTTTTATGGGTGTAGATGGAACCTGCCACCTAGTATACTTTGTTTCATCTGATGCAAATGGCTCCTGCCACCCAGTGCACATTGTTGCATGGAAGCAGATGGCTCCTGCCACCTAGTGCACTTAGTTTCATCTGATGCAGATGGCTCCTGCCACCTAGTACACTTTGTATCACCTGATGAAGATGGCTCCTGCTACCTAGTGCACTTTGTTTCATGCATGCAGATGGCACCTGCTGCCTAGTGCACTTTGTGTCATGGATACAAATGGCTCCTGCCACCTAGTGCACTTTTTTCATGGATGCAGATGGCTCCTGCTACCCAGTGCACATTGTTGCATGGAAGCAGATGGCTCCTGCCACCTAGTGCACCTAGTTTCATCTGATGCAGATGGCTCCTGCCACCTAGTGCACTTTGTTTCATCGATGCAGATGGCTCCTGCCACCTAGTGCACTATGTTTCATGGATGCAGATGGCTCTGCTACCTAGTGCACTTGTGTCATGGATGCAGATGGCTCCTGCCACCCAGTGCACATTGTTGCATGGAAGCAGATGGCTCCTGCCACCTAGTGCACTTAATTTCATCTGATGCAGATGGCTCCTGCCATCTAGTGCACTTTGTTTCATGGATGCAGATGGCTCCTGCCACCTAGTGCACTTTGTTTCATGGATGCAGATGGCACCTGCCACCTAGTGCACTTTGTTTTATGGGTGTAGATGGATCCTGCCACCTAGTACACTTGGTTTCATATGATGCAAATGGCTCCTGCCACCCAGTGCACATTGTTGCATGAAAGCAGATGGCTCCTGCCACCTAGTGCACTTAGTTTCATCTGATGCAGATGGCTCCTGCCACCTAGTGCACTTTGTTTCATGGATACAGATGGATCTGCCACCTAGTGCACTTGTGTCATGGATGCAGATGGCTCCTGCCACCCAGTGCACATTGTTGCATGGAAGCAGATGGCTCCTGCCACCTAGTGCACTTAGTTTCATCTGATGCAGATGGCTCCTGGCACCTAGTGCACTTTGTTTCATGGATGCAGATGGCTCCTGCCACCTAGTGCACTTTGTTTCATGGATGCAGATGGCACCTGCCACCTAGTGCACTTTGTTTTATGGGTGTAGATGGCTCCTGCCACCTAGTACACTTTGTTTCATCTGAGGCAGATGGCTCCTGCCACCTAGTGCACATTGTTGCATGAATGCAGATGGCTCCTGCCACCTATTGCACTTTGTTTTATGGGTGTAGATGGATCCTGCCACCTAGTACACTTTGTTTCATCTGATGCAAATGGCTCCTGCCACCCAGTGCACATTGTTGCATGGAAGCAGATGGCTCCTGCCACCTAGTGCACTTAGTTTCATCTGATGCAGATGGCTCCTGCCACCTAGTGCACTTTGTTTCATGGATGCAGATGGCTCCTGCCACCTAGTGCACTTTGTTTCGTGGATGCAGATGGCACCTGCCACCCAGTGCACTTTGTTTTATGGGTGTAGATGGCTCCTGCCACCTAGTACACTTGTTTCATCTGAGGCAGATGGCTCCTGCCACCTAGTGCACTTGTTTCATGGATGCAGATGGCTCCTGCCACATAGTGCACTTTGTTTTGTGGATTCAGATGGCTTCTGCAATCTAGTGTCCTTTATTGCTAGGACTTAGTTGACTCTTTCCGCCTACCATCCTTTGAGACCAGAATGCAGAATCAGAGACAGTGCCAGTTAGGTGCCCCATCATCAGCCACACTGGGCGCCTCCAGGAAAAAATTCACAGTTTGCAGTCCAGACTCTGTGTCTCCTGCTTGTCATAATGACCAGCTCCTGAAGCTTGCAGTGATCTAACCCCCCCCAGTCCGCCCCTCTGTGTACACTCAGCAAGTTATAGGGAGGGAGGAATCTGTGCAGTTACTTGCTAAGTCTTAGCCAATCATCATGTGTCCATGCTTCAGCCCCTCCCCCTGACTTCAGGCCATTTTAGAGGAGGAGTATAAAATGACCCCTCAGCTCCTCTGAGTCACAGTGAGTTTTTTCCTTTAAGTTTGCTTCGGGGGGGGGGGGTTGTTTTTGGTTCATTGTTTAGTGCAGGCAGCAGAGGGAGAGGGGAACAGGAGCAGAGAAAAGCATGCCCTTATAATCTTTTCATGTTGTGCTTACCCTGACACCAGGCTGTAAGGGATCTTGCTTTACTTTCTAGCAGCAGAAATCCTGATTCTTACAGAAATCTCTGATGGGGAGAAAAGAATGCATTATCTGTGTGCTCTGACCATGCCTCCCTACCTCTGCTTAATCTTTAACCCTTAGGGCCCATTTACACTAGCTTTGCTTTCTTAAGAGCAATCCACATTCTGATCACTCTTCAGAAAGCATCAACCAGGCAGTGAGGAAATCTTGTATCCAGGAGCTTATCTACCATGCAGCAAACAATGCATTTGCCTTGGGTGGAATTTTCGGGGGGCAGAGCCACCCCCCCAGACAGAAGGGACACTATGATATAAAAGGTGCAGTGCTAAACCTAAATAATCAAATATATTAGCACCCCCCCAAAAAAAAAGATTCCGTGCTCAAATAAATGTCCACAATAATCCACCAAAAATAAATCAGTGCTCAATAAATGTCCACAGTAGTAAATGTGTTTCCCACCATCCAAGGAAAGAAGGAGAGACCCACTTTTCAAATGAGGTTGAAGAAAGTGTGGAAATCCAAACTTCTGGTGGCAACCACAAACAAGTATGAACTCTTAACAGAGCTGTTGGGCTTTCAGCCTAATGAAAAGCCAAAACGCACTTTGGGACTCAAACTCAAAAAAATCCATGGCAGAGGGCGAAACACCAATCATGCGGTTCCACATTGAGCTTCACACTCCATCAATTAGGAAAATGCAAGATACAAAGATTGATAGTTTATAATGTTCTATACAGACACTTATTAAAAAATATATTACACTTATAGTGATAAAAACAAAAGTCATCAAGAATCGTCATAAAGCTGAAGTGATTACAATGTGATATCCTACCGATGGCCGGTCAGCATGGTGACATCACGTAAAGCTCCAGCCAACGTGTTTCATGATATGTTTGACGTTGTCATGGGCAGGACACTATTAGCCGTGGCATCACTATGGGGTTGCAGGGGCTCACCAGAGGGGTTACACCAGGCATGTACTGGCCATGCAGGGATGTATGTCCTAACCACTGGTCGTGCTGTGTGTCACCAGCACTGAGGGGCCACCTGAAGTACTGACAGGATGGGCTAGCAGCTAGATGGATTCTGATTGGCCAACACCTGTTCATGTGACAGCGCTAACCAATTAGAATGACTCTTGGCCATGCATGCTGAGAGGTACGGATGCTGCAGGGATTTCAAATCTGCAGACTGGTGAAGCGGTGTCCCTGCACCTGATAGCCGCAGATCGCAGGACACTGGAAAATAGTATGGGGAGCACTCCTGCAGCTGAGCTCTCCTCTGTCTGGCAGCACTTCTTCCCAGCACCAACCATGACTGCAGCTATAGCCAGCTCTTTCATCTGACAGAAGCCCAGGGAGTCCAACATTAACCATGTGTGTACCTTCAAGAGATGCAGCAGCCCCAGCAAAGACAGCCAGTCCCTGTGTGAGAGGCATGTCCTGGGGGTGTTCAGGAGAGTCCGCTTCTGCACTAGGAGGAACAGGCTGGAGAAAACTGTTACGTAGTCCTGACCACTGCCCTACATATGATAACTGCATTATATACACTGTGTTATACATTAGATAGTACTGATCACTCCATATTCTATTTTGTTTGATATGTAATGCTACCCCTGCAGGAACTACTTGTTTGTTGCCCTCGTTTCCCCTTTCCAAGACAAGTACAGTGTATTTCCGCAGCCAAATACACTCACACACACTTCAGCTCGTTGTCTTCAGTAACCAGTCTAGGGAATGTTTGTTTTTGGAGTTTATTGTTGAACTGGGGATAGGGTTGGGGAATTGTAGTAGGATACTCCAAAAGCAGAACTATTCACACTGAGGATATCTAGCTGATCCCTTAGTTGAACACTGTAGAAGTCTTGACTGACTGTAGATAGCAGATTCCCTTTGAAATATATAGCAGGAAGTAGTTTAGGAGTGAACAAAGTCCCGTTGGCAGTAGTAGTAGTTACAGGGCTGAGCTCCCCAACTAATAAGCCAGTTACGACAGACTGCGAAAGCCCAAAGGTACCATAGCTGGGTGAAGTCCTTTTCAGTAGTAGCACTTGGACAATCTCTTCGACTAGCCAGTGTTTCCTTTTTCCAGACCCATGCTGACTATCAAATCCCAGAGGAGGTAGCAAGCACACTCCCCAAGTTCCTCAATGTCAGTACTCACAAGGCCCAAGGATAGAGTGGATGCCTCCCTCCAGTCTTCCAAGAAAAACCCTCCAGTGATACCAGACAGAGCCTTGGCAGACAACTCCCCTCAGTCAGCTTCCTGCAAAATCAGGGTCTGGCTCTCTAGCTTCAGGCCCTTAGGTCAACCCACCTGAGGCCACATGGCAGCAGTTGCCAGGTGAGGCAGCCTGCCTCCACTCTAGCTGATACAATCTACTCCTGGGAAAGACACTGAACCCGTGTGCTCTCAGAATATAAATACTACTCCCAGCAAGCAATGGGACTGATTCCCCTGTGTTTGGCCAGGGCTGCATCCATATTCATGCTGTTCTTTTGCCTAGCCCCTCCCCATTTTCTGGAAGGCTCTCATAGCTTCCTGAAGGTGGGCAGAACTCAGACATGCTCCAACAGCACCAGAGCAGCATGAGCAGACCTAACTCATCAATCACAGCACTCTGTTAACCACTTCCCGTCCGGCCCATGTATATAAACGGCTTGATGGGGCAGTGCAGGAGCAGGTTGCCATTCATAAAGGGCACCCGCCATTTTGGACTGTGCGCGCTCCCTGGGAGTGCACAGCACCACGAACTGGTGCCCACTGTGTTGCTGTATGGGACCTCTGTGTGAGGTCCTGATCATGTAATCACTGATTGGCCAATCAGTGATCACATGAATAGTAGTAAGCAAGATGTCACTCCTGGCATAATTGCTTACTACGTGTGAAATCTGTGAAAGATCACTTCGACAATCTCTTCAGTGTACCTCCAGGCCCTTTTCAGTCTATTCAATGGAGGAAAGGTGGCACACTACAAGCTATAGACCAGGAAGAAACAATCACATTGGCCACACCCATTTTGGTCACGCCCACACATGGTAAGTGGGCTGCGCGCTATGCACGCCACGTCAGCTCCCCCACTTATACTTCCAGCACCTGCATCGCACCCCCAAAAAATTTGGTCTGGTGCCGCCCCTGTGCAGGATGTATGTTTATATTTACATGTCTGTCCTGAGCAGAACAATAAAGTACCTTTGCATTATACACATGTATGGCACCACACAGATTTTTCTGTTTTGATTTTATGAATCTGAATGCAGTGTACATTTATTGATTGTTACACAGCTCTGTGCATGGGCTGAAATAAGAAAATCCACCTGCATTCAGATGTGTGAAAAGAAAAATGCTGTACTGATAAAAACGCAGCATTTTTCACGCCCATGTGCATGGACCCATACATTGTTAAGAACATCTGTGCTCCTCACCTACTTTATAGGACAAGATCTGCACTTGTTTTAGTATGCTTCTGTTTGACTATGGAATATATGCAATACAATTTTTAATCTCCTCATTAGGATTCAGGTCATGGAAACACACATTATTCTGTAAATAAAAGTCTCTGTGATTGATGAGTTATTCACATAGAAATGTATTCAGAGCATTGTTCCTCTCTGTACTTTAGAATTCAGCGCAGTTACTAACATTCAACAGCCTTGCTTTTATCTTGTATCTAAAGACCAAAAGAAAAGTTCAGCTAGTGTTCCTATTCCTTCCTATAGGGTCCCAGCATTGTTCTCCAGTGAAGCTGCTTCTTCCTGAACACTGAAAAAGAGGTTAAAGTGGCAGCTATATGAATATAGCCCTTTTAAACCTTTTGATACTTTATGTAGTATATTTTCAATATAAAAGAAATAAAATATACAATATTTTATACACAATTTGCTAATAATTCTATTAAAAAAAGATTAAATATAATTAAAAGTGGAACTTCACTCTCTCAATCAACATTAACTATTTGTAACTTTTATCCTGCTAGTATTAGTAAATAGATAAAAACATTGTATTTATTTGCTTTAAACGTTTTTTTTTTTAAATTTTTTTCAGTTACTTCCTGGCTTGCAGGCCTTGGCAAATCATGTCATACATCCCAGGAGTCTTCAGGAAGGGTTTTCTCAGCTAAGTACACCCTCCCTGCCTGCATGCCTGAGCTAAGAGCAGATGGATTCCAGGAAGTAAATGCTACATGAATCATCTGCCCTTAATCAAGATGGCCACTCCCAGACATCCTTGGGGGGGGGGTGCTTTTTAAAGTAATTTCTCTGCAAAATAAAGCATGGAAACATGGATGAATGGGTGAGTTTGCTCTGAATATTAAAAACCAATGAAATAATGTTTTGGTTTGTGGTGCTGAGCCACAGTGCAGTTCTGTTTCAATCTTGCACAATAGTCTGCTTCACTTTTGATAAGGTTATATTAAAGGGACACTAAAAGCAGAGTAGAGCTAGAATTCTAACCACTGCATGTACATATCATCCTTTATTTCTATGCATTTTAAAGTAGATGTAAACTAGATCTTAACTATATAGCATTTAAAGTGTTACTGAAGGCAATTGTTTTTTCATTTTGGCTAGAGTGGAGAAGGATTAGAACATCTGTCAGATTTTTTTTGTCTAGATATTATTTTATCTATAAGGATAGGGGGTGTGGTGAAGGTAATGTAATGAGAATTGGCTTTCAGTTAATAAAAAACAGTTTAACATAAAATAAAGACCCCATCAATACATAATAAAAAATAACATACTCCAAAATAAATGAAAACCCCAGATTACCACCTCCAATACAAAAGTCTATTTTATTATTATTATTCAGGATTTATATAGCGCCAACAGTTTGCTCAGCGCTTTACAATATAAAGGGAGACAGTACAGCAACAATACAATTCAATACAAGAGGGTTAGGGGGGCCCTGCTCCTCAGAGTGGGCTAGTGGAACAAAAGCTAATAAATATGAGGGATTAACTGAAAACTTCACTTGTTAGCTGAAGGCAGGGTAGGCTTCCCTGAAGAGATGAGTTTCCAGGGATTGCCTAAAAGTGGGTAGATGAGGAGGAAATAGCCAGATAGATTAGGGAAAGACGTTCCAGAGGATGGAATGATGGGAGAGGCTCTGTAGAAGTCTTGGATATGAGCATGGGAGGAGGAGACAAGGGAGCAGGGGGTCTTGGGAGGAGCAGAAAGGGCAGTTTTGGTGATATTTGGAGACAAGTTTGAGGATGCAGCTCGAGGCAGAGTTGTAAATGGCTTTGTATGTTGTTAATATTTTTATTCGTTGGGCAATGGGAAGCCAGTGGAGGGATTGGCAGGGGGGAGGCGGACACTGAGTGGTTGGTAAGGTGGATGAGTCTGGTAGCAGCATTCAAAATAGGTTGAACAGGGGATAGCTTGCGTAGAAGTAGACCTATGAGGAGGGAGTTACAATAGTCAAGGCGAGAGAAAACAAGGGAGTGAATAAATTGCTTAGTGGTTTCAGCAGTTAAAAAGGGGTGTATTTTGGAGATGTTATGAAGGTGAAGTCTACAAAGATTGGACATTGTGGCTGAAAGGACATATCAGAGTCCAGGATTACACCTAGCATCCTGGCATGAGGGAAGCGACTGATAGTTGTATTATTGATCTTGATGGAGAAGTCAGGGGAAGGGGTATGGGCAGAAGGGAATATTATGAGCTCAGTTTTAGAAGATTGTGTTTGAGGAAGTGGTGCAACATCCCTGCTGATATGTCAGTTAATAAGTTAGTAATGTGAGAGGAGACGGAAGAGGTGAGGTGAGGAGTAGAGAGAAAGATTTAGGTGTCATCAGCATGACACCTTCATTTCATAAATTCTCAAGGCTCCCAGTACCGAGAGAGGAGGTGTAGATGGAGCAGAGGAGGGTTCCAAAGAGAGAACTTTGGGGGACCCCTACAGAAAGAGGGAGTGGAGAGGAGGAGACAGAGTAACAGGTAATACTGAAGGAGTGCTGTGATAGGTAGGAGGAGAACCAGCAAGTAACACAGTCTTGAAAGCCAAAAGAGTGGATTTTTTTTTAGAAGGGGGTGGTCAACAGTATCAAAGGCCACACAAAGGTCTAGTATAGTGATGTCTTTGATGTTCGAGTTGAACGTAAGTTTGACTTGAACATCGTCCGTCCATGTGTTTGCCGAACACATATTTGGTAAGGATGTTCGGTGGGCACCGCTGCACCCCACAATGCACTGCACTCTGACAGTGCATTGTGATTGCCCAAAGCAATGCACCTGCCCACAGGTCCTCGTCCCCATGAACATGGGGACAAGGTGCTTTTGGGGGGGAGCCCCTCCAATGTTGAAGGCATGTGGCCTTGTACAGTTCAGGAGGGGCCTGCCAGGCCTGTTCTGGGTTTAAGGGTCTGGTAGGAATATAAGGGGATGGCCCCACGCTTCCTCCCCCCTTTTGGGGGGGTTCCCTAAAAGGCCTCATATGGCTTTTAGAGGGAACCCCACGCACTTAAAAAAAAATGACTGTGGGGTCCCTCCTATCCTTCCTACCAGACCTAAAGTCTGGTATGAACTGGGGGGACCCCAAGCTGTTTGACTGCTCCTTTAAAAATGGTACGTTTTGAAATAAATATGTTTCATTGATTCATTCCCCTCAGGGTAGTAGCCAAGTTCCCATACCCCTTTTATGGCCAGTAACTTGCATATAAGCCTTCAAAATGGGCACTTTTGAACTTACAAGTTCAGGTCCTATAGACTTGCATTAAGTTCGAAGTTTGCGGTTGAACTTTTGTTAGATTTGAATGTTCAACTGCGAACCAAACAGGGGGTTGTTCGGCCCATCACTAGTCTAGTACTATGAGTATGGAGAAGTGGCCATTGGTTTTAGCAGTTAGTAAATCATTAGTGAGTTTTAGTAGGGCAGCTTCAGTTGAGTGTAGTGAGTGAAATCCAGACTGTAAGGGGTCAAGAAGGTTGTTGCTAGTGAGGTAAGAGCTCAGATGATTAGGTGTTCTAAAAGTGTAGAGGTAAATGGGAGCAAAGAGATGGGACTTAAGTTGTTCAGGCTGGTGGGGTCCAGTGAGAGCTTTTTAGGTATGGGGGTGATCAGCACATATTTTGGAGGGGAGGAGAAGATACCAGTAGAGAGGGAGGGATTTGGTTTTACACCACAATTGCTCCAGTGCACAGCTATGTCTGTTAAGATATATGGTGTTGTCAGTCTGCCAAGGTTGTAATGGTTGGGGCCTGATACTTTGTGTAGTGAGAGGAGCAATGAGTCCAGTGTGGATGAGAGTAAACTGTTGAAGACAGAAGTGGCTAGGTCAGAGCAGGACAGGAGTGAAATTGTGTCATAAAAGTGGTTAGTAGCAGAATAGAAAGGAGAAGGATTAAAGTGGTGAAGATTTCTGCAGGTAATTGTTTGCTGCTTGGAGAGATAGATGGTTGACAGGGACACTGTGAAAGTGATGAGGCTGTGATCAGAGAGAGGAAAAGGGGTGTTGGTGAGATTGCCAGGAGTTCAAAAATGAGAGAAAACAAGGTCAAGGGTGTTACCATCAGAGTGAGTGGAGGACTGTATTAGGTTAAAAGATGAGGTTAAATTGAAAAGTTGACATGTAACCAGGCTGTCAACATTGATGGGAATATTAAACTTACCAAGAATGATAGTGGACATTCCAGAGGAGAAAAAGTAGGGTAGCCAGGCAGAGAAGTCATCATGGAAGCATTACACCGGTCCAGGAGGCTGGTAGATCACTGCAATCCTTAGAGAATTTGGACAAAACAGACATATATGGTGAATCTCAAAAGAAAAGAAGTATAGAGAGGGAGGGGTGGGAAGGACTAGGAAGGTGCTCAGTGGGGATAAAAGCAAACCAATTCCACCTCTTTTCCGGCTACTGGGCCTGGGTGAGTGAGTCCAGTAGAGGCCTCCATAGGTAGGGCAGCGGGAGAGGCAGAGTCGGGCACCTGAATCCAGTTTCAGTAATTACAAAAAGGTTAAGGAAATGGGAGACAAAAGGTAATGGGCAGAGGTGAGCTTGTTACAGAGAGAGCAGGCATTCCAGAGGGCACATGAGAAGAGGTGGGGTTGTTTTTTGGAAGCAGGGGAATCCAAATTGATTGAGTGGACTGTGGGTAATGCCAGAAGAAAATGCCAGAAGAAGGAGGCTGTTGGGTGTGTCAGTGAGATATTAACAGATCCAGGATTAGTGGAAATATCCCTAAAGATTTTAAGCACTTCGCTGCCATAGCTGTTTAGGCATTGTTTGCAAACATGTAAAAATGCACATTTCAGGCCTGAAGATCAGTTAAATTTCTGTGATATGAGGATTGTTAGCTCAATGGTAGATGCAGTTTTTAAGTAAGTCTACGTCAGTCCGCACTGTAGTCAAGGGCACAGCAGCCCACTTTTATTAAACAAAACGCAAAGTCCCATGCAGGGATTTTCAGCTTCACACAAAACTTTGTTAAATGAAAACACTGAGCCACCTCGCTCTCCTCTCAGCAGCACTGCTACTCAATCTCGTCTACCAAGGCTCATTCCACCTATGCTTTCCATGACTCACTGCACCAGCCCCACAGACAGGCCTATCTGGCCTCTAGATAGGGTTTTCTCAGCACCCCGGGCTCTCCTACTTCTCAGGAACACAGAACTTCCTCCAGCCCCTTCTGTGGACTCACTAGTCACTTCAGCTTTCTTGGTCTATTCGGACTTGCATAGTGGTCCTGACTTTCCCAGTCCTTTGGGCAAAAAGTCCCCCCAACATAGGGTCTTTTCTCCTGAGATTGTCACGCCTCCTGGCTGGAGCACACCCCGCCTCCTGGCTGGAGCACACCCCTATCTTTACTAAGAGACTCTCTCTTTAACCCCTTCGCGCCAGAGCCTCCCGACCCTTTAAGGGTTTCAGAAGCTGGGAGGCAGGGCGGGGTTTAGGGTCATCTGACCGCCGTGACACGCCATCACGGCAGTCACATGATCGGGAAAGGTTCTGATCGAAAGAGGAGAACGGGACCTTTCCGTGAGTACCGGACATGTTTGCTGGGAGCGTGTAGGGCGCACGCTCTCAGCACATATGTTCTTTTTTAATAGAACGCAAATGTGCGGCTGCTCGGCGTCTAGGCCCAGACGCTGGGAGGCCGCACATTTGCGTTCAGCCAGCATGAAGAGGTTAACTGGCAGCAACTGCTCTGTGTTCTCAGTAGCCTTTGTTTATAACAACCTTGCACACCTGTGCACACGCACAGACTGAAGGTGTCTAGCAAAATCTGGACACAGTATTGAAGGTTCCATCCCATTCAAGACTCTTTGGAACCTTTAAACTCCAGGCCTTGATCCGAGATTACAAAACCCAGAGAAAGCTTAAAGCCCACCTTTTTCCACTCACAATACACATCAAGAATTTTGCATTGAGCCTTATTGTGAATTGTGTGTCATTTCTATCTGAATTCACATAGTGGCAGGGCCTCACACTATCACACTTCCCAAAACATTACATATGTTATAAAAGCAGAGACCCTGAAGAATATTGGGAATATGTTTATCAAACCTATATTTTGGGTAAAAAATTTATTTTGGTGCATGGAAACACAATATATTACCCAATCTATTGATAAAATCTAGAAGACAAAGTTGCATCAGATAAATATCTACCAAACACGTCAAGCTTTAAAATTATGCATGACTGTGAAATGGCCACAGACTTTGGCACCCAAAATTATCCCTAGGCAATGCTTTAAAACCTTTACAAGTCATCAGTGTAGAGTTATAGATGATAGATCTACCCATGGCCCTAAAAGTATTGCTATAAGTATAAGTATTGCATAGCCCTAACATGCATTGCAATTATTATGTGTAGCAAATTTGTCATTTTCATATGTAGGTGCATCCAACACACATGTTTATATATGTATGATCATGTTTTAGGTGATATTTATGCAGAAAAAAATAAAAATTCACAAAGGTCCATAGGTTTTACAGCACCACTTTATTTAGTGACCTTCCCCCTTCGCTAGCAAGGTGGAGGAGTTAAATAACTACATGTATAATTATTACATTGATCAAACGTTGAATGCCTTTCCTAGTTACCATGGCTACATGAAATCATATTCTTTCATACTTACTCGAGGCTTTAGAGATTACAACATGGTTTGCCTCTTAAATACATAAGTATGAGTGTGTATACAGTATACTGTATAATATATATATATATATATTGTGACAGTATGAACGGCAAAGTGTTGGATGGAAGATATGTGTCACCTCGCATGAGGTCATACTGTGAGGTGTAAGGTGGAGTCCACTCCGGGTTTTCGGGGCCACAATGGCAGAGGTGGTTCCGAACCAGAGTTTGAACTCCACTAATGACCACCAACAGGTGATACAAAAAGGGCAGGGCTGGAGCAAGGAGTTGCTCGTGGCCTGGGACTCAGAGAGGTGTTCTGAGAGAGCTGTGTGTATGGACTATACCTACAAGAAAAGGTTTGCTTTTGTTTTGTTTTGGTGACAGGTAGAAGCCCTTCACCTCTGAGAGAGGAAACGTCTTCTGTTTAGTTAGTGCCTGGATGGCAAGGGTTTTATTTTGATGTTTTGTTTATTTTGATATTTCTTGCAAACCTTTTTAATAAAACTGACAACCAGTCAGATTTTGACAAAAGCCTGCTGTGCGGTCTACCTTTGTCCCAGGGAAGGAGATCCCCCACCTGAGCTAACCCCACAATATATATATATATATATATATATATATACACACACACACACACACATTTAGATAAAATATTATTTGTGTGAAAAAATACATAAATATATAATGTAAAATAATAAATGTGCATAATGTAATAATGCACACAGGTGTAATGCTCAAACCCTCTAAAACTGATAAAACTAGTAAATTATTTTGTGAAACACATGCAGATATTCATATATTTTGTTATCAAACTCAAACTGATCCCCATCAATTTGCCACAAGACCAAGGGTAATTCAGATGAAGGTACACAGATTATCCACATGAACTTGGTGATAGATCTTGAGATCATATCTTTCTATTTATAGGGTGATATTGTCTTTTACATTGACTCCAGGGAAAACAAAAAGAGTTGAGAGAAGAAAGGGGGGCACACCGTAAAACTTCTTGTTTCAATGGCAATCCAGCATGCCTTTCCAGGAGGTGCTCCCTGAGCTACTATGGCCCCTGACAGCTCCATTACAAGACAGAGAGAAAACAGGTGGCGCACACACCTAGTAAATTATCCAAGGTTTATTGTAGGAATGAAATAATAAAAACATACTCACAGACGAAGCATGTATCTAAAAAGCATAGAAAAATGACAATGGCCACAACGGCAGGCAATGTGTTCTCATTGTCAGTGCGGTCAAATGTCTGACGCGTTTCGGGGATGAATCCCTTTCCCCAGAGCTGATGACCAACCTCTGATGCTGATGTATGATGAATGGAAAGTAAGAGCCTCGCTGTTGATGCCTGTTCAGCTCTGAGGAAAGGGATTCGTCCCCGAAACGCGACAGTCATTTGACCGCACTGACAGTGAGAACACCTTGCCTGCCGTTGTGGCCATTGTCATTTTTCTATGCTTTTTAGATACATGCTTTGTCTGTGAGTATGTTTTTATTATTTCACTCCTACAATAAACGTTTGATAATGCACTAGGTGTGTGCGCCACCTGTTTTCTCTCTATCCAGTGGCTGATTTCCCCGTCAGAGAAGGGCTGCATCCCTGGAGCATTTCCTTTGGTTGTCGCTGTCCTGGTACCCTTGGCTTCCCTTTTGGCTGTGCATATCCTGAGGCGCTGGAGAGTACATAGGATATCCAGCTCCATTACAAGCCATGTGTGATCAGCCGACAGATGCGAGTGCATACAGCTCCTTTTCTCCAGGCTATCAGCTTAGCAGTGAGAGCAGTGTGAGCCAGAGGAGGAACATCTGAATGACAAGCTCAGTGGATCATGGTTTAAGGCTGTTACAGGCATGCTATTTATTTGGAGCACGTGATTGGATTATTTTTATTTTATTTATTGCATTTCAATAAAAGAATCATTACACTTGTCTCTGTGCTTTCCCTTTTGTTTTTTAGGCTATTTGCATCTCCTTGTACATAATCTGAGGGCAGCAGCAAAGGACTAACACTGTTGGAGGGCATCACATTTATTGTGGAGATCTATTGATTGGGGTATCCAAGCTCAGTTGAAAAAGTTTTCTGGTGATATATGTCTATTTAAACTGGCCTGTGCCAGAATAAAACATTTCTGCTGGCAATTTTGTTATGCGGCAGATTCAGGTAGTTCTTAACAGTGCCACTTTTACAATTTTTTACAATATTACTGCACTAAATTAAAACATAATTACCCCCAGTTTGTAGACAATGCCCCGTACACAATAAGAAAATCGTACGAAAAAAAACACTGATCAAATGATTTTCTCTTCATTGATGAGCAGGATGTTTTAACTAATAACGATATTGTGAACAAAAAAATCCGATTGAACAACTGTGAAAAATTGTCGTTTCGCATATGAACGACTGATTTTCTATGCAGTGGTATGACGGTTGTACGAAAAAAAAATTTCACGCATGAGCGGAAGCAGAAGTTGACCCAGATGTTTATGTCCAAGGAATCTTCGTCAACACGAATGAAAAATCCAAATGGCATATTTGCCACCATTACCCCCTCCCCCCTCAACCTATCACTGACTGTTAACCACTTGCCCTCCAGAGAATTTACCCCCTTTCCTGACCAGGCCATTTTTTACGGTACGGCACTGCGTTACATTAATTGACAATTGTGAAGTCATGCAATGCTGCACCCAAATTAAATGTACGTCCTTTTTTCCCACTGATTAAGCTTTCTTTTGGTGGTATTTGATCGCCTGTGTGGTTTTTATTTTTTGCGCTATAAAAAAAAAGTCTGACAATTTTGAGAAAAAAAAATATTTTTGACTTAATATGTCCAGTAAAAAAAATTTAAAAAACTAATTTGGTCATACATTTAGGCCAAAATGTACTTTGCTACATGTCTTTGCTAAAAAAAATCCCAATACGTGTAAATTAATTGGTTTACATGAAAGTTTTAGCGTTAACAAATGGCGCTATAGATACTGGAATTTTTAATTTTTTTTTAATTTTTACTAGTAATGGCAATCAGCGACTTATAGCAGGACTGCAGCGGGCATTCTGATACTGGGGGAACTGACTTGGTGTCACTGACATCCCCAGTGACACCAATACAGTGATCAGTGCTAAAAAAAAAGCACTGACACTGTTCTATTGGCACTGGGCAGGAAGGGGTTAACATGAGGGGTGATCAAAGAGTTAACTGTGTGCAGGGAGTGTTTTACTAGGGGGTGGTGTCTGTGTGCTTCACTGTAAGCACACTGCTTTGGATTACTGTGCTGTACCCAGTAGTGCAAAATCACACACACACACACATATATATATATATATATATATATATATGTGATTTTGCATACCCATGCTGCCCTGTAGCAGTATTTCTACTGTAGGGTGGTCAGGAAACTGTTAAAGCAGAACTTTACCTATAACAGCTTGATATAAAATAATGTTTTTTAGCAAGGAACATACATTCCACGTTAAAGTGGTTCTAAAGGGTGGAGGTTTTTTACCTTCATGCCTTTGCTTTAGGACCATACAGTTAATGTGTTACCAGCCCTGACATTTGTTGTGTGGTGGATCATTGGAATACTAAAGAGTGTCTTAGATATTCTTTATGAATTCCCCTAATTATGTGTAATATATACAGTATGATGCCTGCACAGGTTTTATGAATAGGCTTCTTTTCTCATGGTGACTCTGATTATTAATCAGGGCCTTTACACGTTTATACAGAAGGATTTTTTGGGATACATTCTGCTGAGGGGAGAAATACCATATTTTATGGTGTAAATGGCAAAATGGTTTTATTTTTTTTGTATATGCTATGGTGTTTTAACTTTGTTATACAATAAAAGACACATGGCTACCAATAGTTTTATGAAACTGTAAAATGGAACATATTTTTTCTTTTTCAGTGACGGTCCATTGCAGTATAGAACTATTTTTTTATAAGTGGTTTTACATTTTGATTCAATACATATTACCATTGAACTTTTTTGTTTGTCTACTTTTTTATGTTATCTATGGATTCTGATCTAATGTGCAATTGTCAGAAATGAATACTGCAAAAATTCTTTATAAACACTCTGTAAAAATATTTTCGAGGCACCGTGAATTTTGTTTTTTTATACCTTCATTTTCTAACCTTCATTTCTATTTGTTTCATATCCCTGATAAAGGGGGAGTGTTTAAGCTTCCAAAACACATTGACTGTCATATTCAACTTTTTGATGCACAGTTAAAGTTGTTTAGACTCATTTACTGGATGAATACTAGACTACATAAATACACTGCAGTACAAGGGAGCAATGCAAAATAGAGTGGAAAATGACAACAACGACTAAACTGAGCATAAAGTATACAGACCGACAGGTCGAAGGATAACCAAGTGACTGGCTAAATAGGCTGGCCTGCAAAAGAGCAAAGAAGGAGGAAAACAAAGCTGGGAGGTAAAGAATGTTAAATCAGCATAGCTAAGGAGGGAAGAGGGTTAACATATGAGTGAGCAATACCTTAGGAGACCAAGAGCCAAGACAGAGACAAAGCAGGACCAAGGCAAGAACATAAACTCAGGGTTATGGGAATAACAAATCAGAAAGCTGAGAACATACAATCGGTACCAAGACCACAAAAAAAGGTTCCAACAAGAGCCAGATGAGGACACACCATAGTAGTCCCAGTTATTGCAAAGCAGTGTAATCAGTGTAAAATCCCCATTGTACAATCCTTAAACAGGTGACAAAGATTCATAAGAAAAACACTAAACAAGTGGGCTGTTAATGGGTGATTCTGAATTAACCCTCTGCACACTGCTCTGCATACATATTTCAAGGAAACTTGGGATTCTTGGTTCACAAATATTGCAATGCATGTTCAAGCTGGTTAACAGTATCATAGTGATCCCTTCCTGGCCAATTCCTACCCCACTGTGCAAAATGCCACTTGCCTATTTGCTTATAGATTGTACCATACTTTGTAGGATTTATAGTGCCAATATGGGGGAGAAAGACACAGCTAGGGGAGAGTTACAGATTCAGGTACGATCACTGACTAGTTCACACTAACATTTGGGGGGGCAGTAAAACACTGAGGTTGAGCCAAACTTCTACAGCCCCCCAACTACTACCCCTTTGAGCTGCAGAGGCAGCGGCCAAGGTTGCACACGATGCAGCGGCCTTAATGTTCTGGCTTGGCAAGAATTATATCCATTGTATAATTCAAGTGAATGGAGCCATTCTGCAGCAGCCCCTGCAACCACATGTGGGAGGTTCAAGGGGTTAAAGCAGTCAGTGAGGAAGTGATACAGGGCTTTTTCACTGCCTGTAAAAATGTTCTTGAAAAAGTGATCTGATTCTGGATTGCTCGTAAGAGAGCAAAGCTATTGTGAGCGAAAACCTAAAACACATGAGGGACTACAGAGGTGTGACCTCATTTAACACTAAATATTCTGAATTACCCTTTGCACACTGCTATACACCGTTACAATCCAGCAAAGGTTTGCAAAAAACAGAAATGAATGGTTCTCATATATTGCAAGACATGTTTAAGCTGGCTAACTGTGCTGCAGTGATCTCTTTGTGTCCAGTGACTGCTCTGCTGTGCAAAATTACAGATACTTGCTTGCTTCTAGCGAACTTTAATGTGCTCCTACAGAAACCAAAAACCAGTGCTCAAATCTTCTTGCTGCACTGAGATCACGGAATCTAGCACTTGCTGAGGTGCCACCCTTGACAGAATCATTGTTGGGAATCCTTGGGGAATCTTGTTACCAGCAGAAAATGGCAAAACAGGGCGCACTCTCCTCATGCATTACCGTGATAATAAGAAATTTATTATAAAATTACAAAAGCATACACGCAAACCAAAAAGGTCATAAAAACAGAGACAAGGAGTCAAAGATGCCACTCGTGGACATCAGAGGTCCTCGGGTAAATGTGCTAACGTGTTTCAGCAGTCAAGCTCTCTTCCTCAGAGCAAATGATAAAATACAATGCATAAGGATGGTTCTTACATATGAGACCAAGTATCATATTACTTGGTCTCATATATAAGAACCATCCTTATGCATTGTATTTTATCTATTGCTCTGAGGAAGGTAGCTGACTCCCGAAACGCATTAGCCTTTTACCGAAGAACTTCTGCTGTCCACGACTGGCATCTTTGACTCCTTGTCTCTGTTTTTATGACCTTTTTGGTTTGTGAGTATGCATTTGTAATTTTATAATAAATTTCGTATTATCATGGTAATGCATGAGGAGAGTGCTCCCTGTTTTGCTGTTTTCTGTTAGTAACAAAAGTTTAATGTGCATACAGTATAGTGCCAAAATTGGGGCAGAGAAACAGTTGGAGAACTACAGAACCAGATCTGGTCAGTGACCTGCATTTTGCAACAGAAAATGAAAGATGCCTCTGCTCAAATCCAAAAAACTTACATATATAAAAAAACTTGACGTGCTAAAGGGTTTAAACCACATGGTAATACTAAAACAGTCCATGCATTTCTGGTACAAAAACAAAGGTTGGAACTAATCCTGTTCCACAAGAGGGTTTTGAAGTCCCTGCCTGTTTCAGGAGTCTAAAAGATGGAAAGATGGTCTCACCCTCTCAGCAGATAAACAACCTACAGTCCTCTCTGTGTCCTCTTCTATGCAACACCTCATGGACACCTGCTGGCTGCTTCCTGCCCTTTTCAGCCCTCTCTCACAGGTTGGTTAATCCCTTCAGGACCAAAGTACCCATAATCAGGGTTGGAGGCTCTTTCCCACACAAGAGCTCTCTGAGCCTTCAAATTCGAAGATTTAATAATCCGGAGGATACTACAAATTGTTGTTTCCCTCTCTTCTGGATCACCCCAGAACCCCTCACCCAGCATGGGTGAGAATCCTTGGGTACACTCTCTCTTGTCATCCTCCTTAAAGGAACCACAACCCAAATGATGAGAACACCAAACACCTCTAATCCAGGACCCATCCATGGCATCCTGTACAGTCCTTATATATTTCAGGTAAACCTTTACTTCAAAACAGGGATTTACATATATTTTGCATATATTGCAAAACATGTTCAAGCTGCTCAATGGTGCCAAAGTGCTCCTTCTCTGGCCAGCAGCATGCAGAGGGTTAATTCATAATGTACTGTTAAGGTGTGGTTACCACAGATCGCAGAGCCAAATAATATTTTTGCTAAAGATCATATTATTGATTCATTGCACTACTGGAAAACAGAAATTGCTTTCCGACATCACTCCACTATCCCACTGGGCAGCCCCAAAGAACCAGCTTCAGGTGTAAAGTTCACTCTGGGCCCATTGTCTCTCATATGGCAGTAAAATAAATATGGAGCAACACTTCACCAGTCTGTAAATCTTCTCCAGCTTTACTGAAAACAAATGAACAGAAACACTCCACAGACTTTGTGCTTCCATACTTCTATACAGTTACAGTTACTGTATTTGATTCACTGGGACTTCTGAATGTCACACTATTCAATAAACGGGCATAATCTGCCATTAGTCCATTAATAATATTAAGTGCCTCTAATAAGAATGATTGGGAGAGTTGTCTACTTCTTTCTTTGTTTTTGTGTGGGTTTAGCCATGTGGCTATAGCATTTTTTTAGATTTGGATAGAGTAGAGATGAATAAGAACACCTATTAGGTTTCTACTGTGGTCTACGCCCTGTTAGGGAGACTCACCTTCTCTATTTGTCTTTTTGTCTTGTTTACCATTATCATGGAAAGTGAAAGAAAATCAAATCTCAAATGTTGGGTTGTCCCCAGAAAAGTAATAGAGGCGAAATCTTCCAGTGGGGACACTGGTTCTGGTGACCTGGATTTCCCCAAGGAATTCCCTCAATTTGCTGGGATTATTTCTCACTTCCTGTTTTGGCTATGGGAAGTAAAGTGAAGATAAATCTCCCCAATGGGACACAGATGGCAAAAAATAAACTAGCGAGGGTTTCTACAAGGATGTCTCCTTCCTAAAGTACTGGGCAAAGGAAGCTTGTAATGCTTTCCATTGGCAGTGTTTTTTCTATCCATAATATCTGAACAGGAACACGGATCTTCTCATGAAATCATTCAACTCCTGCTTTTTTTTCTTAAATCAGCTTAAATGTTATCTTTCATGGTGTTTTATTATTTGTCATCTTCAGACTTTTATACAAATATTTTAGTAAACCAGTGTTATTTCTCCTTAGCTTCTCCTTACCATCTGTATCGGCAAATGCTAGGTGTAATAACTAAAAGCAAGTTATATACACGCACACAATCAACAGGTAGTCATGCAGGTACCTTTTAATCAGCATTTAAACCATTACATATGCTACGCATGTGAAAGACCCTCTACCAAATGAATACCGGCCCTGGCACATCATAGCATTCACTCGGCACTCCAAGAAATAACAGAATCCAACAGCAATATTCTTGCACTGTCAAAACCTCCACTTTATTATCACGTGACACACAGGAGGATATATCTTATATTCATCACAATCTGCATAATAACACACACCAATAATAATGTGAGCATTACAGCATGAAATAGACACATCATTTGACAGCATCACAGCATAGAATTAATACATTACCAAAGCTATGTAAGTGCGACCAATTGATGAGCCCATATAGCCTTGGCAAAAATACCAGCGTCAGAGTGTCCCCTGGCAACTAGGGTCTTCGAAGAATCAATCTCGCTTGGACTTCCGGCTTTTAAACCATTTTTCTGGAAGCTTTCCAATAGTGGGTGGGCGCCACACCCACTACAGGAGGAGCTAGCAGAAAGGGATAACAGAGTCACGCTCAGCCACCATATTCATTATCTGAAAAGTCACACTTTTGCTTCTTATCTACCCTAAACTTCTTCTCATCTACCCCAAACTTTTTCTCATCTACCCTAAACTTAAAGATTTCTAACTTCTCAAGCAAGTAGACATCTTTGAACAGGTTCTTATCTTCTAATGTGACATTACTAGATGTCATAAACATGTTCAATTCCATAAACAAGTTTTTATCTTGCTCTCAGCAAAATATCTTGTGACTCTGTTCCTTTAGCGAAATGACATCAGTCACCTCTTATGCCCCTGGCATTTGGGCAACAATGCTTTATTGTAAAAATTATCCAAGAAACAAAGCGTCCAAGGCCAACACATTTCATTGGCATTACAACATCTCTTCTTTACTTCTCCTTCCCTTCCCTTCTATTTAGGCTTATTCATGTGATCTTGTCTTTTTTTCTGATGCTTCTTCCTTTACACAAATCATTTTTAACAATCCTCATCAAACCATTTCTTCATTTTCTCTTTATTTTTCACATGCCCTTGTCTGTTTTTTCTAATGCATCTACCTTTGCACAAGTCATCCTCTAACAATCATCATCAAACCATTTATTCATTTTATCTTTCCTTTCCTTACTAAACACCTCATTTGCTGCATATTCCCTCTCTTTTAGTTCATCTCAAAAGAATTGTACATTAATTTCTTTACATCTTTTTGTTCGCCTTTTCTGGTAATTGTTTATGGTACATCTTCACTGTTTAACAATCCTTCAGGCAGGTTTTCTATTTGTATTAGTGTGCTTGCTTTTCTAACACTTTCTTACATTGGCTCATTAAATCTCTTTAAGCTCTTTAAATCTAGTAAATAAGGATCTGAACATAAAACCATGTCTTTCCCCTGTTTATCATCTATCGTTTATTCTTATTATTTTCTTCTCATTGCTTGCCCACATTTTTTACTAATTGCTCATTCTTCTGTTTGTGTGAGTTGTTTTTTGAGTTATTATTCAGCGATGTCTTACATGGGCCTCTCTTCACATCCTACGCAAAGCTTATTAAAAGACTTTCATCCCTCCAAACACATCTAAACTTTCTAAGTAAAAAAATAAAAATTATTCTCTAGAAAAAATTATATTGGGTAATGAAAGGGCAGTTTCAGAGTTGGATTGTCATTGCTACTGTGCAGCAGATGAGAACTACAGTCTTCTAAAATCATTTATATAACTAATCAAAGGAACATAATCTAAAAGTTTTTATCACCTTTAGTTTATGTAAGTTGTCTGTGTTTTTTTTTCACCACAAAACAAATATTTCCAAGCATCAAATACAGAAAACCAGATCTTTTTATGTACATCTTGCTAACTTGAATCCACTTTGTTCACAAGTTACGGCTAGCACAAATATGCCCCATTGTGAGGTTATTGCCTAGATAAGGGATTTGTATGCTTCCTTACTGGAGTAATAATGTGTCTTGGAGCTTGGACATTGAGCATGAATGCAGGAAGTGTCAGGAGTAAGGGAGAGTAAATCTTCTCAGGTTCAATTTGCCAAGGGTTGATGGAATCTTCCTTAAACTTCTGTAAACCAGTAAACCTGAACTTTTCAGTGAATCCTATTGACACCTATGGGGGTGGGGATCCTGTAAATAAATTCTGGCCATTTCTTAGAGCTAATATGTGGTTTTGAACACTGCCATGGAGGGTAATTACCATTGTCAACCCCCCCCCCTCCCCCCGCAAAAAAAAATCAGTATGTAAAGCAGAGGGTCCTTTTCATGCAGCTTTGAGGATAACATGGAAAAAAAACACAAATCCTTTACAACTGCAGGTGATGTTATGGAACTGTACAATTTTCATGGACAGTTTCAATGACAATGTTCATTGGCAGTGCATATTTGACTACAGATTAGACTTTTTTCTTTTATAATTATCTTGGCTTACCTACAGCAGCAGAAACACATCTGATTCATTTAAAAAAAAGGTAACAGGCCTGCTTTGACCAGTGAACAGAAATGGACCAAAACTTTTCAAAGGCTGTCCCTGTTCTCATTGATGCAAAAAAAAAATTGCTATCAAATTCTCATTAAGAATTAAAGTGTAACTAAGGGCAAAACTTTTTTTTTTTTTTTAGTTTTGGATAAGGTAGGGAGGGATTAGCACACCTGTCTAGGCCCCTGTTAGGGAGATTAGCTCTCTCTATTTGTCCTATTTAGGTTTATCAACGAAGGAGAATGTAAAAGAAAATCTAAAATTTTGGGTTAACAGTGGATCAGTAATACAGGAGAAATCTTCCAATGGGTACGCTAGTTCCGGTGACCCTGGTGATACCCTGGAATTCCCTTACTTTAGAGAGATTTTCTCTAACTTCCTGTTCTGGCTATGGGACAGGAAGTAAAGATAAATCTCCCCTATGAGACAGATATGGCAAAACAAAATGAACGGGGGTTATAACCCTCCATTACTGAATGAAACACAATGAAAAATAATGCTTTTAGTTATACTTTTAAGAGAAGTACGGCTTTCTGAGAAAAAAAAAATTATACTCACCTAGGTGGATGCAGTATCGATTTGATGCTGTATCTGTCCCCCGCCAGATCTGTACTGAGAACTAAGCGATCAGACACTGCTGATTGCTCATTTCTCCCCCTCTGCTCTGGGCAGAGAGCCGTGACTGTCAGACTCTGGTATTCTGCTCTGCCCCTGCAGTGCCCACTGGAGTGCTGGGCTGTAGAGGGGGCAGGAGGGGCAGGCTCAGGCTCTCGGTGGATCACTGAGAGGTTGGGCCAGGTGCCAATCCAGGCTCCTAGGTGGATTCTGACCATATGATCGGGATCTTTGCAGAGCCTGAACCGGCTCTGTGACATCATCCAACAGCTGGCTTTAGCAGGTGGGCTTAACACAGGCCACTGAAGTGCAGAACTAACAGCATTCCTTTGATCCATAGAAGTACAGCCAGAAGAGCTTTGGCTATACTTCTCCTTTAATGATCAAGATTAGACTGAAATGGACTAAAGACAAAAGGCACAGGAAGGCGTTTTACTACATGAATTAAGAGACCACAGATAATAAAGCAGTGTAAATTTGGCCAGTGGCAGGACAGTTTTCACTTGCAAACTTTTGTAGGAAATATGCAACAGTGTTACAGAGGTTCACTAGTAAGCATAGGTGACAAATAATCAGTATACCACAGAGTAGATCACTATATATTTATCTACATTATTATTAATGAGCATACAGCGCTTCCAAAGCCACAGAATACTATATTACCCTTGAAATAACACCACAGGTGATGAAATGAAAACCGAGAAAAAGTGTCACTCTAGGGACATCTACAGGGGCTCGCCTGCTAAGCAGAAAGTATTTGTGAACCCTACAGAATATTATCGGTGGAATCACTGACAATTAGGGTTATGGTCACATAATGAACTCTGCATATAAAATTAACACAATAGAAGAAGATGGAGCACAGGAGGAAGAGGAGAAGAGAAAGTAAGGGAGGAATGGTAAATATGGCACAGAGCCATAATGATGGAGGGGGGGGGAGGACCGGAAGTCCAGAAGCTGGTTTAAAAGTCTATAAAGAGGTAACACTTTCAAGTGGTAGGGAGGCATGCACATACTGAATCCATGGAGAACAAATGGCAAAATATTTTGTGTGGGTATCCAGGAGTACACTGTTCAGTGTCTCATTAACAATGAACATGGTTATGTTTCACTCAGCCTCAGTGAATTGGACAAATTGCTGCTTCCAAGTTTTGGTGATAAACTGTTTGTCAGCCAATAAGCAGCCAGTATATGTTGGGATTTATTGAGAGGTAAAAACGCAAATGATGAATCTCTTGGAGAATGACATTCAAACAAGGACCGCAGCTTAAACACTCAGGTCCAAAATCTACTCAACGTGGAGCATCTTGGAGCAGGACAGTTTTAGTCACAAAGGCCCGACCAGTAAAACCTAACTTTTATTCTTACTATTGGTATAATTTGATTAACATGAGTGATATTATCTGAGGTGTTTAGGTGCAATTTCTGCAGCACCAAGAACAGATGGTCAGAAACAAGTAAATGCTGCACTGTAAACTAACATTACTAGATTTCCAAAATGAAATCTGAGGACACCCCACAGACCACCTCACCTTTAACCATATATAATTACAAACCCTTTTGTATCCATACCCACACAAGCATGCCCCAATTTTGTACATGTCCCCAAACAAATGGTCAAAGGCTTTTGGAAGATGAGACAGACATATAAGGTATAAAGACAAACTAAGATAAACAATTTTCAAATAGGAGGCTTAAAGGTGTGCATGCATAGTTAGAAGAGGCACCTTAAAGGTATCAAGAAGAAAAATTCTAAACACCTGGGAACATGACCAATAAATTGTGTTTTATTCATTTCAGAGTAAAATAAGCCATCATTGGTATCATTGGCAGGAAAAATAAACCCCAGCATTGGTGTCATTGGCAGGAAAATTAATCCCCAGCACTGGTGTAAGTGGCAGCAATTCCAACTTCCACATTTCTTTCATAGAACAAACAGCAGACACTTGTGGATTATATCTGTAACAGTGCACTTGTGCTGTTTATAAAGAATAGTGCAAAACTGATATTACTGGACAGGTTTGCACAGGTTAGCCTGACTGTGTTTCCTTCATTTATTCCTATGCAGTGGAATGTAGCCTCTCTCACCGTGCTGTCAAACTGGTTTATGCAAAAAGTATAGTAATAGTAATAGTTGTAGTAACACACAATAACCTTCCAAAACTAAAATCTGCCTTAGATTACTGCACGCTACAAGTCATAATTGCTCATAGTTCTGGGTTCCTTTACTGCTGGAATGCTAAGAGCTATCCTGGGAGAGTGTGCCTGAAAAAGGAACTTCATAGCAGGGTCACCAAAAATTCATTCAAGGAAAGCCACAGATTTAAAGAGATTCAAAAACAATTTTGAAAGCACATTAACATGTTAAAACTCCTGTACTGTGTAATTGTAGAAGATGGCATTAACCCACGTCTCAGGTAAAACGGTGGATAAAAAGCCTGATGGTCATATTGAGTTGTGGATAACATTGAGGTCTGAAGTGGTAAGAAAGGAACATATCCACAGCCTCTGGAATCATTCTCCTTTGGAACTCATATTACCACAACAGCTGTCTAGCGGAGGACTGTCATTACATAAGCAAAGCAGTGCTGACACCTAAACTACACATATTTATTAGCTTTGCTGTCCTGTTACCCCCAGCGGCTCCTCATAGCAGACATACCAGCAAATTCTCATTCAATTCCACAAACAAACTGTGAGCTGCACTGCTCCTGAGCACCATGGCAGGTCCAGAATCAGAACTACATGTTCCACGGTGACTTTCCAGTCACTTGACCAATACAGAACTGACACTATGGTGGCTTTTATCCTCCTTTTTATATTGAGAGGACTAGATTAACTAAAAGCCCCACAACATCTAATCTGCTGCTTAAAATAAAACTAAAAACCCCAAAACCCATAAAAACCTTACTTAAATCTGCTGTTATGTAATCTCTAGAGGTGCCTCTTTTGTTACTGGTCACTAATGTGCAGCTGCCCTCTATTCTCCAGCCAGCCAGTTTTGTGTCCACCATTCACATGACATTATTTCTGCTGAATATTGTGACAATGGCCAGCTTTTCTGTCACCTGGACATAAGCACCTAAAACAGCATGCTCCAAATAACATGGAGCAGAAGGTAAGCAGGTAGGAAAGTAATTGGGGCCTTGAAAAGTTCTTTTTAAAAAAACTTTAAAATTTCAGGGACATGGTAAGTGGATGGGCTTTTTTCGGTTCTCCCTTGCGATGAGCTTTAGAGTACAACTTGGGTCGTTTTTGTTAAAAAAAAAAAAAGAAGCAGATTAGATTGCAATACTGTACACACAGTAATTCAAATAACCAGAATGACTGAAGACTTACTATGAATCAATCCCAATTTCTGAATCAAGAACTGCTCAACACCAGGAATGAATCTGAACATCATGCAACTAACCTGAATGGGGCTTTACTGGAGCTCATAGTTGGGCATTAATTTTTTTCTTTTTTCTTCCAATTTTTTGCTTTAATATTTCATTTTTTTTCTTTTTTGTTCCACCACTCCTCAAAGTTGTGACGAGTATAAGAGATAAAATCGCTTCCACAAAAATGTACTATTTTCAGATTAGGATGCAGGTTTTACATTTTCCCTCTTAGTGGGAACATGGGCCAGCACCAGCATAATGGCTACTTAGGCAGTTTCCTTAGGGTGCCAGGATGGGGTAGGGGGATTGTAAAATCTGAATCAACAGCCACGTGCTGGGGATTTAGATTTTTAAAATACCTGTCTTCTGTTATCTACCAGGCACAGCGTGGAAGTTTTAGACTGCCCCCTCCTTATTATACACTAATGTTTAGTGGCAGTTCAGCACAGCTCAAATTTTCAATGCTGTGTGACGTCCTTCACGCTGCATCACATCACATTATAGGCATAATGTATCTGTCTGCAGGACTGTAGACAGTGAGGGGATGTGGAGAGCAAATATACCCTCCCCTCATTACGCACCCATTTGGAGGCCATTTGATTAAAGTGATAAATGCAGCATTACGTCTTTCACGCTGCGTGCCATCACATAACAGCTGGGGGGCTGGACGGGTGCAGAAAAATGCACCTACTCCTGTGTACACAAACATCGCTGCACTGGCCCTGCTTTCTAGGCTCTCCCTTATAATGCCATCCACCCTACGACACAAAAAGTTCAAAGAGTATAAAGATGTCCATAAGATATTAAGGGTGGAGGCAGACAACAAAAAACAATGAATTACGTTGACCCCGATAACTGTCTGATCTGGAATGTTTCTCCATGACTATTTATATACAACTTCAGAATAAAAGCTGCACAAACTCTGGGATCTGGGAAATGTCTATTCTCTTGATAAATGTACTACTTTTGATAAATGTACTTACTCTACCCCTTAATGTACTTACATTATCCCTTTACTGCTTTACCACCGCACTATAGCAGAAATACTGCTACAGGGCGGCAGGGGTGTATATATACGGGATTTTGCATTTCGCATAGGGGGAATGCATGACCCTACCATTAGCGGCCTCAGCTGTCAACCACCATGTCCCGGCTGATGATTACTCCCCGGCACCTGGTGATCACCAAGTACTAAAGTCGGGAGGAGAGAACTGTATGTAAATAATACAGTTCTCTCCCCTGTCAGCTCCAGTTCACTGCTTTGCATGGCTTTGCATAGCAGAGCCATACAAAGCAGTGTGCTTACAGTGGAGAGCACAGACACAGCCCCATAGTGAAACACACACAGCACACAGTTAACTCTTTGATTGCCCCAGATGTTAACCCCTTCCTGCCCAGTGCCATTAGTTCAATGTCAGTGCTTTTTATTAGCACTGATCACTGTATTGGTGCCACTGGGGATGTCAGTGACACCACGTCAGTTCCCCCCAGTGTCAGAATGCCTGCCATAGTCCCACAGTCCTGCTATAAGTTGCTGATCGTCGTCATTACTAGTAAAAATAAAAACAGACATGTAGCAGAATACATTTTGCCCTAAATATATGACGAAATTTGATTTTGTTAATTTTATTACTGAACATGTTTAATAGCAAAAAGTCAAAAATATAATTATTTTCTCAAAATTGTAGGTCTATTTTTATTTATAGCGCAAAAAATAAAAAACCCACAGATGATCAAATACCATCAAAAGAAAGCTCTATTTGTGGGAAAAAAGGTGTAAATTTCATTTGGGGGCAACAGTAATAATGCGCAATTGTCAGTTAATGTAACTTAGCGCCATAACGCAAAAAATGGCCTGGTCAGGAAGGGGGGTAAATCCTCTGGAGGGCAAGTGGTTAAAATATGTCCCTTCTTTTTATGTTGTAAAGAGGGATTTTGTTAGTGAATAAAATAAATTAAAAAAAAAACAAAAAACTTTACAATCAGTTTAATGCACCAATAAATTTCACACTACTATATTTACTGTATGGGATGGAATATTTTTTGCCAGGTAGTGCTGTGTTTGCAACTTTTAATGTAAAATTCCAGGATAAATCTAACTAACTAACTAACTAAAAAGGTATAGTAGCTATTTTAGCTTGTGCATGATCCAAACACATTAAACAGTCAATTAGAATTCCACACAACAATGTAAAAATCTCATGGGTGATCAGTAAAGTATCACCTCCTGGTTAGGAGAATCAGATTTCCTGGCTTGAACTTCATCACAGCTGCAAAATCGTATAGTGGAAGCATGTCTGCGCTGGAGAAAATGCAGATATTCTCTGTTGTCCTGATTGACAGGCCATGGAAGAATGTACACATCTGCCTGTAAAAGTCTTCTATTAAACTGTTTATAATTTTGCAGGATGTGACCAAATCTGCTTATTTTAAAAAGAGATGATCTCATGGGCAGTGAGAGTCTGCCAAATAACTTGCATACAGATAAATGCCTTTGTGGTACAGAGTGGAGAAACCTGCATAAAATTGGCCTTCTTTCTTTAATAGAGCTACATGAACAAAGATGAGCTTGTTGCTGACCAAGAGCTGAATGCTTTGTTTTGTGAAGCTGCCTGAATGTACTGCACTTTGTTAAAAAAGGAGGTCCCAGTCTAAAGATTTGAAAAACAAAAAAAAAAAGTAGGGGGAGAATAGTAAGCGGAAACCAGACAACAAATCAAAGTGCATACCCTTCTGCTTGATATTTGTGTCTAAAGTGGGCTGAAACCTTTTTGCGTATACTGGTCACATTTCAGGGGTTGAATAAAATAAAAGAAAAGGGAACTTTAATTAACGTGACGCCTTTTGATTTGAAGAGCAAAACTTACAGAGCAGATGCACCAGCAAAGAGGATTAGATTGTCCCGTCCAGGATGGCCCCTGGTTCCCTCCTCTCTGGTAACCCCCTTTTAAGGAGACGCTTAAGGCTCAGCTCTCCTAAAGAAGCTGTTGTACTTCAGTACAATGACTACCCCTCAATAGCCCAGACAGTAGATGTGAGAAGAGAACTAATATTTTGTTTTATATTTGAAGCCTACTGTAGTATCCTGCTAAGATTTTAGCACACAGGTTTATTTCATATTAAGAGATAAATCAATAAAATATAACTGTAGAAGTTCTGATGTATTATATTTTTTTTAAAAAATATTATATTAATTTTATCTGTTAACAAACATATTGTCTCCATCGGGGCGAACTGACAACTCATGGGGCCCCCGGGCAATAGGGGATCATGGGGTCCCTGTGTCCTTGCCCAAACTCAAAAAAGCCTATGAAAAAGGTACCAGGGGCATCTCATGGGGCCCCCTACTGACCCCGGGCCCTCGGGGAGTGCCCGAGTTTCCAAATGGTCAGTCCACCCCTGGTCTCCATTTAATTTGATACTAATTTTATTGTTTGAAAGAAGGCAATTGGAAACCTTCATTAGTTGGTTCTTTCTCCTGCAGGAGAAAATTGGATCGTGCTTACCTGGGTTTTTTGCCTTCCTCTGGATCAACTGTGGGTGTAAGATCATAACTTTTTTTTATGGTTGAACTGGATGGACAAGATGAGTCACCATATTAGGCATGGTTTTCATTACATTTGGTGGTTACATGAGCTAGATGTGGTGTTTTTCCTCTACAGGTTTTTGGCAGCTATACGTTGTTGATATTTGCTTACATAATAGGTCAACTTTTTATTTTTAACAGTTTAGATACACATAATATAACTGGACACTAACATTTATATATATATCTCCTAGATTGTAAGCTCACCCATACATCCATGTCTCCATGCTTTATTTTGCTAAGACATCACTTTGAAAAACATTATCCTAGCATTTATAGCCATGCCCATGGCATGAGTAGGGGAAGCATTTACTTCCTAGAATCAATCTGCCCTTAGCTCAGGCATGCAGGCAGGGGGTGTGCTTAGTTGAGAAAGCCCCTCCTCATGTGTCATCTAAAAACACTGAAAATGTACTTTTAATCTCAAACTCTATTTAAAGCGATTCTAAAGGTCAATTTTTTTTTTTAAACAACAAACATGTTATACTTACCTGTGTGCAGTTGTTTTGCACAGAGCAGCCTGGATCCTCTTCTTCTTGGGTCCCCTGCAGGTTCTCTTGGCTCCTCCTGTCTGTTGGGTGCCCCCACAGCAAACAGCTTGCTATTGGGTCACCTGCTGCTCCGTGTGTCCATTCGCAGGAGATTGTATTCTATATTTTTTAGGTTATTTTGCAGTGTGTGGGTATGTTTCATTTCTGCAGTTGTTCATCCTTAATTAATGTCTGGCCTTATGTAATGCCACTAATTCATGCTCTGGGGAGTCAATGTGTTCACGTATGCTAGCTATGCCTGGTTTTATCTCTTGGAGTGCAAATAGTGGATGGCTTCTGCACAATGTTTCCAGTAATGGAGTGACCAGCTGTCATGTGTGTTCTCTAGAGGCCTTACCTACTGCTGTTGCTGCAACATGGTTTTCTTGAGCTTATCTATCATCTCATCTACTTCTAGATGCTCTAATATATCTGTCAGTACACTGCAGGATGTCTTTTTTGTTCACATCTAGATCATGGTGTGTTTTCGGGCTATACAGATGTAAGGTTTACTGATGCTTGCAGATATTAGCAGTATAGAGGCCTTTAGTATACACAGTCCCCATGGAGCCCTAAAGGCTAATTGCCATTTTGTATGACATTACACATGCACACGCAATGTGAGTTCATTTGGCAAGAAGCAATGTGGTTTTGTTACAATGCCAATGTAATCAATAATCCCTGTGGCCACCCACAGTATCACCTATGGTTTGTAGACAGTTGAACAGAACTGAATTAAAGGTGTTTTCAGTGCATAAAATATATAAGCTGCATAAATAACATTTTATATTTTCATTATTTTGTGATTTAAACGATAGTCTATTATCTATTAAGGCAAATTATTTTACTGTACTGATAGATACTGAACAATTCTGTCTTTAGTTACTGTCAACAGGCTAGTGCAAAGAAGCACAAAATGTGCTGAAAAGAAAAAAACTGTTTATTGAGAGGGTAGGGGGTTCTTTCTTTAAAATGTCTGGCACAGTGGCCTAGATCTGTGTCTCTCAACTTTGTCCTCATGTGCCCCTCTCATGGGAAGATAGAGAAGATTTCTTTATACGTGGATTGAATAATCAATGGCTTCATTTGACTAATTCAGAGGCATGCTGCTGTGCTGAGTACTGCCTTATAAACCTGATAAAAGTTATGACCCTAAAACACACATTGGGCTTAGAGAACTAGAATCAAAAATTATGGCAATATATTCAGTATGGAAAAAAATGTTCACTTGACCTCCAAAAGGTTTTCCCCCTTCATGACAAGGGCATTTTTGCTATTCAGCACTTTGCTACTTTAACAAGATATTGTGCAGTCATGCAACACTGTATGTAAGTAAAATATTTTTTTTTCCACACAAATAGAGCTTTCTTTTGGTGGTATTTGATCACCACTGGTGTTTTTTATTTTTTATTATATAAATGGAAAAACAAAAAACAAAAATTTGGAAAAAAATATTATATTTTCTACCTTCTGTTGTAAAACATATCCAATAAAAAAAATCACATTTCTTCCAAAATGTATTTTGCTATATGTCTTTGGTAAAAAAAAGAAATCCCAATAAGTGTTTATTAGTTGGTTTGTGTGAAATTATAGCGTCTATGCGATATATATTTGAAAATTGATCAGTCCTGATGTACTGATGGCCTATCTTGTTTCTTGAGACCCTAAAATGCCAGGACAGTACAAATACCTCCCAAATGACCCATTTTTGGAAAGCATACAGTCTGATGTATTTAGTAAGAGGCATGACAAGTTTTTTGAAGTTGTATTTTTTTGTCCCAATTTTTTTGAAAATTAAGAAATTGACCCAAATTAGTTTTTTTTCATTTTTTTTTTTACATACTGTCACCAGTGCAGTATAGTATCATCATATGACTGTTGTGGTAGTGATCAGGGATACTGACTGGTGACAGTATGTAAAACAAAATCAAATAAATAATAATTTTTTAATAAATTTTTAATATTTGTGTTTACTATTTCTTTCGCATCCTGTCATTAAAGTAGTTCAATGTCACCACAATGAAACTTTAACACTCGGGGGGGGGGAGTGGGGTGATCAGGGATTTTTTTTTTTACACTGTTATTGCTTACACAGTGAAGACCACTATATAAGCATTAGTTTTAGCTGTCATGAATAGGTTTCCCTTTTATGAACAGCTTGCTTTATGGATGTGATCTGTGATTGGCTACAGCTAATCATATGGTACAGGTAGCCAGGTACCATGTGATTGCTGTGGGCCAATCACAGATCACAACTTTAAGCAAGCTGTTCAGGTATGGAAAGACATTCATGACAGGTTGTTTACACTGTTATCATATGATTGCTATGACCAATCATAGTGATCACATGATACCTGGTTACTGGTAACAGTGATCTGGGTGGACACAGCTGTCACAGGAGGGGCCTAAACCAGAGCAGGCTGGATAACATACATTTGCAAGATCCAGCCTTTTCATGCCATCTGCCCGCATTTTAATTAATGTGGCCAGACGGCAAGTGGTTAAAGTGATACTAAAAGCATATCATATAGACTGCACTCTCTATACAATACATAAAAAAGTGTATGTGATGATAAATAAAAGGGCTCTACTGCAACATAAATAAATAAAAAAGACTATGTGCAAGAAAATATTTTGCAATGAATTCATACAAAATCAATAAACACTTTACAGTATATTAACCAAAAAAATTCATAATTCATATTCATATTCAAAGTGCTCAGTGCCAAATGTTCATATTCAGACTGTGCGGAAAAATGACACCCAGGAAAATAGTGCTCTTTTTCTCCTCCCAAAAGAAATCACACTGCACTCACCAGAAATATATGACATCTTTTTTCACAGAAGGTCAAATACGCTTGTGATATCTCAATGGATGTAGGATTCCTAATCATCCGATAATCCCCCATGCATGTGGACAATTGGATCTCATTATATGTTGGCGATATCCCTATGTCTTTAAGACTCTGTATAGATCTCCCTCATAGAGGGAAAGAGATAAAGGGACCTCTCATAGTGTAGTATTATCCAATTTATTAAAAAGTTGCTTAAAATCACACTTACATTAGTATAATAGAACAATCAAGCATGTAGCATTTCACAAATGGAAATCAAAACCGTTGGTTTGCGCTCTACTGGCCGGAAGTGATGTATTGCGGAAATCCCAATCAATGCGTTTCGTCAGCAACATCTGACGTCATTTTACAGAGCAGGTAAATATAACATGTTTGTTATTTTTAAAAGCTAAAACATGAGCCTTTAAAATCACTTAATTCATTTGCTGGAAGTATTTTGATTCTGATATAATCAAATTTTACTAGGTGTTTCAGCTATCAACAAAAACAGGTGGGCCAGGCTACTCACCCCGCCATTTAATTTAGGGCTTAGATGATGACACTGAAGAAAGCTACAGCCTCTCCAACCCAACCAAGTAAAATAATTCTGATTACACACAGCATTTGCTTTTGTGTTCAAAAGTTACCCTAACAAACGCTAAGGGTGATATATGAAAATGAGGACACAAGACACCTTTATGCTTGTTAGTACAAAATGCATACACCTCTCTTGTTGCCCTTCCATTCATTTCACTGTGCGTTTTCATGCAGTAAAACTCTAAGCAAGCAACAAATGAGCTAAGCAATTTTACTTGACATTGTTGATTCCTAGTAATCAAGATCATACAATTAGCTCAAAGACAAAATACAAATGAAAAACATTTGTGGAGAAGGGAGATCGTTTGACAGAGGTTTACTGAACTGTTAAAAATGAAAAGTTCACCTATTATGTAAGCAAAATATCAACAACGTATAGCTGCCAAAAACCTGTAGAGAAAGAACGCCACATCTAGCTCATGTAACCATAGTAACCACCAAATGTAATGAAAGCCATGTCTAATACAGTGACTCATCTTGACAGATTAAAAGATAATTACAGCTAAATTATTAACATTAATAGAATAAAATAATGAAATGTTTGGTATAGACTTTATGTGTTGTGTTTATTTAGAAACTTAAAGTGGTACTAAACAGAGAAGTGCCAATTGCCATAATTCATCCACATAAATCATATATATCATGCCGCCGTATGTTGTTTTTTTTTTTTTTAAATCCTAAGTACCTTATTCCTACAGGATTGTTATGTGGTCACATGATCTTTCCCTGGCCTTTGGCATCTGCAGAGAAAGATCCTTGGGAGGGCTTCTATTACTACAGTATGAGTTTGCCTGCATAGAGCTAAAAATAAAAAACAGGTTCAGAAGAGCAATTCAAATTAACCCCTTGCCCTCCAGAGGATTTACCTCCCTTCCTGACCAGGCCATTTTTAGCGATACCGCACTGCGTTACTTTAACTGACAATTGCGTGGTCATGCAACACTGCACCCAAATGAAATGTGTCCGTTCTTTCCCACAAATAGAGCTTTCTTTTGGTGGTATTTGATCGCCTCTGCGTTTTTTTTTGTGCTATAAAAAAAAGACCAACAATTTTAAGAAAAAACAATATTGTTTACTTTTTGCTATTAAACCTGTCCAGTAAAAAAAGATAAAAAAATTAAAATTCATCATAGATTTAGGCCAAAATGTATTCTGCTTCATGTCTTTGCTAAAGAAAAAATCCCAATACGTGTAAATTAATTGGTTTACGTGAAAGTGATTGCGCCTACAAATGGCAGTATAGATACTGGAATGTTTTATTTATTTTTTAATACTAGTAATTGTGGCGATCAGGGACTTACACTGGGGGTGAAACTGACTAACTGTCACTGACATCCCCAGTGACACTAATACAGTGATCAGTGCTAATAAAAAGCACTGACACTGAACTAATGATACTGGGCAGGAAGGGGTTAACATGTGGGGCGATCAAAAGGTTAACTGTGTGCTGTTTTACTGTGTGCTGTGTGTGTGCTTTACTGTGTAAGCACATTGCTTTGTATTGCTCTGCTATGCAGAGCAATACAAAGCAATGTGCAGAAGCTGACGGGAGAAATCTGTATTGTTTACAGATAGGTCTTTCCCCAGTCAGTGATACATGGCAATCACCGGGTGTCAGCAGGAAATCACCGGCCGGGACCAGTGATCAACAGGTGAGCCTACTTTCCCACCACCCTGTAGTAGAAATACTGCTACAGGGTGGCAGGGGTGTGCAAAATCACGTGAATATATACGTGATTTTGCATTTCCAGGTAGGGTGTGCACGCCCCCTACCCAGAAATGCAAAATCACGTATATATACATGATTTTGCGCACGCCCCCTACCCAGAAATGCAAAATCCCGTATATATACATGATTTTGCGCACCCCTGCCACCCTGTAGCAGAATTTCTGGTATAGGGTGGCTGGAAAGCGGTTAAAGTATAAATACCAAAAACTGTTTTATAGCTCTCTATAAATCTTTATTGAATATCAAATGCATATTTTTTTGTGCGTTAACATGGTGTAGACGGAGTCAAAGATGATTGACACCAGCTTTCACTTCGTTCAGCCAGCATCTGCTTCCAAGGTTTTTTTTTTTACTCTACAGATAAATAGCAATTTCATTTGATATATTTAGGACTGATATATTTATATATATTAAAACTAAGCATTTTTGTGAGTTTCTTAGTGAATGTAATCAACCAGTATACTACATTCTGTCCCCATAGTGTTTTGCAATAGAGAGGGAGGGGATTGCTATTTATCCAGAGTATATGCCCACATATGTGACTCTATAGTCAAGTGAGCTGCCCAGATAAGAAAAAGGAAATGAAAAACTTACAAGGAAACTGAAATATGAGCATGCTCAACAGAGAACACTAACTGGTCTATATAATCATAGGTTGCAATGGGGATACAGAGAAGATGGGAGGGACAGGTGAAGGCAGGATTGACCAGGTATATTTCAATCTACACAAAATGAAGGCTTTAGTGGCTTTGTGAGTATGCATACTCTGTTATATAGTGACAGTTTTTCACAGTCTGAGTTTAATGACACTATATACTGTATCTATGGTCAAACTGTGAAATCATATATTCATTTCTACATTGAATTTCAATTATTTCTAGCCTACTTCTACTAAACTGAACGATCGGGACATTTGTAAACTTACTTTTTGAAGATCCCCACACAATTACTTCCTTGAATCCTGTGACATGTTCACTATGTGAGTATTCAGGGTGGTTGTGCTTTACCGACTTTGCCATGTTGTGGGCAGGGCATACCACACCCTTGTACTAGGGGTACCTTTGCCAAAAGTGTGCTCACCAGAACCAGGTGGGAACTGTGATCATGTGGACAAACTAACATTAAGCCAGTCTCCCAACTTAGAGATGAGCAACCCTGCATGTAGAATGAAGCAGAATTCCTGATAAAGTATTATCCCATAGCTCTACATACAGTGACTATTATGTGTTGCATTCGGAGTGGCTGGTGGAGCCACACCACCTCCACCAGCCAGTGTACCTCTGTTAAAAATCTGCGCCAAAAGAAATTGAAACCTTAATAAAAAATGCTGCTGGTCAAAGATGAAAGAAACATCAATAAAATGTGACCAAACCGCAGCGCAAAAAAAATATAAACATAAAATAAACATATATAATAAATAATACAAAATTATAATAAAAGTCCCAAATATATAATGTGCTCCAATCAGAAAAAAGGTGCTTGAAAAAATATTTTCCAACTTGCACAAACCAATCCGTGATTTCCAATCCAACCCGCACTCACCAGATGAAGTGGACTCTTAGCTGATAAGGCTGTTTGACTCTTAAGCCTTATCAGCGAAGAATCCACTTCATCTGGTGAGTACAGGTTGGATTGGAAATCACGGATGGTTTGGGCATGTTGGAAAATATTTTTTCAAGCACCTTTTTTCTGATTGGAGCACATTATTTATTTGGGACTTTTGACTTTTATTATAATTTTTTTATTATTGATTATATATGCTTATTTTATGTTTATATTTTTTTGCGCTGCGGTTTGGTCACAGTGTACCTCTTTTACCTGACTCCCAGTAACAAAATGAGATCTTGCCAGTAAAAAAAGGGCAGATCTCATGCGTGACCTAAGTTAACTCTTCCTTTTCCGTACCATACAGTTAGGCTGAGGACCTCCGTACCACTGGTCTGCTCCCAGTTGCTATAGGAGATGGACTGCTGGGGAGGGAGCCCAAATAGTGACTCTCTTGCTACTGAAGGACACCTCAACCTACCCAGGTATCACACTTTGATAGGTTGCTTAGTGCCTTGCATATTGCCACATTACCTTGGCAACGACTTTGTCTTCTTACTGACTTGACACATTAGAATCATCATACCGCTCTTGTGATTTCACAGGCCTAGATTCTTTTGTATACACCTGTCCCAATTTGCAGCCCTTTGAATAACTTCAGATCAGGCTCCATGACAAAGTTTAACAGTTTTTACTGATTACTTTAGTGCAAACATGATAAAAGTGCAACAATTCTTTCCCTAAGTCTCACAAACTGTGGGCCACCGAGGCATACCTTTTTAGTGTAGTATGAACCACAGTTGGCGGCATAGTCCATGGCTGGTGGCATCCCAGGATCCTTGGTACTAGTAGTCCTCATCTGTATGTGAGAACAGCAGCAGCACACCCGAATGCACAGGCAATGTAACGCTCTCTTTCTCTGGCCAAGGCAAAAGCCCCAAGACCTCAGCTCTCTCCCAATTTATATCACAACAAGAAAGTCTGAAGCCCCAAAAGCCTGTGCAGCGGGAGCAGTGAAAGTAACGCTTTCCCAACCCAGCCTGGGCACCTAACTACGGCCATTTTCAACCTGCCTACAAGTAGACACTTCTGTGTCACACATATCACAGAAACTGCCTTCTTAACTACAGAGTTTCAAGATCTGCTGATACAATTTTACACTGCTGTAATCAGGTCTTTTGGGTAGGAACAGAGTACAGTGGACAGTTAGATCTACAAAAAAAAATTGGTAAAACACCTGAGTCAAGAAATGGGCAAAGAAGATTGCTATAAATGCCTAACATCCTGGGCATTATCTGTTTCAACTGCTTCTCTAGTGTTACAGATGACTGTACACCAGGACAACCAGACTTAAATGCTTAATTGCAGGTTTTTTTGACTTTGGTGCTCTATTCTGGACTCTCTAGCAAGGAAAAATGCTATGTAGTGTTTTTTGTTTATGAGGGGTCTGAGCACCTTTTTGCCTGTCTGTGCAGGAAGATCTTCATTATCAATTGTAACTAGAGTTGAATGCCATTTGTCCTAAGGGTTAAAGTTTTAGAGGCTAGGCTTCTTGCATTGTATGTTGATGACAGACTTAGGGCAGCTTTACTCTTAACATTGTTCAAAAAAATCTTGCACTCAGCCATGGCTCCTCCTCCTGAGAAACATTTAAAAGATTAAACCCCTTCACTGCCCTGTAACCAGTGTCATTAGTACAGTGTACAGATTTTTTTTACTGATATAGCATCCCTCCCAGATAGCGTCAGATTGCCTGCCACTACATGAGTCATCACATTTAACCCCTTGATTGCCAGGAATGTACTCACATATACAATAAACCTCCATTGCAAGTATAGTGTCTGAATGGATCAATATCTTTGATCAGATCAGCACTATACCAGCGTTCACAAAAGTAGAGTGGCCCCAAAAATGCAGCATTAGTGGGATCAGACCCGGCACCTGCCAGCACCTGCGTTTAGCCCCTATGCTTAATCGCCCCCCTCCCCTTCTCCCCCAGCAAGTGCAGTGTCAGTAGATCACTATCACTTGATACATTGCACACAAAACCACAGTGCTCGCAGAATCAGGCCTGATAGCATTTGCAGATAACTTTTTTTTGTAGCGGTTCAAACAGTCCCTGACAGCCAGGTGCTCTTTTTCCCCACACTAGGTACCTATAACTTTAGTGGCCAAAATGTCCAGTGAAAGGTACTTTAATGAAGAGGCCTACAGGATTCTGAGCATTTCAAGTGAGAGCGAAGGGGAAGCCTCACTGACAGAATCAGGCTTAAAATACAAACCTATAGACAGCAGTGGCACCCTGGCAGATAGCTCAGACAATGGAGTAGAGGTCCCTGCTGAGGTCAGATGTTCCCGACCCCGATCCCAGGTTGCTGAGGTGGTACAATTGCATGATGATTCTGATATGCAGCAGAGTGCCAGTATTAGTGCCGCTCTACCTATTGGTGAACTGTCGAGCACCAGCGGCCTAGTGTACCCTGGTCTTATACATACCAGCACTGCAGTATCACTTTGTGACATGGTGAGTCCCATAAGTGCAGTACAAGCCGGTGCGGTGGCGAGCACAAGTATTGTCCCGCAACCACCAAGAATTCGCACACAGGCCCATAGAGCCCATAGTGTCCTTCCGGATATGTTTGCAAATCCAGATTGACAGCCCACAAATTCTGCAGCACCAGTACTTCCCCCATTCACTGCCCAACCCAGAATTCAGGTGGAAACAACAAATTTAACTACTCCCCTTGATTTTTCAGCTCATGGGCTGAACAACAAAATAAGGAACATTTCATGTGTGCCCACCATAAGAAATGGATGGCTGCAGGGCGGTTTATTCTAACGGTGGGCATACCACATACTTTATCTGGCAGAGATTTCTTCTCTTTTTTTCATTCAGCCCACAGGCTGCATAAAAAAAAAGAACATAGCATATATACCCAACAAGGACCAGCGACATACAGGTACATCACTGGACTTTGAGTGTTTTTTTCAACCAGTACTCGGTAGAAGTAGCAGAATGTATTTTGGAGTGTAATTCCACATATACCCATGGCATGTGTGAGCAATATATCATTTAAGTGATAACTTTGTGTAAAGAAAAAATTGTCATTTTCCAAAAAATTTGCGGAAAAAAAAATATCTTCCATGGACTTAACATGCCTCTCAGGAGATAGCTTAGGATGTCTACTTTCTGAAAAGGGGTCATTTGGGGATGTTTGTACTGCCCTGGTATTTTAAGCTGGCCATTTGTCTGGAAAGTTTGGAGACCCCTGATCTGTACCATAGTTTGTAGACGCTATCACTTTCACACAAACCATTTAATATGCAGTTAGTGAATTTTTTTTTTACCAAAGACATGTAGCAAAATACAGTTTGGCTTACATTTATGAGGAAATGTGAGTTTTTTTGATATTTTTTATGACAGATTTGAGAAAATATTGTTTCTTTTTTTAAATTTTATAGCAAAAAAAAAACCTCAGAGGTGATCAAATACTGCCAAAAGAAAGCTCTATTGGTATGAAAAACTCTCCATATATTTAATTTATGTACAGTATGGCATGACCACGCCATTGTCAGTTAAACTAGCCCAGCGTTATATAGCAAAAAATTGCGTAAATTCCAATAGCTATACCGCCATTTGTAGATGCTATAACTTTCACACAAGCCAATTAATATACACCTATTGGGATTTTTTTTAAGACATATAGCAAAACACATTTTGGCTTAAAGTTATGACGAAATGTGAGTTTTAGCAATAAATGGCGTAAATTGCAGTTTCCTGACAGATTCCACGGCAGCATACGGATGGGACAGTGGTATATTTAGGTTTTGTGCTGTCCTAGGCAACACAAAAATTGGACGCCCCCCCCCCACGGAGAGAGCCTGAGAGTGATCAACACCCCTGCCCCATCCCCACCTGGCGACAGAGAGAAAGACACTCACCTTCACAGCTCTGGACATCCTTGGGAATGGCAGCTGGGCTCCGCATACACCATCAACTCAAGCAGCCCGCAGCCTCTCTGGTCCCCATGCTGCATGTGTCCCTTCTTCCGGGGGGGCAGTGCTGCCCCTTAAAAAATGTCACCCTAGGCCTTGTTTGCCTTGTGGTAAATATGCCCCTGGTATGGGATAGTCACGCCCTCTCCTCTCCCCCAGGGAGAGCCTGACAAAAACCAACACCACCCCCCCACCCCCTACCCGAGAAAGCCTTCCAATACTACCACCCTTCATACACTAGCCACCCCACCCCCTCAATGAGAGAAAGGTACTCATTTTCACAGCTCCAGAGATCCCCTGGAATGAGAGTCAGGCTCTGCATACACCAATACACCATCAAGCAGTCCACAGCCTCTCTCGGATCCCACCTAGGCCCCATGCCATGTGTGTCCCTTCTTCTGGGGAGAGGTGCTGCCCCCCTGAAAAATGCCACCCTAGGCAAATGTCTTGTTTGCCTTGTGGTAAATACACTCCTTTATAGCACCCCACTCCCATAACTCTTTGCTCCTCGCCAGAGGCCGTGTTCCTTTTTTGTCCTCCTCCTATGGACCTAGTGGAAGTCTTACCTGGTTCCCACATACAAGATGGACTGCAACCAAAGCCTGGCGATCCTTACCGGGAGATGCAAGGTAACGTGCCACTTGACAGTGCCACGGGTCTGCAGCTAAAGGCCGGTTATTGGATGCAGCAGATGGATGCGGTGCCGGAAATGGAGGAGCAGGCGTCCCCTCATCATTTCCAGTGTTCCCCAGCTAATAGCGGGGTGGAAATGGGCAAGCAGGAGTCAGTGCCTGGATGAGCTCAGGTCTGCCAATAGCGGGTGAGCGGCAACTTGGACTGCAAAACCTGATAACAGCAGGTGGCCATGTAGCACCCCGAACGGACAAGGCGGTCTCCAAAGCAAGCGGTCATGGCCGTGCGGGGTTGGTAAGCAGTGCCCTCTGTTCGGGTCTCATTTTTGCTCCTTCTTTCTTCCTTTGTCTTTCCCTGGTGCTAGTGGGTGTCTGGAGTGCAATGGTGCACTCCAGGCCGCTGCTTCCTGGTCCAAACGGCCTCTGGCACACTGCGCATGCATGAGCCGGCCTCAGAACGAGGCTTGGCTTTGCATGTGCACAGTGCGGCAAGATGGCGGAGCTCGCGCATGCATGGATGTTCCAAGGTTCAGCGCATGCACAGTACGGCGGTGATGTCATAGCTTTGGTGACAAATTAAAACAACTCTAAAAGCTGTTTTCTTTGTGAAAACCTGCTGACTGAATGCAGCAGCTTCCCCAAGCGCTGTGGTCCACTGTGAAGGTCAGTACCTGCTCCATCCCATCCCCACCCCCCCGGTGGTCTGCTGGGATTCTGCATGTCATGTTTTTTTTTACAGCTTGGCTGTCTGCCCAGCTGACCCGGCATGGATGTATCACCGCCTCCTTGTGGACAGCCCCTGTGTAGTAGGTACAAAAGGGGCGGCTTTATCCCCTTGATCCCCCACTGGCACTTTTCTGTGGCTTTTAACTATCCCCTGTTCTGTGTCTTTTTTTTTTTTTCTTCCTCAGCCCTTCTAGGTCTGATCGCCAATATACGGCACACAATGATGGAGGTGCTTCCAGGTCTCAGTGCCATCACTCTTCCTCTAAATCCGGCTGCCACAGGTCTCCTTCCAGCTCTAGGCGTCATAGGATAAGCTCTCGTTCCTTCTCCAGGCATCACGTTAAGGGGCACTCCAGCCGCTCCAGTATGAATACTTGCTGGGGGTGCGAATCTCAGGTTCCTGATGAAAGCTCATTATGTGACTTCTGTGTGTACGGTGAGAGAGAAAGTGCCAACCAACAGGTAGAGGCTTTGGTCAGACGGGTCGTTCAAGAGTCCTGAAGGAATTTGAGACTAGTCGTGCTCGAAGCCCATCGGTCAGGGTGTGCTCTCCTCTCAAGGGTCCCCAAGAGGGATTGGAGCCTTCACAACCTAGCCACCTGTCATTTGGAGCCTCAGTGTCAAGGTCCTACCTTTTCCCAGAGGTTATGTTACTCCATGTGCTGGCATCCATCTTGGATTTCTGCTGAGCATGGTGGGAATCTTTTATGCCTTCAGGTCTCTGAGGTCCATCCCCCAGAGGGGTGTGGCTGAGTACATATAAGCCTGTGATCCGCACATGCTCTTTGCACTTGTGCCTTGTGTCTTTGTCTTTCTACAGCTCTGTGTATACTCTCGTGACTCTTCTGGTATCTGACTCGGCTTGTGACTAAGACCATTCTCTGTGTTTTCCTTTGATCTGACCTTCCGTTGCTGAACCCGGCCCGTGACCTGTAATTCTCTGTCTACTGTTCTGTACCGTTTTGTCCCGTTGCTGTCGACCCGGCCTGTCTGACTACGCTATTGTCATTCTTACCAGCTACACGCCATTGGCGGCGGCCATTACTGCAGCCGGGGTGTCTCAGGGGCCGCGACCTGGTTCCTGGCTGCGTCAAGTCCATCCCCACCATCAGGGGCCCTGATGAAGGGCAGCCTGGGACTTAGGCTCCGCGCCCTGAGGGACTTCGGTCTGTTGGTGGTGGTTGTCGTCAGCCAGTGTGTTACCCTGCCACTAGGCCTACCTGTCCGTTCCACAGCCCTGCCCTGACACTCAGACAGTGAGGCAGAGAGTGAGGATCTGTGTGTGGGCTTCGACTTCACTTTGGTCTCCTTAGTCAAAGCAGTCAAAGAGGCCCTGAAGTGGGAAGAAGCCGTGGAGTCTCCCCCTAAACACAGAAAATTCTTCAAGCAACTAAGGAAGGATCGTCCAAACTTTCTGTTCCTGGGGGAACTCTGGGAATTTTTCACCGAGGAGTGGAGCAGTGTTAATAAGAGGACCTCCTTGCTGAACAAAGCAACCAAGCTTTATTCGTTCAAATCAGAGGACGTTAAACATTTACAATCGGCCCCTCTGGTGGAGGCAGCCTTGATGAGGCTAGCCAAGCATGTTACCATCCCTCTCGAGGATTCAGTGTCCTTCAAGATTAACCTGTAAAGGAGAATCAATTCCAATCTCAAGCAAATCTACACTACGGCAAGAATGGCTTACAAGCTGGTGCTTGCCACAGCAGCCTTATCTAAAGCTATGGAAGTGTGGTCGGATAACGTGGATGCGGCCCTCAGAGGAGCTCCGGAGAGGTGGCCAGGAATTCAGCTATCTGGGAGCTGAGGTTGGCATCTGTCTTTCTGGGGGAGGTCTCGATCGACCTTACCCGTCTGCTGGCTCAGGCTATGCTGTCCTCGGTGACAGCCAAGCGTGCATTGTGGCTCTGGCCCTGGTTGGCCAATCCAGCCTCTAAGCAGGCATGCTTTGAGGGTCCCTCCCTGTTTGGGAACAAACTGGACAGCACTATAGACCAGGCTACAAGTGGGAGATCTGGTTTGCTGCCCCAGGATCACTGTCTGCTAGGCCAGAAGAGGGCTCAGCCCAGAAGTCAAGGCTTGGAACAAGCTAGGGATGCGTGCCTCTACAAGCAGGGCCACAAATTCAAGAGAAGCTGGAGGAGAAGTCAGCCATCTTTTCAGAAGTCCTCCAATGGCTTGACCTCTGGAGGTTGTGAGGCCACAAAGTCCTTTTGATATTGGGCCTGCCAAGGCAGGCCAGGTGGGGGCACGCCTTCGCCATTTTCAGCATGTTTTGGTGGCTTCAATCCGGGATGCCTGGGCCATCAGAACGGTATCTTTAGGACATGCTTGGGTGTTCAAGAGCCCTCCTCATCTCAAGTTCATGCCTACGGCCCTTCCACATTCAGGATAAATCCTGCTGTCCTACGAGGACTCTCTGCTGACGCAAAGGAGGGTGAAGAATTTAAGGGCATGTATTCGCCAATTGTTTTATCATAGATCTCACCCATCTAAATTCCTTTATCAGGAAACCAAAATTCAAGATGGAGATGCTGTTCACATTTCAACAAGCACTTCAACCAGAGGACTGCCTCCTATCTATAGATCTGAAGGATACCTACTTTCATGTGCCCCCTGTAAGAGATTTTCAGAGATTCCTCCAGTTTGCTGTGGACCATCGGCATCTCCAGTTCATGTGTATGCCCTTTGGGCTGTCGACAAGTCTTGTTGGTGATCGTGGCCCTGATCAAAACCAGAGGCATTCACCTGCACCATTACCTAGACGACCTGCTCCTACTATCCCAGGACTTAGAACAAATACTACAGCACAAGGCCCACGTCATCTCGACCCTTCTCGAGTTTGGGTGGCTGCTGAATATAGAGAAGAGCCAATTGGAGCCCACGATTAGCGCCACCATCTCCCTGCCCGCGGAGAAGATTCCGGTGATCCAGAGCCAAATACTACCTGCCCTGTCTTATTCACACCTTCGGGCCCTCCAATTCCTGAAAATCATTGGCACCATGGTGTCCACAGCACTGCTAGTGAAGTGGGCACAGTGGAGAATGTGACCCTTTCTGGGTCACAATCACTACGCATGCCAGCAACTCCAGATGGGGTGCTCTCTTCCAGTCAGAGATAGCTCAGGGCAGATGGAGCTTTTCCTCCCACAGGTTGGGATTGAACGTCCTGGAATTAAGAGTGGCACCGTGTGCCCTATGGGCCTTCCAGTGCCTAACACAGAGGAAATCAGTTCTCCTGAGGTCCAATAATACGACGGAAGTGTCCTACATAAGGAGACAAGGCGGGACCCACAGCTTGTCCCTCTTGTGAGAGGTAGAGCCAATCATGGCTTGGGCTCAGAGAAACCTGTCCAATATATCGGCAGCATACATCCCCGGAGTCCAGAACTTGCAAGCAGACTTCCTATCCAGGGTTCAATTGGACAACAACGAATGAGTGGTCTTTCAACACAGAAGTTTTCAAGTGGATAATGACCCTCGGGATCAGTCCGGAAGTTGACCTGTTTGCCTCCTTGTGCAACAGCAAACTGGGGATGTACTACACCAGGAATTGCTGTCCCCAGGCCTTTGGGGTGGATGCTGTGATGGATCAGTGGAGGATTTGCATGGATTATGCATTTCCCCAAATCCCTGTCATCTTCAGTTTTCTTTGGAGGCTTAGAGCAGAAGCAGTGGAGGTAGCGGCCATACTTCCATACTGGCAGAACAGACCATGGTTTCCCTTACTGGTGCAGCTCAGCTTTCTGGATCCTGTTCCTCTCCCTCTCAAACCAGACCTGCTGTCACAGGGGGCCATTCTTCACCCTTTCCCAGCCCGGCTTCATCTAATAGTCTGGGTCTTGAGAGGGGGAGGTTGGAGGCCTTAGGCTGTCCTGCTGCAGTCATTCCTACCCTGATGAATGCCAGGAGACCAAGTACCAACAGGGTCCATGGAAGAGTCTGGTCTAAGTTCGTGGACTATATCTCGACCATGGGCAGATCCTTTAGTAATCCGAGGGTTCAGGATGTCGTGGGATTCCAGCAGTCAGGCCTGGACCTGCCCGTCGGTCAGCACCCTCAGAGTTCAAGAGTCAGCCATCTCGGCCTTCACTGGAGTATCATGTGCCGACCACTCTTGTTTGGCAAAGGGGCAGTAAGGCTGAGGCCGAGAGGAAACCGACATTCCCAAAATGGGACCTTCCGCTTGTCCTCAACTTCTTCTTTGGAGGTGTTCCAAAATCAGCTGGTCCACCCATAGTAAGGGAGCTCTCCATCAAGACGGCCTTTCTGGTGGTGGTTACATCGGCAAAAAGAGTCTCTGAAATTGGGAACCTTGGCTGCAAAGAACCGTTTTTGACATTCTTCCCGGATCAAGTGGTCCTCATCCCTATGCTAGGTTCTAATCCTAAAGTGACCTCAATCTTCCACGAGAACCAGGAGATTGCCCTGCCAAGTTTTAGAGCCTCGGGATTCAATGACATTCACTCCCTGGACATAGGTGAAACCTTAAGGCTATACTTGCAGGTCACGGCATCCTTCCGTGGGTCAGACCATCTATTTATCCTTTTCCATGGGAAGAGTAAAGGAGACCGGGCATTTTCCAGGTCAATCGTGGTCTGGATCATCCAGGCCATGCAAAATGGCCTACAGAGCTAAGGGCTTGGTGCCTTTAGAGGCGGTGACCGCACACTCAACAAGAAGTGTGGCTATGTCCTGGGCGGCTTCCTGGCATGTTGCCCCTGAGATAATCTGCAGAGCGGCCTCATGGTCCTCAATCAACACTTTTATGGCTCATTACTGTGTAGAGCCTGCCTCCTTATCCTCTGTTAATTTTAGTTTAAAAGTCCTGTCGGTTGATGGGGCAAATTAAAGTCTTTGTTTGAGTAACTGCCCACCTGTGTGTGTATGGCTAGTTATTTCCCATATATATGCTGCCATGGAGTCTGTCAGGAAAACAAAACATTTCCTATTAAACACCATAATTTTCCTTTCCTGATGGACTCCATGGCAGCAGGAGTACCCTTCCAATGCCATGAGTAGGCTAGTTATGGAACGCGGTCTCTGGCAAGGAGCAAAGATTTATAGGAGAAGAGAGGGTGGCACTAACCCATACATATGCTGCCATGGAGGCCATCAGGAAAGGAAAATTATGGTAAGTATTTGATAGGAAATTTTTCGTTATCTATATTATATTTTGTAGACGCTATAACTTTCACACAAAGCAATTAATATACACTTATTGGGACTTTTATTATCAAAGACATGTAGCAGAATACATTTTGGCCTAAATTTATGACTAACTTTGAGTTTACTATATATTTTTTATAACCGAAAGTAAAAAAATATTGGTTTTTTTTTTCAAAATGTTTGATCTTTTTTTGTGTATAGCGCAAAAAAAACCCCAAAGGTGATCAAATACCACCAAAAGAAAGCTCTATTTGTGTGAAAATGAGCTCAAAATTAGTTTGGGTACAGCGTTGCATGACCGCGCAATTACCAGTTTAAATAGCGCTGTGCCATACAGCAAAAAATGGCCTGGTCAGGAAGGGGGGTAAATGCTCTGGAGGGCAAGTGGTTAACATCCATTGACTGGAACACTGACAGGTAGCTAGGGGATGCCCTAAAGCTGTACATCGTTTTGCGGAATAGTTTGATTTTTATAGATAGTTTCAGAAACAGCGTATACTGGCAATAGATATTTGGCTGTGAATTTGATTTTTTATTAACAATTACTGTGGCCTACATACAGTAGGAACACCTTGAAAAATCAATACAGCTTTATCATACGGTAATATCTGCAGATATAGAATTCGGCCAGAGAATCACCGGGGCAGTCTATATCCTCATGGGTGCAAATGGTTCTGCTGCTGGACAGTTTCTGTCAAATGCTCATAAAAATGAAGAGGCCACAGATGATACAGCAGTGTAAATTTGGCCAGAAGAAGGATATTACTAATGATGGAGAATTGTCTGAAATGTACTAGAGACTAGCAGTACAGGCAAGGGCTTTACTACACAAATTAAGATACTACAGAGGATACAAAACTGACCAGCACCAGGACAGTTTTAAACAGTCCTAATCAGTGTATGTACAGTATAATGGTGTGCAACATAATATGAGGTGGTTTAGGTTCTTGTAACAAAAGGTAGTTCCAAGAACAGAATGTGAATAGCAGGTGAATAATGAGCTTTGAGTAGCCCAAACATAAAAAGGCACTATTATCATAAAATAAAAATTACAAAAACAAAAAACCCAAAATACCACACCCCTAAAACAAAGATAATATTTAAAAAAAATGGTCTAGCTGCAAAAAAAAAAGAAAAAAGTTTAACCTATATTAAGGTCCCTCTCCCCACAGTAAAAAGGGAGTTAAAGGGAGAGTTAAAGCTTGGACAAGAGCACTAAATTAAAAAAAATCTAAATTTACTTAGCTGAATTCTATATTGCATGTTACTAAATGGGATAAAATTATTGTGCCAAATAACACTGAAGAAAAGTGTGAATGCTTAGGACATAATAAAATGACATTTGTCAGTGCATTCCACTGGGCAACAAATATAAAAGAACAAAAGTTAAACCTGAGTGTTGTACAGGATCCTGTGAATGTCTTCTGGACATGAGTGTACAAAAAAATACTAGAAAATCTTAATGTGGATATATCACCAGCACCAGATGGCTTATACCTGAGAGTTCTCAAAGTACTTAGCCATGTTATAGCCAAACCATTGTTCCATTTTTTTAAGGGCAGCTTACCGGTTAAAATGCTGCCAGCAGATTGGTGAAAAGAAAATATGGTACCAATATTCAAAAAAGGGCCAAGATGTATTCCTGAAAACAATGGACCAATCAGCCTAACATTAATTGAATATAAACTAATGGCAGAAATGTTAAGGGAACTGTAACTGTAATGCACCTGTTGGAGACTGAGTTGAAGAGGCGGTTTCTCCTGCATCGTGCTTCTCTTGTCCAACAACCTTGAAAGTGATGACAGGAGATGTGAGAACACAGAGTGGCATGAGATGTTGCAGGCAGTGTTTCTTCATAAATTTAGGCCAAAATGTACTCTGCTACATGTCTTTTTCTTTTTCTTTTTACTATTTTTTTTACATACTTTTATCAGAGTAGTTCAATGTCACCATATTAATACTGCACTGCTCTGGAAGTGTGTGTGTGTGTGTGTGTGTGTGGGAGGGGGTTATCGGGGATTTTTTTACGCTTGATGATCATTGTAACAGCAAAGCAAAGATCATTCATAACAGCTGTGATTACTAGTGATGTGTGATTGGCTAATCACATGGTACAGGATGCTTTAATTGGCCCAGGTAGTATGTGATAGCTGTGGGACAATCTTAGCTCACTGGTATAAGAAGCAGAAATGTTATGAATGATATTCATTCAGAAAAGCTTTGTTGACATTGTGATCATGTGATAACATAGCAATCACACGATGCCCAGGCCACTTAAAGTGACCCGGTACAGGGTGGGGGCACTGTGAGCCCCAGCAGGTGCACAGCATGCTCCTAAACCAGAGTAGGCACAGTGATGTACAAGTACGTGATTGTGTCGCCCGCCTGCAGTAAAATTACTGTGGGCAGTTGGCAAGTGGTTAAACAACTAAAACAATATATCTTAGTTTGCAGATAAAGGTATATTCACTGAATATTATCCTTATATCATAGGTTAACTCATGCTATAACAATACTTTATTTATTTTACTATGCACTTTTTGACAGTTGCTAAGCAACTGTACCTTTATTTTATTACACAATCAGTTACCTTCAGCTCTGCAACCATGTTAACAGTATGAATGCACATATAAGAAATCAACTACAAAAGTCTGCCTAACCCCTAAAAGTAACTGATTTAATTCAGGTCAGGTCATATGCAAGCAGAGGTATGAGGTGGCATTTAAACTGATTTATCAGAGTGTACCTGGTGGGAGGCTTTACATTTTTCCTTACATTTATCTTGTGCAGCTGGTAGGGTTTCCAATCCCCCACCCATTTTTGGTTGTAAGTGGTTGTAAGGGCTCATGGTTTTTTACCTTCATGCATTCTATGCATTAAGGTGAAAAGCCTTCTGTGTGCAGTAGCTCCCCCAGTCCCCTAATACTTACTGGAGACCCATTGCCATCCAGCGATATGCACGAGAGTCTCAGCTCTCTGGGGACACGCCCTCCTTATTGGCTAAGACAGCAGCAGGAGCCATTGGCTCCCTCTGCTGTCAATCACAGCCAGTGAGCCAAGGAGGAGAGAGAGGGGGCAGGGCTGAGCCACAACTCTGTGTGTGAATAGGCACGCAGAGCAGCGGCTCTGGAGCGAGCCTGACAGAGCACATTTTTACTGATAACCTGAAATATGATTGAATGCTCTATTATAAACTCAGAGATTAAAGCATAAATTCATATTTAACACTAAAAATCAGATTGTTTCAGATATCATGCCTAACATAGATGTGCATAATCTTAATGTGCATAATCTTTTTTGTGTAAAATTTGCCTACCCCTGTGTTCTGATATCCCCCATTTTTGGAGTAATTTTTAGTTGAGTCATTGAAGTTCACTGAGCTAATAAGAAACTACAAGTCCCATGAATCATTACTTTCTCTGTGTGTCTTTGTAGGAGATGCTGGTTAGGCACATGAACAGGATTCTCACTCTGATCTGAAGAGTTCAGCTTTCTTTTCCCCCGGTTATCTCCACACTGCTGTGACTGAGTTGAGAGTGAGGTTGAGGAGACACAGACATTCTGCAGCTAAGGTAGCTCACATAAAAAAGATAAAAAAAACACTGCAAAGTCCCACAACAAATTTCTGCAATGTAGAACATTCACTGTTACACATTTTATAAATTAAATGAGAATAAATCCTTGTAGTAACAAAAATCAAAAATTGTTTTCATACCTAACGTAATTTTCTTTCCTGATGAGCTCAATGACACCTTGGGTCACCTTGGATATGAATCCTGACATCGGTATCAACACCGCCCTGTCAGCAAATAAAGTGTTGAAGGGCTCCTGATGCCTCCACTTCAAAAGGAAACTTTTCTGACGAAAGGAAGTCCAAGACTAGATATCCCACTTTAAAGAATTAGATAACTAATTTGTCAGATGCCCTTTTAGTTCTTGAGAAGGCTGATATAGCTGAAGCACATCCTTTTAAGGTGCTGAGACTCAGTATCATATAAAGGTCTTTTTGTAGGAGCTCTAGCACATTGTGATTCTAAAGACTGTGTTTTTTTTTTTAAATAACAAACATGTTATAATTACCTTCTCTGTGAAATAGCTCCTCCCCCTGTTGAGTGCCTCTTACTATGGGTGCACTCAAGCAGGTTCGCTTCCGAAGCATGCTGCTGTGAATGGACATGATCCATTCACACACAGATCCCCCCCCCCCCGCTCTCTCTGCATTGGCTTACTGGCTGTGATTGACAGCATTCAGTGACCCGATGGCTTTTGCTGCTGTGTGAGCCAATGAGGGAAGAGAGACACAGGAGAGACAATGCTGTCATGCACATTGCTGGATGGTACTCAGGTAACTATAAGGGGGTGGCTGGTAAACCGCACTCAATTCCAGAATATTCAGAAATACTTCCCAAGCATGAAAGGGCCAAGTTCTCTGGGCTGACTGCCTAATACACTAGGCTCCCCAACCACTCTTGCTGGCTTCTGTTCACCACTTGCTGAAGGAGGCATAGCAACCATTTGAGATTCCATTTCATAAATGGGGACACCAGAATTCTCTCCAACAGATCATCCAACCTCTACTGTTCCAGAAACCCTTTCTGGAAATGATGCAACCTCTGTTGAGCCCACTTCACCATCGGTATGAAGGAAATCATTGCTTCATAATCTTTAAACATTGTGCTGCATACAGAGAGTTTGTTCTCCAAGCTTCTGAAGCTCTTTTCATGATTACCAGGACCTTCTCCTGAGGGAGCAAGACTATGCTACTGCAAGTATTCAGCGTGGTGCCTAGATATACAGTGTTAAATCTTGTAAGAGAGGAAGTCCTGTGACAGAAGGAGAATATCTTCTAAGTAAAGATTCATACTCCTTTCTTCTGCAGCAAGGCTACTACCAAAAGTTGTTAGGCCAAACGAGGCACACAAACTGAAAATACATCTGGCCCACAGCAAAGTGGAGATATTTATAGAAAGTGTGACAATGTGGTACATGAAAGTAGGCGTCTTCCAAGTCTATTGACAGCAGTCAGTCCCTTGGCTGAATAACCTGTAAAATAGTGTGTAATGACTCCATCGTGAAATGCTCCTCTTTTATGCACTTGTTCAAGCAGTTGAGGTATATGACAGGCCTTCAATCCCCTGTTTTCATGTCTATGAAGAATAGAGGAGAAAACATCCCTTGTAAACACTTGTGATGTGGAATTTCTATCTCTGCTTGTTGTTCCTGGAGTGATTATTTTTATGAGATAATACAGAGACAGACCTTAAAAACATATAAAATTGTACATCAAGACTGGTCTAAGTAGTCATACATCAGATTCGTCACTTCCGGCCGGACGCATTGGCGCCATACACGCTGATCATCAGGGGAGGCAGCCATATACGCTGGCCACGAGCGGTGCAAGGCTGCACAAGTACCGGGGCGGGAGCGGAGCCCATTGGACAAAAGCCCTGATGGTGGCAGCTGCCTCCGGGACTGCGGCTGAATATCCAGACGAAGGAAACTCAGTTAGAGTATCACCTATGGCCTGGGTGGTGAGTGAACAGCAGCATAACTAAAAGGGAACAAGGCGCATGTGCACCATTACATATTTACTACCAAGAACCCATCTATTGACTCTCCTTATGTCACGTATTTGTTTCAGGATGGGGACATCATGCTTCATCATATACAGTGGGGATCGAAAGTTTAGGCACCCCAGCTAAAATTTTGTATTAATGTGCATAAAGAAGCCAAGGAAAGATGGAAAAATCTCCAAAAGGCATCAAATTACAGATTAGACATTCTTATAATATGTCAACAAAAGTTAGATTTTATTTCCATCATTTACACTTTCAAAATAACAGAAAACAAAAAAATGGCGTCTGCAAAAGTTTGGGCACCCTGCAGAATTTATAGCATGCACTGCCCCCTTTGCAAAGCTGAGACCTGCCAGTGTCATGGATTGTTCTCAATCATCGTCTGGGAAGACCAGGTGATGTCAATCTCAAAGGTTTTAAATGCCCAGACTCATCTGACCTTGCCCCAACAATCAGCACCATGGGTTCTTCTAAGCAGTTGTCTAGAAAACTGAAACTGAAAATAGTTGACGCTCACAAAGCTGGAGAAGGCTATAAGAAGATAGCAAAGCGTTTTCAGATGTCAATATCCTCTGTTCAGAATGTAATTAAGAAATGGCAGTCATCAGGAACAGTGGAAGTTAAAGCAAGATCTGGAAGACCAAGAAAAATATCAGACAGAACAGCTCGCAGGATTGTGAGAAAAACAATTCAAAACCCACGTTTGACTGCACGATCCCTTCAGAAAGATCTGGCAGACACTGGAGTTGTGGTAAACTATTCCACTATAAAGAGATACTTGTACAAATATGGTCTTCATGGAAAAGTCATCAGAAGAAAACCTCTTGTACGTCCTCACCACAAAAATCATCGTTTGAACTTTGCAAATGAACATATAGACAAGCCTGATGCATTTTGGAAACAAGTTCTGTGGACCGATGAGGTTAAAATTGAACTTTTTGGCCGGAATGAGCAAAGGTACGTTTGGAGAAGAAGGGGCACAGAATTTAATGAAAAGAACCTCTGTCCAACTGTTAAGCATGGGGTTGGATCAATCATGCTTTGGGGTTGTGTTGCAGCCAGTGGCACAGGGAACATCTCACGAGTAGAAGGAAAAATGGATTCAATAAAATTTCAGCAAATTTTGGATGGTAACTTGATGCCATCTGTGAAAAAGCTGAAATTAAAGAGAGGATGGCTTCTACAAATAGATAATGATCCTAAACACACCTCAAAATCCACGGGGGATTACATCAAGAGGCGTAAACTGAAGGTTTTGCCATGGCCTTCACAATCTCCTGACCTCAACATAAGTGAAAATCTATGGATAGACCTTAGAAGAGCAGTGCGTGACAGACAGCCCAGAAATCTCAAAGAACTGGAAGACTTTTGTAAGGAAGAATGGGCAAAGATACCTCAAACAAGAATTGAAAGACTCTTGGCTGGCTACAAAAAGCGTTTACAAGCTGTGATACTTGCCAAAGGGGGCAGTACAAGATATTAACTCTTCAGGGTGCCCAAACTTTTGCAGACGCCATTTTTTTGTTTTCTGTTATTTTGAAAGTGTAAATGATGGAAATAAAATCTGACTTTTGTTGACATATTATAAGAATGTCTCATCTGTAATTTGATGCCTTTTGGAGATTTTTCCATCTTTCCTTGGCTTCTTTATGCACATTAATACAAACTTCTAGCTGGGGTGCCCAAACTTTCGATCCCCACTGTAGGTGCATGGCACCCTACACTTATTGCAAGGCATGGAAGGTCCAGCACTTTATATTACAACATCAATATTAAGGTGGTCCACAGCCCGCACGTCATGGTGAAGAAACCCCTTAAGGCAGGGCCCTGCCAGATCTACTACATTGAGGAAGCCAAATGGTGACCTGTATAATGTCTATTCAGCTCATTCTATACATTATTATGGACATTTATATTGCTGCTTGATACTCCACTACCTATATTTGCCATTATCCATTGTTATTATTGTTTCATCTGGCCACCACAGAGGCTACCACATCGCTCTCTATATTTCTCTATGTATTATAGCCCACATTACCTATCTAGGTCCATGGGCAATCATATCCATTACTTGGTACTTGTTGTTAGCCATTACTGCACTGCATGCTATACCTATATTGGTACAATTGTTTGATATACCTCCTGCTTGGCGGTGTAACCTTTGTGTCGGTGCTGCAAATGTATTAGACAATTGTCACTATGTCTGCAGCACTTTACTACTTAGACCGGTCTTGATGTACAATTTTATATGTTTTTAAGGTCTGTCTCTGTATTATCTCATACTGAGGTGATGGTGAACTGAGGTATTTACCTCATTTGTCCACATTTGTACTGTGTAATAAAGCATAATTTTTGGAATTACTTTGAGTATCGCATTCTGTCCATGATGTAACCACTTTCTGTGAATCTCTTTTCACGTCCCCCTTTTTTTGCTGCATGTTTTTTGGTTACTGGGCAGATAATTTACATTTAGCGATGCATAATATTTATAAGCCTCTAAATTTTCTCTCTCTTATTTTCTTTAGAAACTTCCATGAGTGGCCTTCAAACAATTCCTTCACCATGCATGCATCTGTTATATTGTCTGGCCACACAGGCTGCCAAATGATTGCGACTCAGTCCACACTGTGCATGCGCACTCCAGCTCCCATCGCACATACAGGTGAAAAACATGCATGTTCTACAAACAGCAAAATTTGTACCAAATTTGTAATCGTTACTTTAGCAGTGGTTCATTTTATGAAAGTGAGCCAGCCAACTAAATCAGGGGACACGCAGGTTTTTCTCTCTGTCACAAATGCCCTCTCTGACAGCACACTGGTAGCAGGCAAGCCAGCATCTCCACTGCATATTGTGCAAGGTCTGGCCAATTGTCCAGTTTGAACACATAAAACTCTATGGGTCCTCAATGTGAATAATTTTTGCATCCCACCAGCAGCCCAGATAATCTGAGATCATGTGGTTAAGGCACTACCTGTGAGTGTAGCCTGCAATCAGACTTTTCTAAAGTGTTCTGGAAAATTACCTAAAGTCATTGCCTAGGCAGTCACCACTGCTACACCTTTCAGCTAGCTGAGGATGAGGAGCCATGAGAAGTGATCCTTTCACTCTCTGTAAAAGACCATGAGAGGTGATCCTAACACTCTTTGAATATGTGGGCAAGTAAGTTATCTGCAACACCTGCTATGAGTTTTGCATTTTGCCCCCTCTGGGATGGTAGCAGGAAATCTGCCAGTTTCCCTCTCTATTAGGGATCCAAATGAGTGGCCAACAAGAAATGGTCTCTTTCCATTATTGCTTGAATCTTGGGGACATTGTGCAAGTATTTCAGTATGAAAGAACTCACCCTCCACAAATTTCCTGCAGCAGAGCATTGCTGAGAACAACTGTGTCTTCAATGATTTTACCCCACCTACATACAACTCCTTGGTGTGGAATAAATGAAATGTACATCTTGAAGTTTGCTCCCTTTCCTCCTCCTCCTCCTCCTCCTCCTCCTCCTCCAATTAAAAAACAGGATTTTTGCTAGTACAGGATATTCTAACTGAACACAAGTTCATCTTATTTTCTAACAAGCACTTTTACTAAAAGTAAACATTCACTTCACTAAGTTAACAGCATCTATTTATTTGGTAAATCAGCCTCATTGCCTGGTCTAGTCCATAGACGTCTACCCATGACTGAAATACTACTTCTGGGTGGTCAGATCCTCTAATAAATATCTATAACATTCTGAATGTTATTTTTTCCATGTAACTTTTTAAAATTAACATTGCATTCACATATTACAGGAATGCATTTTTAGAATGGTTGACTTATGAAAAGATTTGTGAATTGGTATGCATGACATATGAAAAAAAAAACATTAAAATACATTTCAGAGCTATGAAATAATATGTTGCCTTCATGTAGGCTGCATCAAGTAATACATCAAATGATACATTTATTTTTCCATGAGACCATCTGTTGTCATAAAATTGTATCTGTATTCTGCAGCTGAGTCACAATCATAATGATAATAAAGAAGGATCTTAAAAATAGTCACACAAATAATGGATAAATGGTCAGTGTACCAGGGAATGGTCTGTTATAAAGGAAAACCCGTAACTATTAAAGAGCAGGGGCGGACTGACCATTTGGAAACTCGGGCGCTGCCCGAGGGCCCGGGGTCAGTAGGGGGCCCCATGAGATGCCCCTGGTACCTTTTTCATAGGCTTTTTTGAATTTGGGCATGGACACAGGGGCCCCATGATCCCCTATTGCCCGGGGGCCCCATGAGTTGTCAGTCCGCCCCTGTTAAAGAGTATAGTAGTTGCATTGCTCTGTTCATGCTGAGGGCCAAAAATAGCCCAAGGTTTATAAATAATGGTTTGGGCAATGGGATGTTATACCTAGTTTATGAAATCAAAAGTGAGAGATGTAAAATAAAATATGTGGGTGGACGAGTATTAAAAGGACACAGAATCTTACACATACCACATACCAAGGATAGCAAAGCTCCTATACACAGTAGCTATGTCTACCACACTGTAAACACTTTCCTGTAATCCCACTTAATCCATTAACATTTCTACAGGTATACAGGCAGTTACAAACACTTACGTACAAACCTACAGAACCTGTCTTGTTCATGACCTGGGGACTGCCTGTACTTTAATAACTTGCTTATTATTTGTACTTCCTGTACTTACAAAGTCCAACATATATGTGTATATAGTTTACAGAGTGTGTGACACCACTCACACTCCTGTCCTCAAAGGGAACTCCGAATCAAAAGTCTTTTTCATATTGCCTCATATTCACTAGGGCCAAACTGAGAAGAAGCCATTTATAACCTACCTATATCTCTTTGGATTGTTGGAGTAAACTATGGCATTAGGCAGATTCCCACAGGAAGATCATGCAAGCTTCAAATAGTGTCCCCTGTGAGCTTCCAAAGCAGTGCCCAAAGATGTAAGGTTAGAGTGCTAATTGTTTTTTCTTTATGCTCCATTTTTCCAAGTATTTTGATACAGTAAATTCTGGATTAGATGTAAGTGGCAATATGTAGCTAACATTCCCTTACACGAAGCCCCATTAACCAACATTCCACTTTGGAATGAACAGTGAACACGAGTGCCCAATACTCATGCCATGTCATGCTGTCACTGACTGATGCCTTGGCAGACTAGCGAATGGGAACCAATTATCTTGGCTCCTGATAATGTGATCACATGATGACATGGTGATCACATAGCTCTGTTTATAAACAACTGTCACTGATAATAAGAGCTGCCAGAGTATAACACACAAATACTAAAAAATATTAAAATATAACTAAAGGCAAAACTTTACTTTTAGTTTTAGATAGAGCAGAGAGGGATTAGAATGCTTGTCAGTTTTTATTGCTGTCTGTGCCCCCGTTAAGGCCTCTCTATTTGTCCTATGTACCATTATAATTGAGAGGGAAAGTAAAAGAAAAATCCACATTTTGGATTGTCCCTAAAAAAATAATAGAGGGGAAATCTTCCAATGGGGACAGTTGTTCTGGTGACCTGGGGGTCCCCAAGGAATTCCATAAATTTACAGGGATTTCCTCTCACTTCCTGTTTGGCTATGGGACAGGAAGTGAAGAGAAATCACCGTATTGGGACACAGATGGCACAAAAAAAATCTGACCCTCTCTTGCTCTGTACAAAATGAAAACAATGTTTTGCCCATAGTTGCACTTTAAAACTTTTTTGAACATTTATTATTGTTTATTTGCCATGACATGATATTTATTAAAGCATTTACATGATACTTATTAAAGCATTGTACAAAATAAAACACTTAGATTTCCACAGAAATATAAACATTGTTTAGGCAGTTATAAAAAAAAATGCTGACTTAACTGACATATAAGGCTTTGTTTAGACCTTTACTTGGCAGGGTGGCAAAAATGCACAGTTGAACTGTGTTTTTGCCACCCTCCAGCCACCCTGCTGTAAGCTTCAATAGACAGTGGACAGGGATGTTTACAGTCCAGAGCAAAGTTCACTTGACATGTAGGCGTGCCACCTGCCAAACGCTACATATTTAAGTAAATAGGGAAGCGTCGCAATCGTGTGAATTATCATCAAAATTATGGTTAACTTAACACAGATGGTGAGAAGTCGTCACATCTGGAGCTCGTTCTGAACACAGATCAGGATCCATAGGCAAGGGAGATTTACAATCATGTCTAAATCTACATTAAGGTTTTATTTATCCTTAGTAAATAACAGAATGTGTTAGAGAATTTTCACTTTGCGAGGGCATTTTTCCTTAGCTTACTGAATATGGGAAGCTGTGCAGACTTCCATCAACCAATCATGTGCAAGCAAAAATACAGGTTTTTTTTTTCATGCACATGATTTGGTATTCTTTGCAATGTGGATTTTCATAGCATTCACTAAGCTAAAGGAAAATTCCCTTCCAAGGTGCAAATTCCCTAGCAAAGTGAAAATCCTTTTTGCTTTTAGTCAATCAAACCCATACTATTGACGCTCAGTTTGGTGTGGGCATATGGGCATCAATAACCAAGATAGAATTGGAAAAATGTGAGCACTAAAATAAGCTCTTGCATTTCAATATTATATTTATTTGTTAAAACTTCAAATTGAATTATATATGTTCATATAAAATACAATTATGATGTAGAAATATTGTCTGATTGAATTTTCAATCAAAGGTCTGTACCCCACAATACCCCAAATTGAAAAAACAATGTTTACTGGATTATACAGACAATGTAGCACTCCATAAGGTAGAACCTCTTAAAGGGCACGCCATTTCATTTCACCTTGGATTTATTTGTAATCATTTATGTACGATAATGGTTTTCTGTCACAATATGCTTTAAGTGTTTTCTTTCATCCTGGCTTTGATGGGATGGATTGGCCCTGAACATGTATTCACAATAGATAGGCGTGCATTCCTTTGTAATGAGCAGTCAGAAAAAGTAAAGACTTGTTATGTCAGGTAGATTAGTGATATGATATGTTCAAGAAGTTCTGGCTAAATTTAAAAGAAAGATTAAGGCGCATTGTAAAAGTGATTTTATCAAAGGACATGCTAGCTAATTAGCAAGTAATATGTTACAATTTCATAAACCTGTTACCTAAGCTGTTTATCCTTTCCATTAACAGAGAATGAAAAAAAAGGACCAATTTTCTATATAAATTTTGTGTTGCTATAAAAATAGTTTACGCCCCCATGCAGTTACTAACACAGTCATTTAACAACTGTGACTGCTCAACCAGATAAAAAACAATAAAATCAGTGAGTCATACAAGGTCATACAGAGAAAGTTCTGAACTCCACACTGATGATAATCTTATATAAAGCTACATCCATTCCCAATCATTATGATGGTGTCTATAAACCAGAGTAATTAAGCAACATATTCTTATATAGTCTCACATTGCAAGTTCAATAAACGGAAAAAATGGAAGTGTTATTTGAAGCTGAAGGCCAGGCAGACATAAATACATAATTTAATGCAGTTGTGGATTACTCTAAACAATCACATGTATTTCCATATGTCTAGCATAAGCAGGGGCAGACTGACAACTCATGGGGCCCCCGGGCAATAGGGTATCATGGGGCCCCTGTGTCCTCACCAACGCCCAAAAAAGCCTATGAAAAAAGCCAATGAAAGGTACCAGGGACATCTCATGGGGCCCCCTACTGACCCAGGGCCCTCGGGCAGTGCCCGAGTGTTCAATGGTCAGTCCACCCCTGAGTATATGTAGCTTAGGCCTCATGTACACATGAACTCACCTATTTGTTTAACTCTCCTGGCAGCAGAAAAACGCTAAACGAGGCAAAAACGCGTGTAAACATGGGTACTGCGTTTAACCACATTCCCCCGTGTTTATCACTTGGACGTTTATTCATTTGATTGGCCAGAGTATTTTCCATTGACATGGATAAAGGCCCAAGTACTAAACATGGCTAGCGTTTAGCTGCATTTAGATGCATTCACAAACGTTTTTTGCCAAAAACATTCCTCTCCTGAACGGGATTAGTCTGCGTTCAGAAGAGGAACATTTAGGGTTCATGTACACTGCAGATGATAACCTACATTCAGGAGCTTTTCTGTGTTTTTTTCAGCAGCCCCTGAACTCTCCCTAATGTTATCCTATGTGTCCATGTACACTATGTTGTTTACAGTCGTTTACAGTCATTGTTTTGAATGCACCAAACTTGCGTTCAGGAGTAGACAACCAGAAAAGACAGGTCATCTCAACACATACTGCTCTCTCTGCTTCTGCACTCTCTATTTCTCTCAAAATGTCTGAAATAGTTATTTTTTTACAGTTTTTCAGTGCATTCTGGGTATTTTGGAAGGTCTCCTGATGTTATCTTTAAAAAACACTTCTAAACGCAAATACCCATAAACGCGTTAGATAACGCAGCTAAACAGACGTTTTGTAACCTACGTTTTCCAGCAGTCAGTTTCCATCGTTCAGAAGTGTTTTCCAAACGTCCCGCCTTATCTGCTTCAAAACTCTGCTGCTCTTAAACTCTGGTAAAAGCCTACGTGTACATGGACACATAGGCTTTTATTGAGTTGAGTTCAGGGGCTTTGGCAAAAAAAAAGCCAAAAGCTCATAAACTCACGTTAGGATCAGCAGTGTATATGAGGCCAAATCTGTCTTCCATCTCAACCTTCAGTCAACTTTTGCATAAAAGTGCTCAGAATTGATGAGGGACGGACAATTCTTGGAGATAATCAGGCTCTGCTGCCTACAAGTGTACTGACAGGGAACATGCTTGCAGGAGGAAAGAGCAGAGTGAGCGGAGTTGGTGACTTATCTGCCTCTTGCTGCTTCTTCATTGTAGCTTTGGGACAGGAAGCTGACACCACTGTATTCCTTAAAGAATATGTCAACCCATCATTTCATAGTCCTGATATGTGCCTGCTTTACCATACTTGTATGAAAAGTATCTTGTTCTCTTTGTATTGCTTACTTTGTGTGAAATACCTGGTGTTCCTGCCAGCCCCTCTGCTTTTGTATTAAAAACTGACTACACTAGACATTGGATGTGGTCAGTGTTCTGGCTGTGCTGGTACTCAGCCTGTTCTCCCCCAATGATCAGACTTGTCCTGTTTCCCCCCCCCTCCCCCCGCACAGCCATTCACTAGGAAGATCAGTGTGATGCTGTTTCTCCTCCCCCAGCTCTCTAAGCTTTCTTTGCAGCTGAGAACAGAGGGTATGTGATCATAAAAAGGTTGTTATAATGTTTTATATGTATACAGTACACACGTTTTGCATTTCATTTCTATTTTAAACTGCATGGGTTGTAATATTTTTATTTATTGCAGGTACTTACAGTATATACCGCCATCAATTTACATAGCGCTTTATACACACACACACACACACACATATATATATATATATATATATATATATATATATATATTGTACATTCACATCAGTCGCTAACCCTCAAGGGGCGTACAATCTAAGGTCCCTAACTCACATTCATACATACACATACTAGGGACAATTAACATACCAGCATGTCTTTGGAGTGTGGAAGGAAACCAGAGTACCCAGAGAAAACCCATACAGGCAAAGGGAGAACATGCAAACTCCAGGCAGGTGCTGCCATGGCTGGGATTTAAACCAACAACCCTAGTACTGCAAGTGCTAACCATTTAGCCACTGTGCTGCCCATATTATAAGTGGAAGGTATACAAATGTTTTAACAGTAAAAGAGAAAATGGTGTCACCCTGCAGTCTACCCTTCCGTCTGACACAGGTATATGAACATAAAAGTGGCTGGACAAAGTTAGAAAGCCTTATGCGCAAAAAACAGATGACAGATGTTTTTTGAATTGTGTATTTGCCCGCAGTTCAGCATTATAGTGATTGTAAAGGTTCCGATTTAAAAAAAAAAAATGTAAAAAATGTCATGGTTACCTGCTCTGAGCAATGGTTTTGCACAGAGCATCCCGGATTCTCCTCTTCTCAGATCCCCCGCCAGCCCTCCAGGGCCCTCCCACCTGCTGAGTGTCCCCGGAGTAAGCTGCTTGTTCTGGGAACACCTGTGGTTGCTCTCTCCTGAGTCGCCTCAGTGTGTCTATGAGACACACAGAGCATGGCTCGGCACAACGCCCCACTCCCTCCTCACTGGCTGTGATTGACAGCAGTGAGAGCCAATGGCTCCCACTGCTGTCTCTCAGCCAATGAAGAGGCAGAGACCTGGGAGAGCTTCTGCTCACATACACATTGCTGGATCAGGATCAGAGGTAAGTATTAGGAGGGCTGAGGGGAATGCTAAACACTGAAGATTTTTTACCTTCATGCATAGAATGCAAAAAAGTGAAAAACCTTCAGGCTTTAGAACTACTTGAAAGTGACCGTACTTCATAACACATGGAAATAAATAGTGTATGTCTGTTATACTAATGCCACAAAGTCTTGCAATCTGCAGATTTTTTGGCAACGGAATCCAATTTGTAGTAATCACCACTTCTATACTGATAAGCGCCTAGCCCAGGTAATCTGTAGACACATTGATCAACTAGCACATATGTAGATGTTAGTATGTCCAATACATAGCATTTGTTTTATTAACTGGTCAGATTGCAATTACTGATGCAATGATAGCAGAACAAGTCATGGTGTATTAGTAACAAATATAAAAAAAAGTGTAGAGAAAGGAAAGGTGTTGCCAGGACACTCCTGGATCCAATTTCTGAATTAGGTCCTGGCCTTTTTTGTATAAGTCACTACATTACATGTTTGAAACACAAAGCATTTAGGTCAGAATACCTAGCTATAAGGATTTCACATCTACCTCTGTGTTGACTCAATTTAGAACTTGGTCTTTGCTTCCCATTATGTATTAACTGTTTCAGATTTTTAAACTTGATCTGAAGCTGGCACAAGCCTGAATAAGCAATTCCGCAGAACACAAAATACTGACAAAAATAGTATCATCAGCTAATGCTGTGCATTAGTAAGTAATAATAAGTAATTGTTCAGTAATTATGTTATTTACTGGGATTTATTTGTTCCCTTTCATCTGCTTGTAGCAAAAATATTCCTGCGTCACGTTCTTCTTATTAAGTTACAATGATAATTTTATTATACAATTGACACACAATCTATACATATAAACTCAGAATCCTAGTGAAAGTAGGATCTCTGGAAAGTAGTCAAAATGTTCTAGAATGCTACAAGTCTACAGAAGGGGGGATAAAGGTAATTATAATTACTATAGAGCAAGATCTGGAATTTCTCACGTTAGAGTTGTAACTTCCTAAGTAAAAGTGGTTGTTGGAATGCCCTTGATAGTGGCAATCAGCTGCAGACAGACAGGGTACCAGGAAATGTTGTAATCAGGGTCAGGCTGAGGATCTGGTATGGAGTGATGCCAGACACAACGGGGGGGATTTACTAAAAGCGGGGCATTGGATTTGGAGCCACTGGTTTACACATGTCTTTCTCTCTTTTCACCTTCCTCTATATTTAATTTTAGATCAGTCTGATTGGGAGTTATTTTGAGTTAATTTTAACATTCTGCCATTTCACCCAGGTATGTCTGCTTCATCTGCCATGTTTTTCATTACACATTACTCCCCTTCATGCTTTCTATAGTAGTATATTTGTTTCAGTGAACATGGTTAGTTTTATATCAACCCTATTTTTTAGTAAACGCAATCTGATATGTCTTTATGTTAGCCTCACTGCAAAAAAACTGCATTTCTAGCAGTAGACACATTTGTTTCATTTTGGCCAGATTGTATCCAGCCACACTCCAGCTGAGGCATCTTTGGTTACTTTTTATTACAACGTGATCTTTGTGATTGTTTTTTAATAGCATGGCTTTTTTGTGTCTCTCAAGGAAGCCAGCAGCACCTTTGAAATAACCATCACATGTCTATTCATATAGTTTAATCTGTGTTTTTTTAGTGTGAAATATGGCTTCCTTTTATTATTTTTTTTATATAGTCAAGCTGTATTGCACTGATTTTTTTTGCATTTTTTTTATTTAAGAATTATGAAGTATTACAATTCAAAGAAATCATAGGAAAAGCATTTGCAGCAAAACAACAGTAATACAAAATCTAAATGAATATATAAATAATAAAAAAAAATTAAAAATGTATCATAGTAAGGGCAAAAAAGATGAGATAATACAATTTTTTCCAACAAACCTAACATGACATGAGATTACACAGTGAATGATGAGGTAATAATTGTATGGCCAGGAAAATAAAATTCAAGTACCGTATTTGCCAGCGTATAAGGTGACTGGGTGTATAAGACGACCCAAGGGGCGGACTGACCATTTGGAAACTCGGGTACTGCCCGAGGGCCCGGGGTCAGTAGGGGGCCCCATGAGATGCCCCTGGTACCTTTTTCATAGGCTTTTTTGAGTTTGGGCAAGGACATAGGGGCCCCATGATCCCCTATTGCCCGGGGGCCCCATGAGTTGTCAGTCCAACCCTGGACGACCCCCTAATTTTCCAGTTAAAACAGGTTTTGGGCTATACTCGCCATATAAGACTACCCACCTTCCGAGGCAACACCATTTAAAAATATCAGATTTGAATAAACATCAGATTTGATTAAATTTACACCCACTAATCTGTCAGCCTGCTGGATGTGTGGTAATACTGTATGTATGGTAGCTTCGGTATGCCAAAAGCTACCGTACCTACAGTATTACCACACATCCAGCGGGCTGACAGATTACCATAGGGACGTTCGTTTTGAGCCAGCTTGGCTCAGCGCGGTATACTATATAACTGTATACTGTATGTAGCCGAAGCTACCGTACATACAGTATTACTGCACATCCAGAGGGCTGACATATTAGGGACGTTCATTTTGAGCCAGCTTGGCCCAAACGAACTAAAGGTTCACATTGTATACCCCACGTATAGGACAACCCCCGATTTTTGGGGTGTTTGTAGCCTCCCTGGCGGTATTCCCGAGTGTAGCTCGGGGTAAAGTTTCAGTACCACAAGCGGTAACCCCGAGCTACACTCGGGAATACCATGCGGCACTGCTCCAGGATCCCTCGATCACTTACCTTGTCCTGCGCTCCCGCGATCTCCCTCCTGCAGTGTCCCCAGCAATGTAATCCGGTGGATGCCGGCATCTGTCATCTGGGTTCCATCCCCTGCGAGCGTCGGGATGTACGGGGGACGGAACAGTGGGAAATTTGAAAATGACAAAAAGTGACATTCACAAAAATCACTAAAATCACATAGTAAAACATTACTGTACTAAACCATTTCACATATATTTTGTCCCGAGTGCTTTGTCCTGTGCCCTGCCTTCATTTTTACTGTTCTTTCTGCCTGGAAACTGAGAAATGTCCATGGTGTCCAAAAAGCGTCCCTTTAGGTCAAAAGCAGTTTTAGACCAGCTAGAGAACAGCGATAGTAAATTAAAACTACTTGCAGAACTGAGTGATAATGATTTGTGGGGAAATTCGTCATCAGACACTGAAAACGATTTTGCGACTTTGCTCAGTGATGTACAAACTTGGCGCTACATTTCAAATTTCAGTGTTTTTGGTTTGATTATATTATTGAATTCAATTTATTATTATATTAATATTTTTTCATGATTATTTATTAAATTATAATTTATGATTTTGTGTTTCAAGTTTTATGCTACCCGGGATGTTTACTAGACTCTTGTTCTGACAGATTTCAGTGAGCTATTCCTAAGAATTACAGGCCTACAATATAAAACACCAAATTTCCATGCAAAATAATGGTACCGCTTTCAGCACCAAAAATCTCAAATAATCATACCGCCAGGGAGGTTAAGTATAAAAAGTCGTCTTATACACCAGAAAATACGGTAGAATGGTGATGAATATTATTTATATACTGGATATAATATTGTATAAGTCCAAACACAAAAAAAAGACGAGGGAGGTGGTAGGTGGGAAATTAGAACTCCTGATCAAATCAGGAAGAATAATTAGTCAATATGCAGTATATATCATATAGGTGGCAAATCTTTGCATCTTCGCTAAGGGCTCCACTAAGAGGAGGGGTTAACGTTCGTTAGGATATGGATGTATTCTTCAGAATGGGAGTCCTTCCAGTGGGACCATAAACTGTATCATGAAATTGAATGCTTTTTCCTTTGATAAAACGTGTAAGATTCTCTATGTGTTCCATATCATGAACTCAACAGAACCATTGCTGCATGGTGGGAGGAGAAGAGGATTTCCAAAGAGTTGAGATGCATATTAACCAAATGAATTTTTGTATATTTTAAGAGGCATGTTATTATGGTGTAGGAGGAAAAAACTTGGGACTTTAAAGCGGAGCTCCACCCAAAAGGGGAAGTTCCGCTTTAAGGACTGCTCCCCCGCTCCCCATTAAGGAATGGCACCTTTGGGGGTGTGGGGGAGTGGGTACCCGAATTTGACAGGTACCGGCTCCCAATTGCGGTCGGACCACCTAGGTGATCGGAAACGGAAGGTGTCCTCCCTCCTTCCCTCCCCGTAGTCTTCTGGGACACGTGACAGGTCCCAGAAGACTACAGGACCATTCATGAAGCGCAGCGCTACTCACGCATGCGCAGTGGGTACCCGGCTGTGAAGCCACAAGCAGTCACAGCCGGGTGCCCACACTGAAGATGCTGGCCTCCAGGAATCCAGGGCAGCAAGTGAAACGGGCTGCAGGAGACACACCATGGGACCAAGGGACAGGTAAGTGGCTGTTTTTTAAAAGTCAGCAGCTACAGTTTTTGTAGATGCTGACTTTTATTTTTTGACAGGATGAGTGGAACTTTGCTTTAGGGAACTGGACAATTTGTGAACTTTTGGTATGAACTGGAGTTTAAAAATCGTGAAGGTAGGTGCAAGTCCAGAAAATTTTAGTAATTCCACATTTTCAACCTCTAATGGGTAAAAAAATCAGTTGGGATATGACTGACTTATTGGCCACTGCAAGCTTGCATCAATGTTTCAGAAAGGGACCCTGCTGGGGTGGTGTCCTCACTTTAAAGCATTTTAGGGTTCATGTCGATGGGCATTCTAGTCTAACAGTGTGATTTTCCATTTAAATGTATGCAGCTACATTCAAATAGAAAACACGTTTAACAAGAAAAGGTTGTGTTCAACCTACTTTGCCTGCTGTTTAAATGCATCCTAATAGAACATGCTGTGTCCAAAGAAATGTAGTGCAACACAACACAAATCAGCTATGGCACAGCGTCTGTACTGTCGTGTACTATTCAAGTAAATGGGGTTTTGGTACCCTGGGTTTGGCATGTGTTCCAAACTGTAGCTGCATTTTTTAAAGCATTTAATATATAATTTTGGTTTGTAAGACAATATGAAATGTCAAGTGTTAAAAAGAGAAAAAAAACATATGTATTTGTCTCTAATTAAACTAAGCCATGCATGACAAATGACAGGCTGCAAAGCTATCTGTTCTATGGAGGAGGTGGGGGAGGAAAACAGCTTGATGATGGTAATTACTGATGATGATAGCACAGTGAATTTGTGTGGGACTGTAAACTAGGCTCAGTCTGCACTGTTGTCTAATCTGTTTGTTCGCCTATACTTACTCATATTTACAGCCATTAAACGCCATCATTTTTTCTATTTTTTTTTTGCATTTAGAACAGACACTAAAACTGGAGTATTTGAAAATCCAGCTAACTGAAAAAAATGACTAATTATTGATGGGTGAACAATCAGTGATCTTTTACAAATCTGAAAGAAATATATTGTGTCTTATTATTTATTACAGGTACTTATATCGCCATCAATTTACGCAGCACTTTACATATATATTGTACATCCACATCAGTCCCTGCCTTCAAGGAGTGTACAATCTAAGGTCCCTAACTCACACTACACATACATACTAGGGCCAATTTAGACAGGAGACAATTTACCTACCAGCATGTCATTGGGGTCAAATACTGTCTGGGTTTGGATGGCATTTCAACCATCAATAGCTCAATCTGGGAAGAGTGTGGTTTTAGTTGCTACTAAACCTAAGTGAGGTGGAACTCTACCTGAAAGAGATCAAGATTACCGGTGTTTGGCACCCTTTTCCTCCCACAGAGTTTACTATGCTTGAGGTATGAATGAACACAGTGAGTGATTGGTACTGAACACATGCTATGTTCATTCAGAATAGGAATCGGCTGGTAAGTTACATATTTACCGGCCCCTTCCCCTGCTCTCCATCTGGAAAAGATCCCCAAGCAGCAGCTAGCTGGAGGGAGAGGTGGGAAACCTGGCAGAGGGGAGGGACCAGGGGAGCACGCAAGGGGCCCAGGCTGTAGAAGGAAGAGGAACATGGACAGGAGGGGCTATGTGGGTGGCATTAACTGGAAGAGAGCCCTTGTATTTTCCTCCTGCAGCAGCTGCATGTCACAGGAGCACAATCCAGCTTTCAGCTGCTACAGGAGAAAGATACAGGGGATGGGTTTCAGTGAATGCCTCCCCCAGGTTCCAGAGGTCGGCAAGGAAGGGATGCGATCTACCCCTCCCCTGCCTGTAATTGACGGGTAGATCGTGAACAGCAGGTTGCTGACCCCCACCCTAAATGAAACATCACTTTGAGTCAATAGCAATAGTATGCATCGTACCTAATATAGTGGAATAGTTTTGAAGATGGTCATATCTCATATTTGCTCAAGATCTCTGCTTATCCAGTATTAGAATCTCAGCAATAATTTGGTGCCAAAATTATTCCTCCAAACTTTTTACAGCTAGGGGCAAAACTAAATCTTGATATGTGGGGATCCAGTGGATCATGATTAATCTGGACAAGGTACACTAATTTCCGTCATACACTAATGGTGAGCAGTGACCAACCGTAAGCTTTAGCTTTCATTATTCTGCCTGTTGAAGGACCCCTTGGCATTATTAGGCCAGTTCCTTGAACCTAAAGGGCGCCTCATGTTCTTCACAGCTTTTCAGGGACAGTGGGTCGAAGCCCAATGCAAATCCCACCAGTTCCACTGTGCAGTCACTGCACAATTCCACTTCTCAGGCCTTTTGCCTAGATAGAAATATTTCATACTTTAGTTTAGAGGTGTCTGCTGTTAAGTGGTTTACAGGCCCAGTTCATGACTCACTCCTGAGGCCCATGCTAATGCACCAGAGGAACCAATACGGTCACTGCTGGCAAGTGACCCACCATAACTGTCTACCACCACTCCTATCCTGAACTGACCACTACTTAGGGGATTCCACAGGTATTGGCTGAGCACCTTTGTTTTTCTAAATGCACTTTTTTCTGTATATTGTAAGGCTCATTGCTATTGTCCAACTGCCTGAAGCTGTTACATCCACTTCACAAGTCACTTCCTTCTACATGCAATATACAGAGAAAAGTGCTTCCATCTCAAACAACTCAAGCAAAGTTACATCAGAACAGAATCATCTCAAGCAACTGTTTTATTTTTTAAATCACATAGGGGAATATTCCATATTTAAGGTGCTTCATATCACTAACAAGCCATACATTCTCCAAGGGTCTATGGCTCTCCCAGGACTTTCCTGTTACCTATGGACCCATAAATAACTCCAAAACTTAAATTACAAGTTGGGTGGACAAAACTCAAGAGGAAAGTAACCTCTTATTACAAGGCCATCTATACTCTTCTAAGCCAGTTATAGATGTTTCCCATGAAAACTGTGTTTGCCATGAAGAACTGTGAACTCGATTAAGCCAACTGATACATTCAATGCTGGTAGAAGATATAGACAAGATATATCGGGACAGGGCACCTATATTTTTATTATAGGTTTATTTTTGTGAGAGGCAGAGCACCTATTTTTTTTTTATTATAAAAGATATGGAAGGGCAACAAATAGAATTTATGGAAGATATTTAATTTGACACAGCTAACAACAGTGAAAATCATTAAAAGCTTTTAAGGTTATGAAGCTCTCCTCATGAAACAGATTATTGGTAATGATTTTGATGCAAGATGATATTATAATGAGTATAAAGTACAATGAAAAAAATGTGTTACTTTGTTGCAGTGTACCTTGGCAGATACTCTCTTTATAGTGTGCAATGACTTCTGATAGATTTCAATGAAAAAAATAGATATGTCTATCAGTTTTTATTTTAAGTATTCTTAAAATGTAAGTGTCTATTCATGTACTAAAAGGTCCAGCTGTATTGATACTGAAGAAGGCAATGATGCAGGTCATTAATATGTGGCACCAAATTTTCAGTGCCACATATTAATGACCTGCATTAATGACCTGCAACGGTACTGTTATAGTACTGATAAGGTAGGTATGAACATTTAGTAGTTCATCTGGGATTATGGAGTAGGTTAGACATTACATTATTGTCTTGGCTTAAAGTTGGTTGGGTTAAGGGTGAGGTTGAGGTTACAGGTTAGGGGTAAAGGACAGGATGCATGGGTGTGGGCAGTATAGTGGAGAACATTCGTTTTGGCACTGCAGTGGGGCACAATGCACTATGAAAGCTAATATTACAAGAAAGCACTGATTATTATTATTATTTCTTTTTTAATTAACAAAACTCAATCATTATTTAAAAAAAATATGAATTAACACAAACTTCTAGCTAAGTTTAGAAAGAAAACGCAATTCATTTAAGTAAAAAGTGACATCTGGGACTTTTACTTGTCACATTCTCGTCTAGTCTTTTTTACTATTTGTACTAAAAATGCTCTTTCTACCATGCTTCTACCAGTCTTTTTAAAACCAAGAATTCCATCTGTTGTCATGGCACTGAACCCAGTGGAAAAGGGAAGCATGTTTAGCCTGAATGGCCTCATTGCTATGCAATTGGTTATTCAAGCAGTAATGTTTTATGCAGCTAACTGCAGTTCAAAAATATTTCTTATGCAATGCTGCAAATTAAACGAAAGAAGGTTAAAATTATATAGCTCAAACTATTTTATCATATTTTAACTTCTAACAAAAAGAATTCTTACTCAGAGTATAGACAAATAAAGTTTTATAAAAAATATATTTAAAATCTAATACTAATGAGATAAACATTTTATGTACTGTGCAATACAGGGTCTATACACAACAATGTTCATGCACACCTAACAATGAGACACCCAAAACTATATAGAGATTTAGTGGTAACTACAGTAAAAGTCTGCAAATAATATATACACCTACAACACAATTATGCAAAGTCCACATTTATTTATCTGGAAGTACAGATATGATGTAACAACTTGTATGACTATGTATAGAAAATATAGAGAGGGGGATAGCATCCTATGGAAAACATTGGATGCTGACTGTGAGTAGTAGATGAGCTGTAGTGTTCTAACTTTTCCTTACCTCCTGTCCTTTCGCCATCATTTCTTCTACATCAGATAGAAGAGAATTCATATCTAAAAAAGTCACAGTGGGAAATAAGATCAGAATAAAGTGAAACTGACAATAGGGAAAAATAAGGAGTTGGACTTGAAGTTGTTGGTCCCGGTGCTTCTCCAATAGGATGGTGTGAGGTTTCTCGATTAGCTGTCTAAGAACCAAATGTAGCACTGGATGATCATGGTAAGCATCTTCTTACATACAGTACATGACACACAGCAATGTTATCCAGAAATATGAGAAATGTTGACACACTAGATTGACACACTAGACACACTAGATTGGCTTGCAAAATGCCACCTCTGCTCTTTACACTCCTGTGGCAGGAACTTATCCTAGGTTCCCTGGCACCAAAAGGGTAGCATCACCAGTTGAGCTGCCCACTTTTGAAAACATAGCTCCATTATAAGCCCTACAGCCTGATTATTTTACCTTTTTGGTAATAAATTGTCAAAGGTCACTTTTTTTTATACCAACCATTCTCAGTCACACAGGTATCTACTTTTAATAGTCTTGAGCAATTTCCTACGTTTTTCCAACCATCCTCAGTCACAGGTATCTACTTTTAATAGTCTTGAGCAATTTCCTACGTTTTTCCAACCATCCTCAGTCAAAGGTATCTACTTTTAATAGTCTTAAGCAATTTCCTACGTTTTTCCCAATACTATATCATAAATACCACTGCCTGACTCAAAAACATCAAAGTAATTAGAAGCATTACAAGAAGTAAAAACGAATGCTTCTTGCTCATTATTACCATTCATATTCTTAATTGTATCATACATGTCATGGACACCACCAGTTCAACAACTCCTTGAAGAGCCACTAATAATAATTTTAGCACTTAAAATGACCGCCTTCTCTCATTACACACCTTCTTTTAATGTTGGAAGTTTTATTACCTCTTTACTTTAACCTTAAAGCAGTATCAAACCAAAGAATACAACTGTAATATTGCAGTTTACTAATCCTTAAATGTGGTGGCTGCATTTTTTTATTTCATTTTATTTATTGAAATTTTTCATATATGTAGTGTTTACAACACAGTTAAAGGAAAGCCAACATAACAGAAGGGCAAGGCATTTACAGAGGTTAAATGCATACATTACGCATAAACATTCTCAGAGTTACCATACCGTAAAACAAACCAGAAGCATATGCCACAACTTATTTTGGACAAAATGAAATCAGTGTATCCAGAATATGAGCCAAAGTAGGAATATCAACACAATTGCTCTTAAGATATTACCGTAACTGGGTGCAACACACATAGCTCCAAGTGCATGAAGCTTATATAGGAAAAGAGGAAAGAGGAAAAATGAAAAGTTAGAGCTGCTCCTAGGGCAGGGTTAGTTGATCTGCCCCACAGCTCTAGTTAGAGTTGAGGGTAAAGCCCTTGGCTGATTCAGCAGGGACCGGCCAAGATTTGATCCATCTGGGAAAGGGATTACTATATAGGGTATCTAGGAAGGATGGAAAATTAGGTCCAAATTCCATCTAGTCAGAATTTGGAGAAGGTAGGCCTAGGAAATGGTATTGAAAGGAAAAGTGAATTGCCCACACAGGTATACAGGCAGAGGATTAAAGTGTAACAAAAAATAAAATAGTAAAAAATTAATAATTAAAAATTGTAAAAGATCCAGTGTAAAGTCTCTGAAACGGTTAATCCAGAATGCCCATCACACTTATGGCAGCTGACCCAAGAGTAGAAGCAACTCTGCAACTGTAAAACAAGGAAGGAAGGGGAAAGCACCTACTAAGTATAGTATAAAGACATATTTATTGATTAAAACAGTTGGAAACTCACATGTACAAGCAAAAAGTCCTGCTCTTCACAAAAAAGGACCACTGTCATCTCAGTCCTGTGCTTGTCTCTCTGTAAGTAGTGTCTGTCTTGGTGCTTGAATCTGGAGCTGGCCGATCTCACTACATCTGGAACCACATTGGAACACACCAGCATGCCGGGGCAGCAGTGGCGTCATGTTAGGAGGATAGCAGGGCATGACTATGTGATTCAAAGCATGCTCACTCCTTTCCCGAGCCATGACAGATGCCGTAAAAGGAGGTGAGCACTGTGGGACAACAAAGCCCAGCGATACTCAAGTCATCAACAAAATACAAACTGATTCTTACATTACTAGAACAATATTAAAAAAGGCATAAAAAAAATTAAAAATTAACCACAAATATTAAGTACTTACTATGTCATAGATCTACTGTCTTTCTGTAATCCTTAATTAACCATAACGATTGACCTGAAAGTACTTCATATGGCAAATTAACAACAGATGATCGACTATGGAAGAAAAACAAGAAAGAAAAACAAAACTAAAAATAATAATATGACCAAGACTATTTGTATTTTTTTTCAATGCCAGTGCAAACTAATATGTATGGTATGTACATGGTTGACAGGCGGAAGTAAGCCTAGAAATGCAGATACAAAGTGCAAACCCACAAAGTTGTGATCTATGCCACTGAAATTGTTTTGCTACAAGACTTTTAAAGGTTCAACAGTGTTAAGGCTGAAGAATACCCCAACACATACAGAAATGCAATGCAAACTACTTTACTCAGCTCCACATCTGCTATGGGAATACACTAGGGCAATCTTCAGCACTGACAATTCCAAAAGTCAGAATCTGTATATTTTGTAAGCTCCCCAAGTGACTTTCAGTTGCAGTGAGAGGTGTATCTGTTCTAACAGAACCTTTTGCTGTCTGACCTCATATTTTTTGTGTGGCCAGTTTGCTAATACTTACGTTTACCTTACACCTCCTCCCGGCTATGGCATCATTATGTTGCCGGTAGCTACGTAGGTCCTGTGAAAATCACCATTCTTGTTCCAGGAAGAGGTCCCACAAGCATCAACACTTATCCTCCTCCTCCAAATTTCCACAGTGAACAAGGGGCAATACCTTCTGTGCCAGTGGTGCCAAACCTCTACCAGACCAATCAGTGTGCATTTAGGACCTCTCCAGATACTAGATTAATGGAAACCCTTACAGTAAATAGCCCAAGTTCTCTTACAACTAGTGCTATTTTACGACAAACCTTCAAGGTCAGGCTCAAACCCATGCCTCTTTCCAGCCTCACACATGCCCAAATGGATTATGTTAGAGATGCTTGAAGTTTTGTAAACTCGCCAGAATCCCCTAAGATATACTCCTGCTTTTCAGCCTTTGATGTTGCTCTAGCACAACCCTAATTGCGATCAGTAAAAAGGGCAAAGGGTGGAAAGATTCAGGTGAAATCAGTAATTCTCCAAGTGGACAACAGGTCAGCAGTCTCCTATATCCAAGTGCAAGAAGGAACCCACATCTATACCCTCTTGAAAGAAGAAGGACCCATTATGGCATGGGCAGAGAGAAATGTCCTATGCCTAAAAGTGTATCGTCCGTCAGTTCACAATATGGAGGCAGATCACTTTCCAGAATGTTTGTGGACTACGAGTGGTCCCCAAACCCCATATTTATGATCAGATCATTCATCTGTGGGGCCAACTTCAGATTGGTCTGTTCACCACTCCAGGCTACCAAAGACACCCCAAAGCACTAGGAAAACTGAAAATTGTATTAGTGTTTACTGTAATTTTATGGCATTATATCCCCCCTCCCCTTTTTTTGTCTAAACCTATTTACAGGAATGTCTGTGAGGTCTGTACACTCATAGATATTCACTGGCCCTGTAGGAGAGAATATGAGTGGATTTCTATAGTCAGTATACTGACATGGATATACACCAGGAAAAAAAAAATTAGTGAGTATTGAAACAATTTTCTCTTTATTATTGCCGATGGTGTATTATGGTGGTTTAAGTTATCATGAAGAAAAATTATGAAAGTGGTACTAAACAAAATAATGTGTGTTAATAAAAGGCAGTGCAATAATTATTCTTTATTACTTTCCCTAAAAAATACATAATGGGGGGTGCATGCGCGGCCGGCTCCGGGGATGGACGCTCAGTGAGGAAAGCTCCGTCCACCCACCAGCACAATTATGGCGACTGAACACGATTTTGCTGAAAAACCAAGACTACAAGCAACAAATAATAGATGCACACAGAACATTTTTTGAATTCAACAATACCCCTGATATATAAATAACCACTTTGTGGTTAACCTATTAAGCATACATGAGAGGTATTCTGATACAACTAAATGCTCGCATCAATAAAAATAGAACCCAACAAATAGATAATCTCCTAACCTCAATAAAACAAATGAGGAAAAAAAAGAAAAAAAAAAATTCACAAGACCCAACAATCTCTTCGTCCCTGGCAGCAGATAGAAATAAATTAAGATCCCTTCTACTTTATAAATATGATCTAAATCTCCAAAAAATGAAAGCAAAATTCTACTCACTAGGTAACAAAGCCAGCTCATTGTTAGCCAAATCGGTAAAACAAAAATGGCTGAAATCCAAAATAGCTTCAATTAAACACCCTAAACATAAACCCGCAAGACATAACTAACACCTTCGCAGAATACTACCAAAACCTTTAAAACGACCCTGACACCATTCAACCAACAATCACATCCATACAACAATTTCTCCAAATGACCAATCTCCCTCAATTATCCTCAGACCAACTTGACACCATTTCTACCCTAATATCGGCCAAAGAAATAGACCATCGGCCATTAAAACACTCCCAATTAACAAATCACCAGGAAACAACGGATACACTAACGAATACTACAAACACCTTTCCACAGACTTATCCCCACACCTAACCAAACTCTTCAATCACGCTGCCACCACAGGCTCATTCCCCAAAGACATGTTACAATCCATCATAACGACTATACCAAAACCTGGCAAAGACCCCCAAGTTGTCCAAAACTACAGGCCAATTTTGTTACTCAATACCGACATAAAACTGTACGCGAAAATCATTTCCCGAAGAATTCTCCCTACCTCCCCACCCTAATTCACCCAGATAAAGTAGGTTTCTTCCCAGGTCGCCAAGCACCTGATGCTACCAGAAGAATTATCTCCCTCCTACACAACTTAGAAAGTACTAAGAGCCCCTCCTTATTCCTATCTCTAGACGCAGAGAAAGCATTCGACTGTATTCACTGGCAATTCATGCAACTCACTCTCCAAAAATTCGGCATCACAGGTTGGATGCTGAAAGCCATCTTGTCATTATATTCACATCCATCCGCTAGAGTACTGACAGATGGCACATTATCTGACCCCTTTGACATCTCAAACAGTACAAGACAAGGCTGTCCACTCTCCCCAATAATATTTACACTCCTTATTGAACCCCTAGCATCCAAACTCAGAGAGGACCGATCATTTACAGGAATCACACACCTTAACATGGAACACAAAATTAGCTTGTTTGCGGATGATATTATATTAATGGTGACCAACCCAAAAAAATCCCTCAAAACAATTCGCTCACACCTATATACCTACTCAACAGCCTCATACTACAAACTTAATGAACCCAAATCTTCCATTTTTAACCTTCACATCTCATCTCAACTCCAAACCCATCTAGCCAAACAATTCCCATTTCTATGGGAAATGAACAGCATTCCTTACTTAGGAATTAGACTCACACCGACGACAGACCAACTATACACAGCAAATTATAAAATATTGCTTGAAACTATCCCCCGAGAAATAAACATTTTACGCACTTCAGAACTCTCCAAACTAGGCCGAGTAGCAACTCTGAAAATGTACATTTTACCCAAAATCTTATACATATTCCGCACACTCCCCATACCAATCTCTAACTCATTCTTTTCTAGCCTACAAACAACCCTCACAAAGTTCCTATGGAACTCGAAAAAACCAAGATGTACCACCAATCTCTTAATACGCCCTACAGCTAAAGGAGGAGCAGGACTCCCACACCTCAAGCTTATTACACAGCTACTCTTTTAGACCAATTATATTTCTGGTGGAACCCATCGAAAGAAAAAATTGGAAACCCTCCCTTTTCAACCACTTAAACCCAAAATATAATCCTGACTCCACCGACCAACCGAACAGAACCCCAACTAAATTCAAGCCTCTCTACAAGCTTGGCGGGACCTCCTATCTACTAAATTTAAAGACGTCAAACATATACCTACTCCAACCAATATACTACACCTTCTCATTCCCTCGCTAGACCTATCTCAATGGACAAAACAAGGGATAACCAAAATAACAGACCTCTATATCAATCAATCTATATGCCCCTTCCAAATTCTCCAAACCAAATATAATCTCCCTACTACTGAACTTTACATACCTAAGAATTGCTCACTGTTTACAAACATCTATCTTACCCCACACCACTATGATACCAATTACAGCCTACATCTTCTTCACCAAACCTCAATACCCAGGTAAAGGTATATCCACCTTCTATACATACCTCATAAACTCACAATTTACTCTACAAACAACTTCCCTAACCAACTGGGTAAAAATCCTATCAGACCAAATAACTTTAACCTCCCTGGCGGTATGATTATTTCAGATTTTTGGTGCTGAAAGCGGTACCATTATTTTGCATGGAAATACGTAGTTTTTTTATTGTAGGCTGTAATATTTAGGAACAACTCACTGAAATCTGTCCGAACAAGAGTCTAGTAAACATCCCGGGTAGGATAAAATTTGAAACACAAAATCATAAATTATAATTTAATAAATAATCATAAAAAATAATAATATAATAATAATACATTTAATTCAATAATATAATCAAACCAAAAACACTGAAATTTGAAATATAGCGCCAAAATAAGTTCGCACATTGCTGAGCAAAGTTGCAAAATCGTTTTCAGTGTCTGATGACGAATTTCGCCACGAATCATTATCACTCAATTCTGCAAGTGGTTCTGATTTACTATCGCTGTTCTCTAGCTGATCTAAACCGCTTTTGACCTAAAGGGGCACTTTTTGGACGCCATGGACGTTTCTCAGTTTCCAGGCAGAAAGAACAGTAAAAATGCAGGCAGGGCACAGGACAAAGCACTAGGGACAAAATGTATGTGAAATGGGTTGAGACAGCAATGTTTTACTATGTAAAATGTAAAAAAAAAAAAAGACATTTTTTAAAATTTTTAAATTTCCCGCCGCCGGCGGCGCCCGTGCGTCCCGTCGTCACAGGGACAGGACACAGAAGCCGGATGCCGGCATCCGCCGAAGGAGATGGCCGGGGACGCTGCAGGGGACACATCGTGGGAGCGCAGGGTAAGGTAAGTGAAGAACACATGCCGGAGCAGTGCCGCATGGTATTCTCGAGTGTAGCTCGGGGTTACCGCTCTTGGTACTGAAATGTTACCCCGAGCTACACTCGGTAATACCGCCAAGGAGGTTAAAATGTTGGGAAAATACCTTCAACATCACCTATAAAGCTACCCCATGCAGCTCCCACTAGGAGTCATATCTAAAAATACTCCGCCAATGGTATCTGACCCCGGTTCAAACTCTCCATCTACTACCCGAAACAGTCTCCTACATGCTGGAGACAACGTGGAGAGCCAGGCTCAACACTACATATTCTTTGGTCATGTAAGTCACTTAGATCCTTCTGGAACACTACTTTTCAATTAATCTCTGAAATAAACAAAATTTTGATAACTCCGAACCCCTCATTATCACTCCTACACATCGTGATCGAGAAACTCCCTCCTCATTCCCGAACACTTATTACCCACATACTCTTTGCCGCCAAAATTAACATTACCAGATTATGGAACACAAATAATACCCCCTCAATCACTTCATTAATTACAGACCTAAACACCCAATGTGAAATGGAAAAATTATCCGCAATTAACACTTCTTCCTATCACAAATTTAATACTCAATGGACCCAATGGCTAAATCACCCAAAATTTTCTGTACAACCCTGATGACATTATAATAGTTGAAATTACCTCCCAAACCATGACTGGTATTTCCTCAATTACCCAGTTATACCCCTCCTCCCCCAATCCTCTCCGCCCCCACCCCTCCACCACACCCCCCTAACACCCCAAACTCCTCACGAAGGTTCATCATACACATACTAATACCTCTGATGATATTGCTAAACAAGTTCTACACCTCCACCTACCAATGGGTGAAACACCAACAAAAATGCTCAACTATATATCGTCTATTACAATATTGTATGAATGAACCGTATCTCATTTCCTTGTTTATCTCTGAAAAATTTAATAAAATATTGAAATATAAAAAATACATAATATAAATGTGCTTATTTAATTATCTAATCAAAAGATTCTATTGTATTGCCATGCACACCAGAGTGAGGATAATAGATAAAAGCCATAATTTATGGTTAACTTGATTCTGATGAACTGTTTGCTAAAATTATTTTATTCTATTCTTTACTGAAAGGTTTAATAAACAGTTACGCAAAGATTGTGTGACATAAAAATGTGCAAGTACCTTTTTTATATTTTACAGGTCCTCTGCTTTCAAAAAATATATATATAATATGTTGGGGATTTTAAGTAATTTGTGGTCCACAATTTTAGCAAGTCTGTGAATAATATAAAAATTGGTCCAACAGCAAAAGGGTTATCACAAGGGAAATTCTGATTTTTCTTCAACTGAAGTAGATTATTGTTATTTAAAAAAAACAAACAACTAAACAAAACAAAACAGAGTATGGTCCTTTCCTCTGTAATTTCTGTTTCAGTCAAGTATTGAAATCAACACAGACAATTGAAGGCCAATGTCAAGTGAATTTGCAGGATTGTCTGTTTGCAGTATGTGACACATGCATGCTTTAACAAGGTGTGTAAGCAAATCACTAAAAATAGTCAAATATCACTATTATGAAAAGTATTCTATTATTATACCTTTATAGAGGTTAAAATGTGTATCTATGGTATTTAGTATATTTATTAAGTATGCTTTTATATTTTTCGCTACAGACAAGTCTCCAGCAGTGAAAGTGGCAGAGACCAGTAAAAGCTATAACACTGTCAGCAGTCTTTCAACATTAAAATAAAATGAAATCATGGGAATATAGGTAGTGACAGTCCATCAATAATATTGTCATGGTCTTTTAGGCTGGGAAGGCAGCTTGTTTTTTTTATGTGAGTGTAAAGAAAAATATAAAGCTATACAAAAACATTAAAGTTTAACTAAAGGCAAACTAAACTTTTATTTCGTTTTGGATGGAGTGGAGATGGATTAGAACACCTGTCAATTTTTATTGCTGTCTGTGCCCTATTAGGGAGATTCACCCTCTCTATTTGTCCAGTTTACCATTATCATCAAAAATGAAAGTAAAAGAAAATTGGGGTTGTCCCCAGAAAAAGTAACAGAGGAGAAATTTTTCCAACAAGGACACTAGTTCTGGAGACCCGGGGGTTCCCAAGCAATTTCCTTAATGTTCAGGGATTTCCTCACTTCCTGTTTCGGCTATAGGGTTGTCACCTCATTCCTTTAAACCCCAACACATATTCATGACACAGGTTCTGAGGCTAATTTAATGCAGATAAGGCACTGAGTTTAAGGACCACCTTAATCAGCCACAGAACCCGTATAATGAATATATGTTTGGGTTTAAAGGGATGAGGTAGCAACCCTATTTAGCTATGGGACAGAAAGTGAAGGTAAATCTCCCCAATTGGACACTGATGGCAAAAATAATCCCTCCCTTCCTCTATCCAAAATGAAGAAAACAATTTTTGCCTATAGTTCTACTTTAAGAAAAGATATTCATATACTGAATGCTGATACAGTTGTTAAATACAGTGTATTTTTTTTTTTTTAGACAGAACAAACTGCCCAACAAAAATGATAATGACAGGGGTTGGGACAAAAAAATAATACTGTCATGACCTTTTATTCCATTGGTTTAACATTTAACCACTTCAATACCAGGCACTTTTACCCCCTCTCTGCCCAGGCCAATTTAAAGCTTTCAGCGCTGTTGCACTTTGACTGACAATTGCGCAGTCAAGCAACATTGCACCCATATGAAATTTTTATAATTTTTTTCACACAAATAGAGCTTTCTTTTGGTGGTATTTATTCACCACTGATTTTTTTATTTTTTTTACTAAATAAAACAAAAAACACCTGGAACTTTTGAAAAAAAAAACCATACTTTTCTTTGTTTCTGTTATAAAATTTTGCAAATAAATAATATTTCTTCATAAATTTAGGTCAAAATGTATTCTGCTACATTTTTTGGTGAAAATAATAATAATTGAATTTGTACTTTTTTTCAAATGCTTCTATTATTTTTTTATTATATTTTTTTCTTTTTTTTACTATTTTATTTTTCAGCACACTGTGACCAAAGCAATACAATGTTAGCATAGTAACATTGAACTACTCTGGGAAAGTGATCAGGATTTCTTTTTTTCAACACATTATGATTGCTAATACCAATGTATTTAATTGATATTTGCAATCATTGTTACTGAATGAAACTGATTCATTCAGTCTTTTGTTGGGATTAGCTGTGATTAGACAACGCTGATCACATGATACAGATGGGTTGTGATTGGCCCTCTTTGTATCATGTGACTGCCTTGACCAATCACAGCTAACAACATATTTGTATACAATGGATGGCATGACAGGAAGCAAAATATACAGCTTTCTTAAAAAAAACTCTAATATGGAGGGCTCTTTAGCAGAACTAAGACAGATACACTAAACCAGCAAAGAGATCTATTAGTGCATAATTCTAAGGATAAGGCATAATTTCACATTGCTCAACTGCAGGAGAACAGATCTCATAAATCCACATCTACTAAGCTCACAGCATGCTCTTCTAGATCCTCTTGCGCCAGAAGCTAAACTTTAAGCGACAAGCTAATAGACGTCAGCGGACGTCTGGAAGCAAATAAAGTGCAAAATTCCTTTGCCAGAATGGAAACAGAAATAGAAGCCCAAAGCAAAGCACACCAAGCAGAAATACTGTAGAAGCTCAAAGCAAAGCTCTTCAAGCAGAGATGGCAGCAAAGACCAAATCACAAATAAAGATTCTGTAGATGGAAATGAGGAAGCTGCTGCCATAGCAAGGCTGAAGGTTCTTGAACAAGTCATGGGAAAAAGTACTAATTTGGACTGTTCTATTCTAGCAGAACTGGAAGATCTAGGTGAACGCACCAGTGAATTTGTGCTAAGGCATAAAGTTTGCAATGATAAAGAATAATTTCCTGTACCTCTTACTAACAATACTGTTTGGAATCTTAATACTGAGACCACCAACCTGCAAAAACCTGAACCTCTTCAAGTCCATAATGCAAGCGACAATGCACACAGAAAATCACATCACCTCCTGCCAATGACAAGGTGACTCCCAGTGACAAGCCAACAATCCTGTGTGGCAGTTCTTCTGTCATTTTATCCTGTGTGGCAGTTCTGGGCACGCTCACAGCGGAAATCAAGGTTATACCCCAGGATTCTCAACTAAACATGTTGAGGGGCTCCAGAGGGTTTGCTTATTGCAGAGGAAACTGGCTTTTCGGTTTCCTCATTTGTTCATAAAATCCGTTTTGGGATCTGGAGCCTGGAGATTTCAAAATGATTTGGGAGGGATGAAATCTCCAATCCTGAGTCCATGTTTTCTGAACCCCCAGCACACTAATTGTACAGATGTGTGCAGGGCTTTAAATAATAACCGGTCTAGGGTTCTAGGCTCCACACCAGCCAACAGGAGTTTGTTGCCCAGGAGTCAGCAGAGCTCCACCTAGGAGAGGTGGGAACCAGAGCAGGAAGGGTCTGCTAGCTGTGTGCAAACAGCCATTTAGGAAGGAGTCTGCAGGAGACAACTGTAAGCCTGAAGTGGAAGGCCAGAGCAGCAGAATTGTATGTAGAAGCCAGGAGGCTAAATATCTGTGTTTTGAAAAGTGAAATGCTGAAACCCCTGTGAGAGAAGTTTATGGAACTTTCTTTTAAATAAAAGTGGGCAAAAATGACCCTTAAAAAGAAGAAAGTGAGTGGCGGTGTACTTTAAAGCTCTACCCTTGATGCTAGTTCTCACACCTAGCATACATCACCTTTATTTACCAGAGAACATTCATGCCCAAGGGGTCCCACAAGTAACTGGCACTAAAGGGTGAGAGATCAGACCTGTCTGACTTTGCCAAATACATGATTCGCTGCAAGCTCATTAACATTAGCCTCTCAAGGTTTAATGACTATCTAGGGTTCTATAGGGCTTGGAGATCAAACTTCAAAGCTGCTATTGGTGATCTCAACCTTATTGCCAAGGAGGAACATGATTTGCTCATAAAAAGGCTGGGACCATAATCTGCAGATTGTGTTTAAAGACTGAGAGCAGTACATGTTGACTACCCAGATTCAGGTCTTGCTGTTGCTTGGGCAAGACGTGAGCAAACCTATGGTAGCTCTGAAGTCATAGAAAGCACTCTATTCAAGAGACTGCAAAATTTTCCAAAAATAGGTAACAAACATTATCACAAGCTTCAAGAACTAAGCGACCTCCTCATTGAGCTAGAGTTGGCAAAGACAGACCCTCGTCTACCTGGTCTAAGCTATCTGACACCGCTCAAGGTGTGAATCCAGTAGTGTCTAAACTGCCATACAACCTGCAAGAGAAATGGGCAAAACAGGGCTCAAAATATAAAAGAGACTATAATGTACCTTTTCCTCCATTCTCATATTTTTGCAGGTTCATCAGTGAACAAGCCTGGACAAGAAATGATCCCAGCTTCAGTTTCAGTGAATCTAACTTGCCTGCTTCATCCTCATCAAAGTATGATTGCAAAGCAGCTAAACATAGAGACTTAACTAGAGCAGCATCTCACCTCCTAATTGTTAGTGCCCTATTCACAAAAAAGCTCACCCTCTTAAGAAATGTTGTTATTATTATTATTATACAGTATTTATATAGCGCCAACAGTTCGCTCAGCGCTGTACATTACAATGGGAGACAATACATGAGACAGTACAATAACAATACAATGCAATACACAAGGGGTTCGAGGGCCCTGCTCCTTGGAGCTTACAATCTAGGAGGGAGGGGATAGTGGTACGGGAGGAAAAGCTGTGGGGGATGGAGTGGTAGGCAGAGTGGAGGAGATCGGCAATTAGCAGAGGGCGGAGTAGGCTTCCCTGAAGAGGTGGGTTTTCAGGGTGCGCCTAAAGGAGAGGAAAGTAGGTGATAGTCTGATGTATTGGGGTAGGGAGTTCCAGAGGATGGGTGGTGCCCTGGAGAAGTCTTACGGCAAAGACTGTACAAGAATGCAGGGAGATTCTCCAGAAAAAAAATTGTAAAGATGTCATCAAGTGCACAGAATGCAGTAGTGACAAGTTACAGCTACGGCTTTAGCTCCAGCTACAGCAGCCATCTACATCTAGCCATGCTTTAAATCATGCTCCAGCCACAACAAATGTTTCTTCTTCATGTACTGAAGTCTGTGGAGAACAATTAAGCAACAAATGCTGTGCCAAGTTATGTCTAGTCAAAATATACCTGAAGGATCAACCTGAGAAAACTACTAGGATGTATGCCATAATAGACGAGTAGAGCAACAGATCCTTGGTTAAACCTAAATTCTTTGAGATCTTTGTCTAAAATGGACATGTAACGCCATATACTCTCAACACCTGTTCTGGTTGTGTAGAATCCTCTGGCAGAAGGGCCGATGGATTCATGGTTTCCCATATCAAGGCAAAGGCAAACAAGGGCATACCCTTGCCAACATTAGTTGAGTGTGACCAAATACCAGACAACAGGGAAGAAATCCCTACTCCAAAAGCTGTGTATCAATTTCCCCACATAGGGCACCTGGTTACTGAGATTCCTCCATGGACATGGATGCTGAAATCTTAGCTTTCTAGGAAGAGACATTCTCAGAGACTATAAGGTACGTCAGTAGTGCAATGGATTTGACGACGCACCATATGAAAAAAGACTCAATCTGGGCTGGGTAATAGTGGTGATGTATGCTTGAATAAAACATGCATGCCATCTGAGATCAACTCCTTCAAAACCTACATGTTAAAAAATGGGTATGCATCTCACTTCATAGAATTCCCTCATCATTATGAAGTAAAGGAGAAGCCCCTTGACATCATCCAGGTATCTGATGTTACTTCCATCCCCTGTGATGGCAATTTAGGTAGCATAGTGTTTCGTACTGCACGTGATGACAACAGAATAGCCTCGTCAGTTGAAGATAGAGAGTTCATTACAATAATGGACAATAAATTGTTCAAAGATGAATCTAACAGCTGGGTTGCACCATTACCTCTTCATGCTACAAGAGTCAGACTTCCAAACAATTGTGAACAAGCCTTATCCAGATTCAACTCACTTCAGCAAACACTAAAGAACAGGCCTGAAATGAAGTACCATTTATGAAAAGGATCTTTGACAATGATCATGTTGAGCCAGCTCCACTTCTTCTAGAACAAGACGAGTGCTGGTATCTACCCTTCTTCATTGTGTATCATCCATGTAAACCAAAACAAATCAGGGCTGTGCTTGACTCCAGTGCCAAGCAGAAAGCCTTATCCCTGAATGATGTTCTTCTCACTGGACCTAACTTAACCAACAACCTTATAGGAGTAGTTATGAGGTTCAGAAGGGAGCCAGTTGCCATAACTGCTGACAGTGAACAAATGTTCAATTGATTTATAGTAAGAGAAGACCATAGAATCTTCCAAAGGTTTCTGTGGCACCGTGAAAGTTCATGTCTTCAGAAATTGTCCCTTGCCTGCTGTTGCAACATATGGTCTACAAAAGACTGCTCTTGATGGTGAAAAAGATTATGGTGCAGATGCTTGACATTGTGTTGAGAAAGACTTGTACGTGGACAATGTACTCTAATCCTTACCCAGAGATGAAGAAGCCATAGATGTGCTCCAAAGGACTCAAGGTACGCTTTCTGAGGCCAACCTCAGACTTCATAAGATTTTCTCAAACAATACTGCTGTGATGACAGCATTTCATCCTGGCAATCATGCCATAGGATTTAATGATTTAAATCTGGGAATGGACATGCCACCCATTCAGAGATGTCTGGGCTTATGGTGGAACCTATTAAAAGACACTTTTGGCTTTCAAGTCAGCTCTACAGACAAGCCACTTACCAAACGTGGTGTTCTGTTGGTGGTGATCCACTGGGATTTGTGACTCCCATCATCATACAAAGTAAATCCTTATTAAGACAGCTATCAGAGACTATTGAAGATTGGGATGCTCCACTACCAACAGACAAACATTCAAAATGGGAGTCCTGGAAACAATCTTTATATAAACAATAGAAGGAATTAGCATGCCATGCTGCTACACTTCAGCTTCCCTTGCTGCAAGTCAGAGAAAAGAGATTCACATCTTCTCAGATGCATCCACTGAGGACATAGCAGCTGTTGTCTACTTCAAGGTAAGAGACTCTTTCAATCAAACCCATGTAAAGTTTTTTTTTGGCAAAGCTAAGTTAGCACCAAAGCCTGAGCACACAGTTCCCAGGCTTGAACTTTGTGGGACTGTGCTAGCCATAGAAATTGCAGATTTTATACTGCGTAAGCCAGAAATTCTACAGAAACAGAAAAGTTGTTTTGGGCTACACATACTGTACAATCAGACAAAACATTTTTATATCTATGTCAGCAACCGTGTAGAAAGAATCAGAAAATTACGTTCCATCATTATGTTCCTGCAGATCATGCCACCAGACCAGCATCTGCCATAATCAATTCAAGACCACTTGTTCCAGTGTCTACAGATCCAGAGTCCCCAGTCATCCTTACTCCACCTACTGTTCTCACCCAGAAGCTTGGGTCTGTTCCTGTTCCACCTTTAAAGCAGGGAATCTATACCATGCTCAATGGAAGGGAGGGAGATGAGCTAGGTGTCCGCCCCCCCACTGGAAAGCCAATTCAGTCACAATGAAGCAGTGGACGTTACAACATCATTTGCTTACAACAGGTTTGTTCGAAGTGGTGAGTCTCTCACAGCAATGCAGCAACTATTTCATCGAGAATTCAATGTTGGTTAACACAGGATCGTTCCCAGACGCAACAAGGTCCTCAGCTCCACTCAAGGGGATGGTCGTTATCTAAAATTACATTATTTTTGATAACTGAATAAGTAACTCAAATGGCACGTCTTGTAAAAATAAATATATTTTAATTTAAAACTATACAGAGTACTGTTTTTTTGTCAGTCACCCTGTATAATACAATGCATAGATATGGTTAATGTTCAAATTGATGTGAATTGAGAATTACATAGTTAATTTCCTTAAAGTGGAAGTAAAGTCAAAATTTAAAAAGTTGCTGACTTGCAGGTTATTTATGACAGAAGAGACCCTGTTAGTCTCTTCTGCCATAAATGCATCCTCCTACCTGCATGAGCGGCTTAGCGAACATTTACAGCCCAGATCCGTGTTGCAGTGATGTGACATCATCGCGGCCTAGCCTATCGCAAGGCCAAAGGCACAGGACCCAGAAGGAAGACCAGGCAAAGATGGAAGCACCGGGGCTCTCCAGATCGATCCCACCACAGTGTCTGCCATAATGTACTAATATGCCATGCACACTAGCACATTAGGGCATAACCCACCTAGGAGGCTCTAAAATAAAAATTTTACAGCAGAGTTTACTACCACTTTAAGTCATTGTTTATTAGCCTCAATATGGTTGGTTAATATTCCGCCATTTTGTGGATATTTTGGTTATTTCATTATCTCTTTCTGTCTTCTTTTCTGTGTTCCCTCACACTTCTGATGTATTTCTTTTTTCTTTTCAAATGTGATTAGATCAAATCTGGGAATGCATTACCATGTTTTGACCTGCAAATACCGTCTTTTCAATCATCTGCTACATCTTGTTGTCTGCTGTACCTTTCAATAAAGATCTCCTTGGATGAGGTGTTTGGTGAGTTCAGTTATCTTATGTCAGTCAATAGGGGTGCAGCAGCTGTATGGGCATTTGAATTTGACAGGCTCACAGGGATGGTGCAGAGTATGCATTCAGGACCATGAATCCTCTCCAGCACACCTCTCAAACTCAGATGTAAGTCTGTGAAGCTGCTGCATCTCCACTGAGTTAGGCTAGGTTATGCATCTTTGCAAGTGGGGAATGTGTGCAGTCATGTGCATTCCTGAACCACAGAGAAATATACTGCTCTTTAGCATATGCGAAGGGGCGACATTAATTCCTAATAATACCCCCTTGCATCAGTAACAGCTGAGGCGAGATTTTGAATGCTCTTAACCAGGGCCGTGGATAAGGGGGTACCACAAGTCCTCCTGTATGGGCCCAGGACAGCAGGGGGGACCAGGCAACTAGGTGAATTGGATGTGGGCAGGGAGGGTGATCAGCACAGCATGGAGGGCAATTACTGGAACCAATTCCCTGTATGGCTCTCTCTGCAGCTGCTTAAAGCTGGCCTCTTCTCCTCTCCCTCCTGCTGGCTTTCAGCTGCTGTAGAGAGAGCCATACAGGGATCGGTTCCAGCAATTGCCCCCCACCCCCCACCGCACCCACCTTCCTCCCTGTGCACCACATGTTTCCCCTTGCTGCCCAAGCCCTCCTGTGCCCCCCCAGTGCTGCTAGCTTCCCTCCTCTCCTTCCCACCGCCAGCTGCAAGAACACAATAGGATCCTGCAGGATGGAGAGTGGGAGAGGGGTCCAGTAGAGATGTCACATTTGCCAGCCCTTTCATGAATGAACACAATGAGTGATCAGTACCGATCACTCACTGTGTTCATTCAAAACTGAGCATAGGGGGTTTTTGGGGAAGGGGGCGGGGCCCTGTCAGGTTGGCTGTATGGGGCCCTGTGGTTTCTAACAGCAGCCCTGCTCTTAACCCACATGATGTTGCAGATTCAGTGCTGTGCAATTTCTAAAAAGTGTTGGGAACTTCTTTCCCCACATTTCTCACCAGTTGGGCTGCCCATTGAAATGAACTCGCAAACATGTGAACAGAGCCTAAGGCTGCTTTCACACTGATGTGTTTTTGCTACATTTTTACAGTGCTAAAAATACAGTCCCTTTAAATCCTATGGGACTGATCCAACCACTGTGTTGCAGGTGTGGTACATTTCAAAATGTCCTGCTTGCTGCATCTTTGGTGCAGTTTTCAACACTGTAGCAAAAACGTGGGTCCCCATTGAAATGGATAGAAAATGTGACAAAAATGCATCAAAATGAGCGAGAACACCCATGCAATGTGATTATGCAATGAAAATGTATGGTTCAAATCTCACCGCACAGACTATATTATTTATTAATATACAGGATTTATATAGCGCCAACAGTTTGCACAGTGCTTTACCATGTGAAAGCAAATAGTACATCAGTGTGGTTCCTGTGTGAATTACATGCAGTGTCCTGCACTGCATTAACCACTTTCCCTCCAGAGGATTTACCCCCCTTCCTGACCAGGCCATTTTTTGCGTTGTGGCGCTGTGTTACTTTAACTGACAATTGCACAGTCATGCACCAATATAGTGATCAGCGCTAATAAAAAGCACTGACACTGTACTAATGGCACTGGGCAGGAAGGGGTTAACATGTGGGGCGATCAAAGGGTTAACTGTGTGCTGTTTTAGAATGTGGGCTGTGTGTGCATTTCACTGTAAGCACACTGCTTTGTATGGCTCTGCTATGCAGAGCCATGCAAAGCAGCGTGCAGGAGCTGACAGGGGAGAGATCTGTATTGTTTACATACAGGTCTCACCCCCGTTGGAAATCCTCGGAGATCGCCAGGTGCTAGCGGGGAATCACAACCTGGAACCCGCTGACTGATAGCCGAGGCCCCTACCCAGAACTGCAAAATCGTGTATATATACATGCCACTGTGTAGCAGTATTTCTAACATGTGGGGTGATCAAAGGGTTAAGTGTGTGCTGTTTTACTAGGGGCTTTGTGTGCTTTCAACAGTAAGCACGCACACTGCTTTGCATGGCTCTGCTGATCCATGTAAAGCAGTGTGCAGGAGCGGACAGGGTATAGAACTGTATTGTTTACATACAGTTCTCTCCCTCCATCCATAGTGCTCTTTGATCACTGGGTGCCGGCGAGTAATCACATGCCAGAACTCGGTGATTGACAGCCGAGGCCACGAATAGTGCACCCCATACCCGGAAATGCAAAATCAGGTATATGTGATTTGCACAGCATTGCCAACCTGTAACAGTATTACTGCTATAGGGCAGACAGGAAGCAGTTAATGTGTACCCAGGGGCGGACTGATAACTCATGGGGCCCCCGGGCAATAGGGGATCATGGGGCCCCTGTGTCCTTGCCCAAACTTAAAAAAGCCTATGAAAAAGGTACCAGGGGCATCGCATGGGGCCCCCTACTGACCCCGGGCCCGTGGGCAGTGACCGAGTTTCCAAATGGTCAGTCCGCCCCTGTGTGTACCAGTTTAAAAAAAAGCATTTTTTTTTTCTTCATGTACTGTAAAAACGCTAATAAAACGCTGACGCACCTAAATGCTTCTAAAACGCAACTACAAGCCGTCGCAAAAACGCTAATAAAACGCTGATGCACCTAAATGCTTCTAAAATGCAACTACAAGCCATCACAAAAACGCTAATAAAACGCTAACGCACCTAAATGCTTCTAAAACGCAACTAAAAGCCGCCCCAAAAACGCTAATAAAACGCTAACGCACCTAAATGCTTCTAAAACGCAACTACAAGCCGCCCCAAAAACGCTAATAAAACGCTAACGCACCTAAATGCTTCTAAAACGCAACTACAAGCCGCCCCAAAAACGCTAATAAAACGCTAACGCACCTAAATGCTTCTAAAACGCAACTACAAGCCGCCCCAAAAACGCTAATAAAACGCTAACGCACCTAAATGCTTCTAAAACGCAACTACAAGCCGCCCCAAAAACGCTAATAAAACGCTAACGCACCTAAATGCTTCTAAAACGCAACTACAAGCCGCCCCAAAAACGCTAATAAAACGCTAACGCACCTAAATGCTTCTAAAACGCAACTAAAAGCCGCCCCAAAAACGCTAATAAAACGCTAACGCACCTAAATGCTTCTAAAACGCAACTACAAGCCGCCCCAAAAACGCTAATAAAACGCTAACGCACCTAAATGCTTCTAAAACGCAACTACAAGCCGCCCCAAAAACGCTAATAAAACGCTAACGCACCTAAATGCTTCTAAAACGCAACTACAAGCCGCCCCAAAAACGCTAATAAAACGCTAACGCACCTAAATGCTTCTAAAACGCAACTACAAGCCGTCACAAAAACGCTAATAAAACGCTAACGCACCTAAATGCTTCTAAAATGCAACTACAAGCCGTCCCAAAAACGCTAATAAAACGCTAACGCACCTAAATGCTTCTAAAACGCAACTACAAGCCGTCGCAAAAACGCTAATAAAACGCTAACGCACCTAAATGCTTCTAAAACGCAACTACAAGCCGCCCCAAAAACGCTAATAGAACGCTAACGCACCTAAATGCTTCTAAAACGCAACTACAAGCCGTCGCAAAAACGCTAATAGAACGCTAACGCACCTAAATGCTTCTAAAACGCAACTACAAGCCGTCGCAAAAACGCTAATAAAACGCTAACGCACCTAAATGCTTCTAAAACGCAACTACAAGCCGTCACAAAAACACTATTATCAGCGTTTTCCAATCTCATAAAAAAAATGCTAGTATGTATGAAGCCTAAAAAGGATGATATAAAAAAAGGGACCATGCTGAATATCCTCATTCCTCAATCATTGATTTGCTGCATACCAATACATAATCATAGATAGATCGCTATCGATCAGTGTGCTATTCGTGCTGGAGGAGGGAGGTTGGCTGGTTGATTGAAGAGTGACAGCTGCCCAGCTCCGAGGATGAAGATAATCTGCTGGCAGGGTCCTTCCAGGTGATGGGGCTGCTGATGAAGCTTCACCTTCCTTCCCTCCGCTCTCCTCTCCAGGGCTCCCTTCGCCTAAAAACTGCAGCTCAGAGAGCGAAGCTTCAAAGGTGAACCAATCGCGTGTCGGGGGTGTGTCCTCCTGTCCAGAGTTAACCCTGTGTGTGTGGAGGTCTGCCGTGCCTGAGAGGCAGCTTGTGCCTGGGGTGGCCGTGTTGCTGATCGCTTGGTGCTGCTGTGGATCAGAGAAGGGAGGCACAGACAGAGACAGAGGAAGAGCTGGCCATGGAGCATTAAGCTGCACGTTGCTTAGGAATCTATCAGTGCTCTGGATCTACATTGCAATAGCCATCAGCTCTATCTCCCTTCACTGAACCCCCCCTTCCCCCAGAGACATGGAGATGTTACATCTGCGCTGCTGCCTCCTGCCTTGCCTTCAGCTCCTCTTCATCTGTCAAATGGGTAAGTGATTGGAGAATAAATGAGGCTCCCTTTAACAAAGAAGGGTTTGCTCCCAGGCTGGGGCTGTTAGGGACAGTGTTAGGGACAGGGCGATGTGTGATGTGATGAGCCACCAAAGAATGTCATGTCTCCAGTGTGTCCAGGACTGTGCCCATGGACAGGTTTGCCTGCCTTGTCACCAGTACAGTAGCCTTTTGATGGCAGCAAGCGAGGTCAAAGGCGATGGGGGGCTATTGTCGTGTCAGCGCAGCGAATAATTGATTGCGTTCATGATACAATAGCTGTGATGTTTTATTGGATGATCATGTATTCTTTCCTTCTGCATGATGTATAAACTCCCCCCCCCCCCCCAAATGGCCTTGAAGTGGACGTATCATTCCGTACGGATGGTTAAACAAGAGTGCGTCGTCCACAATAAAACCTGCCTGGCGCAGGAGTCGTGATACTGTTCGGAAGCGCACGATCTAATTCACGACACACTTGGCTGACTTCTATTGTGCTGCACACAGGGGGGTTATCTACTAAAACTGGAGAGTGCAAAATCGGGGGGCGTGGAAACCAATCAGCTTTCAGGTTTTATTGCCAAAGCGTAATTGAACAAGGTGAAGTTAGAAGCCGATTGGCCACCATGCACGGGTGCACCCTATTCTGAGTGCGATAGTTTTAGTAAATCCCACCACCACTGTGCGCATCCTTTACAAGTATACTATTATTAATTTTATACAGGATTTATCTAGTGCCAGCACTTTACAATATAAGGGCAGACAGTACAATTACAAGTGAATACAGGAGGGCCTTGCTCATAGGAGCTTACAGTCTAAGAGGGAGGGTCAAGAGATACAAAAGGTAATAACCGTGGGGGATTTTGTTTAGTTAAAAAGGCACAGCAAAACCTCCCCAGTGGGCTATCAGCTGCCTTATGGCCATCAGATCGGTTCCATCCATAGGTTGTCTGTCTGTGTCCTTCTCTGATGATCACCTGTGGGTCAGCGCTGTGCTGGTTTGCCTCCGCAGCCGTCCACGATCCAGCACACAAATCAGCTCTATGGTTTCTAATGGCAACAAAAGCTGCTGTTGATAAAGCCATTCAGCGAACATTGTCTGACGGCCAGATGGCGGACGCCAGGAAGCCACTTCTTCCTCATCTAGTAATATTTCAATGAATTCAACTTTTCCTCTGAATCAGTCAGAAGCTTGTGGCGATTACAAATATTTGGCAGTGTTAATTATCCACAATATCACTACAGATGTTTAAAAATACAGTCCTTGGAGGCTCAAGCCAATTTACTAACATTTCCTTTTTTTTATTTGGCTACGATTTCATCTTCATTAGAAGCTGGGAATTTTGTGCGTTCACTATGTCATTTTAGTGCTGTAATCGGGAGTTAATTAGGTTTTGTATCTGGCAGTGTATTGCTATTCTTCTTCGGTGCATTGCTTACCATTTAATTATTCTTTCTTTGACATAATTTAGTAGCCACAGACAGGCTGGGGTTTTTTTTTTCTCTTCCCGAGGATGATGTTTAGACAAAGAACGGGGGGAGATGTTTTTCAGTCCAATGTTCTATCAACAAAGCACACTTTAGCAATGGATCATTTCAAACTGGAAACATACATGATTTATTGCAATTGAACACCTATTTGATTATTTCAGGTACTTCTATAGCACTATCAATTTATGTAGTGCTTTACATATATATATTGTACATTCACATCAGTCCCTCACCCTCAAGGGTCATACAATCTAAGATCCTTAACTTACATTCATACATACACACACTAGGGCCAATCTAGAAAGGATCCAATTAACCTACCAGCATGTCTTTGGAATGTGGGAGGAAACCAGAGAGCCTAGAAGAAACCCACGCAGGCACAGGGAGAACATACAAACTCCAGGCAGGTGGTGCTGTGGTTGGGATTTGAACCAATGACCCTAGTGCTGCGAGGTGGAAGTGCTAACCGTTTAGCTACTGTGCTGCCCCGTATAGAAGTTTGATTATTGCAAAAAGAGGATAGGTGATCCTAGTCATTCAAGCAGTATTTAACCCAAAAATAAATATTCATTATCTTGCAGCATACCATTTCTTAGATGTAATGGCTGCTTTTATTTTCATTGTTAGGATATCTTTCCTTTATTTGCACCTGGTGATCTGGCCAGTAAGTCTGTTCTTCAAAAGCTCAAGCTCTCCAGCAGAATGTATCAGTTACAGGGATGAGACAAACCATTTACCTCTGACACAGGGGTGCTTACAATGATCAGTTTTATTTCTGTAAAACCTTTATCCCAGAAGGAAAATACTGTGTATTGTAAGGCTAAGCTCACAGCAGAACGAGTGCAGGAAATCCACAATCCATGCACATGTCAAAAGCGCTGCATTTGCGATCTGCAGTGGGTGTCCATGTTCAGGTAACAACACCCCAAACGAAAGTCACAAATGCAGTGTGTTTGCATTCACCAGATGGCGTAGTACAAAAGTACCATGTGATCCGGTTGCAGTGCATTTCCAAAAGTAGTGAATGCAATACGATTTGAGCCCATTCAAAATTAATGCCCTTAAATCGCACCACACTGAATTGCATGTGAATTGAACAGGACTGCGCAGCACGTTCCTGTGCGATTCATAGTGTGAAGCAGGGCACTCACCTGCCCTCAGACTGACATTGCTTCTGTCTGCTGTGCCCCCTGTGCTCCTTTCTCCAGAGTGGAGGCACTCTAATACAGGAGGTATGTTACTGGGCAGATCACCAGGTGAAACCAGAGAGAGAAATCTAAAAAAAAGAAAACTAATGCAGCCACCACATCTACTGATTGGTAAGCTACAATATATAAAATTTTTGGTTTGGGATTTAACAAGACAAATGTATTTATTTCAGGTACTTATATAGTGCTTTACTTTATTGTACATTCACACCAGTCCCTAACCCTCAAGGGGCATGCAATCTAAGGTCCCTAACTTACATTCATACATACACATACTAGGGCCAATTTAGACAGGAGCCAATTAACCTACCAGCATGTCTTTGGAGTGTGGGAGGAAACCAGAGAACGCCTACACAGGCACAGGGAGACCATGCAAACTCCAGGCAGGTGGTGCCTTGGCTGGGAATTGAACCAATGACCCTAGTACTGCCAGGTGGAAGTGCTAACCATTTACGCACTGTGCTGCCCTGTTGCAATCCTATTTGGGTATGAATTAAAGTGATTCTAAAGGTTTATTTAGAACAAACATGTCTATACCTACCTGCTGTGTGCAGTGGTTTTGCACAGAGCAGCCTGGATCCTCCTTTTCTCAGGTCCCCCGCAGGCTCTCCTAGCCCCTCCCTCCTGCCAGGTGCCCCCACAGCAAGCAGCTTGCTATGGGGACACCCACTGCTTTGTGGGTCCATTTGCCACGGTTCGGCCCTGGCTGCCCCCTCTCTCTTCTGATTGGCTCACTGGCTGTGATTGACAGCAATGGGAGCCAATGGGTCCCACTTCTGTCTCAGCCAATGAGGAGAGGGAATCCCAGGATAGTCGAGACGACAGTGCACATTGCTGGATCGAGAGGGGGCTTAGGTGAGTATTAGGGGTGGCTTGGGGGGAGGCTGCACACAGAAGGTTTTTTACCATCATGCATAGAAGGTAAAAAACCTTGAGCCTTTAGAACCATTTTAAAAACTATAATTAATAAGGTGTTTATTTAATATGTGCATATAATAAGTTCACCATGCAATGTTCAGATTTTCACTGCACTTCGAACCTTATAAAGGGCCTGGTCTGAAGATTTGATGTAACACTTTAATATTGGGGTACCTGTAGGAGGTGTAGGCCAGCTCTTCTGATGTCTGTAACATTGAGTCCCAGTTCACACATATGCAGTGCGGGATCCTTGTGCGCTTCCCACACCACATTGTAATTGCACTGTGTTTGCGATTTGCTGTGGGTGTCAATACAAAGTTAACAACACCCCAAATGCATTGCAGTTGCAGTACAGGTTGCCCACACCAAATCGAACGATACAAAACATCCGATTGTGGCTCCAAAAAAGTGCCTGCACTTCTTTGGTGCAATGTGGTGCAATTTCAGCTCATTTAAAGTGAACAAGCTCACATTTCACTGCACAGAATCACATGTGAATTGCACAGGAATGTGTTGCAGTTTCTGTGCGATTCCCATGCGAGCTGCAGTGTGAACCCAGGATTAATATTACTCATGGAGATTTCCCCTCTTGCTTACAAATCCTTTGTGACTTGAACGATTTTTCTCTATATTTAAAAAGTGGGAAGGGAGATGTTAACCATGCAAACTGTCCATCGGCCAAGTCACCTGAGAAGCAACAGCAAGTCTTGTTGCAAATGATAGGTATATGCCTCCCCACCCATGTTCTTGAAGATATATCTGCCCTACATTGTACTTAATGATATTAGTTAATTAAGGGCAAAACTTTAATCAAAGGCTGATTAATGAAATGCATACCTAAAGTGACACTAAACAATATAATTATTCTCTAAAAATAGTCCATACACATCTGCTACCTAATGGCCCTGTAATTTATTTTAATGAAATGCTTTCTTACTGCTTTTTCTGCCTCTATGTAATGTCTTCAGTGAGCTCCCAAACCTATCATTTTCCCTCTCACCTCCTTTGGAATGAGCGATACATATTAGTAGAAGTCATGTGCACTGCTCAGTTCCACTACAAATCCTATAGTCCACAGTCCGTAGTCCATCTCAGGAGTGAGCAAGAGAGGGTGGCAACCTTCCTACATACAGTGGGACCATGCAGAATGAACATAGCCACCCTCTAACATGAAGTTAGATCACAACAGGGGTTTGGAGATTTGGAGGAGGCTGAGAGCAATTAAAGGTATTTTTCTGAGTCAAGAGAACATACTTAAAGTGAAACGTCCCCTTTTGGGTGGAGCTCCGCTTTAAAGCTTCCTCCCCTCCTCCGGGTAATGAATTGGCACTTTTGGGGAGTATGAGGGGAGCGCATACCTGATTTTGACAGGCACCCGCTCCCACTTCCACTCTGACTGCCTTGGTGATCGGAAGCAAAAGTTCTCTCCCCCCCCTTTTCTGCAGTCTTCTGAGACACTTGGGGGACCATTCACAATACACAGCACAGCTAGCACATGTGCAGTGGGCACCCTGCTATGAAGCTGTGAGCTGTCAGATCCGGTTGCCCACAGTTAAGATGCCGGTGCCCAGGACTGAACCTGGTGCCCCCTCGGGTGAGCGCAATGCTGGATCCTGGCACAGGTAAATGTCTGATTATTAAAAGTCAGCAGCTAGTTTTTGTAGCTGCTGACTTTTAATTTTCAGAAAATCATCTGGAGCTCTGCTTTAAAGTGAATATATGTTGAGTGAAGAAGGGCCATTGCTGGCCTCCTAATGAAAATGCTAGATGCTTGGCTGTCTGACTTTTGAGTCACAGACCTGGAATTAGCATAATGTAAATGAGCGTAAGGAAGTGTCAGATTTTCTCATCTCCACACTTGTTCAAGAACTTTTATTTATAAAGTTTGGGGGAAAAATGCTGCCCCGTTGTGCACTTCCGTGCATCCTAATCATAACTACAATATTTAATTATAAGGCTCCATGCACACCGGGCATTTTAATAACGATGGTAATGTTAGCTGTGTAAAGTCACGGTAAAAATCTGAGTTTATCAGCGTATTTTAGCGTTTTTACATTAGCGTTTAGTGGTGTTTTTTAGCATTCTTTTTTCACCAAAAATTGTCCAAAAACGCCAGTTTGCCACATTGTACCATGTTTTGCCGCATTTTTCAGCGATAGGGCATTTTTACAGCTAAACAAACTCCTCTAGAAACCCACTAGTTCTGGGTTTTTTTCCAGCCAAAAAACGCTGATTACAGTCTATGTGTGCATGGACACATAGGATAACATGCTGGGGAGTTTACTGGCTGTAGAAAAAAATGCCAAAAGTCAAAAACAGCAGCTGTAAAAACATCCAGTGTGCTGAATATTATGGAGGAATTAAGTCTTTTCCTAATGGATTTTTAAAAATTCGAAACCAGATTTTTTGTCAGAAGCTTTAGTACTTGTATAGATCAGGCCACCAATGAAAAGAAAAATACATTTTAGTGGGAGAAAATGTAATCTGACAGACCTGGGCAACATGTGTAATGCTTATACATTGTACTCACTCTTTGGCTATTCAACAGAATATTGTCAATTATAAACATGTGACGGAAGAACACCCAAGCAGTTATTTTACAATAATAGCCCAGCATCCAAAAAAGGCAAAAAAAGAGAAATTTCTGTGTACATTGTGACCCATTTGATATTTGGATTTTTGTATAGTAATCAAGCTATGTTTTCATATGTTTTATACTCATTGATGCATTTACATTTTCCAGAATCTGTCATTATAAACAAATACGTTTCAGGAATTTTTTTTTTTTTCTAAAAAAAGGAATTTTTATTTCTTCTGGTGGTAGTTGGTGTTTAATAATTCAACACTTACCTTAAAATCATATGATATGAAGAAATCTTAACATGTTCTACAGAAATACAATGTCTCTGTATAAAAGAGCAATTCTTTATTTGAATGATGTGATGTTTGAGAATTTATGATTTTGAAATATTCCAGAAAACTTTTATTATACAGATATTTTGCTGAGGTGCAGCAGCAAGAAAGCATAGGATCAACAGTGTGTTCCCATGGAGCAAACAGGGTGAACAGTGATAAACAGAAGCACTATCTGTCACTGTAAAAATGCAGTAAGTGACAGACCAGAGCCTGTTTGAGCAGCAAAATGGTCCCTGAGCAGCTAAAGCCGGCCATACACGGGTCGAATTCCGAAAGAACTTTCTTTCAAAAATCTTTTTTAATAACTTTTGTTCAAATTTTTTACCATTAGTGGGCCACAGCAATGGTCGATTTTCGAGTCACCATTGAATTTGAGTAATCGGGCATGTTAGAAATCTTTTGAAAAGATTTTCTAATCAATGATGGAAAAATTGTGTGAGAAATGTAACTGAAAAAAAATGTGCATGAGCTGTGACCTGGAAAGAAAAGAAAATTCTTGGCTATGAAAATTCTTTTCTGTAGCAACATGAGGTGAAAAAAAAGGCTTGGTTTGTCGAATTTTGAAACCAATGGTGGTACCATCGGATTACAAAATGCACAAATTTTCCAATTTTCCAAAGAAAATTCATTCGGAATTCGACCCATGTATGGCCTACATAAAACAGGCATCCCAAGAGAGGCAACTGATTGGAAACAGGTGGGTGTTGCTCACAAATGAAAGTAGTCTGCAGTCAGTGATAGCTCCTTTTGCTGAAGAAGCAGCATGTGCACCGACATTTAGGGGGCACTTGCCTAGGCTTCTCTTGCCCTTTAGCCCTGGTTCACACTGCACAGGCTTGTTGCGGGTGTGGGAAACACAGGGAAATCACATGTGATTTCCCTGCGGCCATGTTTTTAAAAAGGTGCATGCACCTTTTTTTGCAGGAAAATGCATGCATGGCAGCCCATTCAAATGATAGGGCTACCGTGCCCATGCAAACGGCCCACACAAGTGTGAAACAGGGCTCAGACAGCAGCTATGACCAGACTGACGTCTGACGGTAATGACAGTGGTATATTGTCTTTCAAAAGGAGATGATGCCCAAACTGGTGGAAAGCCTTCACTCAAGTTGGGTGACTTAATGGCCAGGGGACTGCATGTTGTGTTGTGGCTGTAATAAGCAGAAACAAACTCTGCAAGGGCAAATTCTGTGTTAACTTACATTTGTTAATTAATGTGGGCAAAAAACCCTCTCTCAAATAGCTTCCACTGAGGATACTGCGGTGAAGTGTCCATTTATTTGCCATGCTCAGATAAAGTCACAGACCCCCGTAACTCCTTTTCCTACAATTCCCTGGGTTCCTCCTAGGTCCCTGAACACACCCAGAGAACATAGGTGTCTCTACTCTGCATGATGAGAGAGAGGTAGCAGGGAAAGTGATTCTCAGCCAGGTGAGCAGCTCTCCACTGTCAGAACTGGCAATTGAGCCAGAGCCTGTGAGTATAAATCTTCTGTAAAAGACCCAGCTACTGTGGAGAGCCCATTACTGATTGCTACCAGAGTGTCGGTTAGGTGCACCATGGTGAGACAGCAGTAAGCACACTGAGTCCCGGAAAGCAGAAACCAATGTAATGAAGAACTTGCAAATCAGTACAACAGCCCAGTGGGGAAGTCTCCTTTCTGGGAACTCACGGTCAATGCAGTGGAGAGGCAGTGGTAGTAGGCCCAAGCTGAAGACAGCGCTTGCAAGGGAGGTGGAGTGCAGCATTTCCGGTCCAACCCAAGAGGGAGCTAGTGGAGGTGAAGACGTAGGCCCTACTCTCTCCCTAAAGCTTGCACTGTCCCTGACAGGCAGGCATGCTCTCCCGAACCTATCCACTTTGCAAAATGTGTGCCAAACCCATGGGCAGGGAATTAAAAAGACTCGGGGTCAACTCAAAGCAGAGCAGACAACCAGAATGCTGCTCCAGGGGACCAAGGAAACAATAGAGAAGCCAAGTTTCTCTTGACTTTTTTCCCAGGTACTGCTCAGTTGAGCGCCACCTGCAGTGGAGGTTACAAACTGCGCCTGTCTACAGGAGTATTCCAGTTTCAGTGGGATGGTGCTTCGTCCTTGGCCATTGGATCCCTCCAGCTGTACACCTGTATTACCATAGCTACCCTGGACTTCACCGTGAGGGACACTGTCTATAGGGATAATTGCAAGTAGTGGAGTTCTAAACTGTTTTAGTGAAGTAGCGGTTCTCAGCTTGACTCTTTGTTGTTATAGAGTTTTTTAGAGATAATGATGTGCGGCCACGTTACCCTGATTGAGCCACAGAGACATTTATAAAGGGTCCACTGAGTCAGCTGAGACAGTTAGCTGATTACCCATTCTGCTAAAATGCCCATACTCTAAAAATGGCCAGCAGGCAGGACACTATTCTATACTTCTCTAACCTCGTCAGTGGGAGCTTTTCAAAAAAGCAAAGTATAAGCTCACCATCCTGAAGATAGGTAAAGGTGACAATGCTTCTTTCACCGGCTATTACTGCTGTAGTTTTTCTAATGGTGTTGTTTTATTGTCAGCTCTCTTTCTAATTTAAAGATGAGAGATAATATACACTATCAGGGGTAGGCAACCTGTGGCTCTCTAGCTGTTGTGGAACTACATTTCCCATGAGGCATTGCAAAGATTACAAAACTGACAGTTACAGCTATGACTTGCAGAGGCATGATGGTACTTGTAGTCCTGCGGCTCTCAGGTTGCCTACCACTGCACTATATGATCAAAACTTTGTGGACACCTGATAATACCATATACTACAGTACATGGTAAAAATTATGTGACACCCCCTCCTACCGTAATTATTGAGTGCAGGTGTTTCCAATGAAGGTTATTGTTAATGTTACAGCATACAAAGAAATAGTAAACAACTGTGTGCTTCCAACCTTGTGATAACCGTTTTAGGACGTGACTGTGTCCAAAAGTCAGGTCCAAAATGACATGGTTTGATGAGCTTGGTGTGGAGGAACCTGAGTTGCCTTCACAGAGCCTTGACCTCAACCTTTTGAAAATCTTTGGGAAATACTCAAATGCCTATTGCGTGCCAGACCTTCTTGTTCAACATCAGTACTAGACCTCACAAATGCTTTTTTTACTATATGGACCAAATCTCCACAGATACGCTTTCCAGTGGAACCTGTTATAGGCCCAAAGTGTTGTTCAGTTGTGTATCAGTGCTCATGGTTTTGGAATGGCATATTTAACAAACTTGTATATTGTAGGCAGGGGCGGACTGACAGCTCATGGGGCCCCCGGGCAATAGGGGATCATGGGGCCCCTGTGTCTTTGCCCAAACTCAAAAAAGCCTATGAAAAAGGTACCAGGGGCATCTCATGGGGCCCCCTACTGACCCCGGGCCCTCGGGCAGTGCCCGAGTTTCCAAATGGTCAGTCCGCCCCTGATTGTAGGAGTGATGGTCAGGTGTCCATAAACTTTTGATCATATAATGTAGTTCATTCCCCAGTTCTCCCTACTGCCAAACATGGTCCCTTTTTTAGAAGTAATAAGCAGTGGTAAACTACTATTGGCTGGTCTTAAAAAAAAACACTTCCTCTATGCTTTGCATGCAGTATGTGGTTATCTAAAGCACTGCTGCCTCTGAATCCTTCCAGATTTCGATGATGTCACTATTGTGCTGCTCACTGTTTTTCTTTCTGGAGGTGAGTTGTACTATAAGAATATATAAATATTTTTCATATACCTGATATGAGAATGCTGTACCATGTACTGTGTGAAAAAGTATCCTGTTCTTGTATTGGTTCCTTTTTGTGAAATCCCTGGTGTTCCTGCCAGTCCCTCTGCTTTCCTATTAAAACCGACCACACTAGGTAGGAGAGATGAGGGTGGTCAGTGTTCTAGCTGTGCTGGGAGCTAATTCAATAATCAAACGTGTACTGACACGCTCTCTTCCCCTGCACAGCCATTCACTGGGAAGATCAGCATGCTGCTGCTTCTCTTTCTCCAGCTCTCTGAGCTCATTATGCAGCTGAGAACAGAGCGTATGTGATCACTTGTATAAAAAAGGGTATTTATAATGTTTTTTTTTATATCTATAAACAAATGTTTTGCCTTTCATTTCCATTTTAAACTGAATGGGTTGTTTTTAGAAGGTGGGGGTTTATATATACTTAAGAATAGAACTTAAAAATACTTAAGAACCTATAGTGCAAAGATCAGCTGCAGGGAGAGCACATGAAATTCTGGTGACTAGTCCTTTTTCCTTTGCTTACCTCTTTTGGAAACAGCTTCCACAGTTCAACTCCTCTTAAAAAAGTGTGGAACTTTAAAAAATACTCACCTATGTAGATGTAGCATCAATCCAATGCTGCAACTGTCCCCTGCTACCTCTACACCAAGAACTGAGTGATCAAAGACTGCTGATCACTCAGTTCTCAGGTCTCAGGAGCACAGAATAGTATAGAATAGTGACTGTCAGTTACCGCTCTGCATTCTGCCCCTCCAGCTCTCACTGGAGCACCAGAATGTGCAAGGGGCAAGAGCAGCTAGCTCAGGCTCTCAGTGGGATGCTGAGAGGCTAAGCTAGCTGCTGGTCAAACATCTGGGCAGATATCAACATTATTGTTGGGATCCCTGCAGAGTGTGGACCGGCTCTGTAATGTCAGCCGACAGCGGGCTTTAGCCAACTGTCAGCTGATACTGGGTCACAGGAGTGCAGAACTAAGTGCACTCCTGTGACCTATAGAAGTGTGGCCAAAAGAACTTTGACCATACTTCTCCTTTATGGTGGTAAAAAACCTTGAAAAGTAAAAAAATACCTACCTTGAGTGAACTAACATTATCTAGGCTTACAGCATCTATTTATTTATGGCCATTTATTTAATTACACATACTGTAGGTAATAAATTTCCCTAATAAACTCTAGGGGAGAAAAAATACATACAACAGTAAAGAACCATATCTTGAAAAATGTATTTAAAACACTCAGCATTGAAACACTGTGAAATGTAGTCACCAATTTACAATTTTTTTTCTGTTGGTCCACATCAGGGTGTCCCAGACTGCCTCATTAATATTAATAAATTAATAATAATAATTAGTTAATATTAAATTTATATTAATATATACTGTAGGGAGCTTATTTTTTATATTTTACATGTAGGTTATTAAAAAAAACTCTAGGTTCACATTTGTGCATTGTGGGAATGCACGTAAAATCGCATGCATTCCCGCAATGCATAAGAAATGTGCATCCCATATGTAGACGCACAGCTGAATGGCAACCCAACGCACCATGCTAATACTAACCTTACTATCATGAATTTTGGTACAGCACGATTTTTAAAAGCGGGTCATGCACTCCTTTTGTGCTATTTTGATTCCTATATTATTCCTATATTAAAATAAATGGGGTTCCCTAAACGCGGCGTGCGAAATTACACAAAAAAAAAAATGTGCAGCACCAATTCTGCATAGGTGTGAACAGAGCCTAAGGCTGTGCTGAGATCAAAGAGAATATGAAAAATACAGTAGCTGTTTTAAAGCAGGCAGCGTACATCATTCACTACTCAGCCTATAGTAAACTATAATCTGATATCTACATGTTATGGTATCCCTGTAAAGGTTTTCATTTAGCCCGGTGTTTCAAGGTACTTAGTGGTGAAAAGACCATTTTTTTGTTTGTATCTTATTGCGGTAAAGTAGAAAACCATGTCATTGTCTGAAAGTGTTCAGTGTTCTAATCAAAAGACTCTCAAAAGTATTTTGTTTCATGACAGACCCCCTTTAAAGTTTACATCACCTTTCTACCATACCATACAGTAGCAGGAGCAACCAGCATATGGTGGAAGGGCCACTTATTGTCTAGTCAGATAGGTACATCCCTAGTGTCCCCCTTAACCCCCAGCAGAATAGCAGTGTCATTACATTTCATTGAAATATTTATGCAATCTGCCCACCTGCTAGGGTCTTTACAAGGTCTTGCTGCCCATTTTTTTAAGTCCGCAAACGTGCAACTATAACGAAAAACCCGTAAGTGTTCACAAAAAATGTGCAAGTGCAAAACACCACACGAAAAAGTGCACTTAGGGGTGTGTTTGTCCTACCCCCGGAAGGGTTGGACCGTTCACCCGATCCCCCGGGGCACGAAGCTCCTGACAGGGACAAGGTTCCCATTTGGTCCTCCTGGCCAAAAGGCCTGGTGGACCACCGTTCCTTATGCCCAGCCGAAGCCGGACATCCAGTACTAGGCAAGGGGGTTCTCCCGAAGAGGAAAACCCCCTAGGGATCAGGGGAGGAAGGAACCGTATGGCCACACATCCTCCCCCTAGACTTCAGGTAAGGCCCGAGGACCCACACCCTCCATCCGTGAAAAACACACACATAAGAACAGAAAAAGTGACAAAACGTGGGAGTGGTTTAAATAAATAAATAAATAGAAAATAAAAAAGTGGTACCGTGCCTAATAGTGCACAGACCAGGCCCTGAGGCCTGTAGCAAAAATTGCCAAAAGACCTGGTCCTTAGGGCGCTGTGCAAAAAGAAGTGAAAAACAGTGGCCATGTGTCATCTTCACACCGTGGGGTCCCACACCCAAGTGTTACTAGTGACACCCCTGAGGCGACTACTCAGGGGGCACTGAGTTTGCGGACTTTTTGCGTCCCCAGCCCCAGGCCAGACCAAGGTAGATCCGTCCAAATCAGGAGGTACTGGGTCTTTCCAGTCTTCTCAGAGGAATTACTCCCGGGGCCCCAGCTTATACTCGTGGCGCTCCCCGGTTTCTGTCCCTCCGGTACTAGCCTTCCAGACCCCCATCATACCAGTGAGGGTACTATACAACAACCATCCCCGCAAAGCTAGAATGGTCGGGAGCACCCCCACTGGACACTGATAAGAACAGATACTACACTTGATCTTAGCCAAAAGGCCGAGAAGCGATGTTGGATTTCTTACTTATTTTGCGTTACGAAGCATGCAGTAGGAGGCCTAATACTTTCCTGATGCAGCAAAAAGTGTCTACAGGCTTGGTCACAGTGAGCTATTTTGTTTCTGCGCACCATCGCGCATGTATGGTGTGAACAGGGCTCATAAAAAACAATTATTTTTTATGTACCCGGTTCACACTATGCAAGTGCACCTTAACAGTCAATAGGGTTTGATTTACTAAAACTGGAGAGTACAAAATCTGGTGCAGCTGTGCATGGTAGTCAATCAGCTTCTAACTTCAGCTTGTTCAATGAACTCCTTGGAGCTAATTGTACGCATATATGCGGCCTCTCAGTGGGTGGGCCTTAACGCAGAGAGGCTGCATAAATGTGTACCTAAAGATAAACAGACCTGTGCCGAGAGTGCGGCACCCTGCGTGCTCCGAGCACAGTTGCCAGAGATCTCTACTTGTGTTTGGGACAATCATGTGACCGCCTTCCAGCATCTGAAGCCCCTTAAAGGGCTGGGAGGCGATGGCGCCAAAGGGTTAAGCTTTGACAAAATAACCTGGAAGCTGATTGGTTTCGATACAGAGCTGCATCAGATTTTGCACTCTCCAGTTTTAGTAAATCATTCCCATGGTATGAACTCTCCCTAAATATGGGGGCAATTTTGCTTAGAGCAAGATATATCTCCACTATATCTACACTGCTAACCTAAACATTAATTGTTACCTATAACTGCCATCTGTCATTTCTGAGTCCAGTGTTCAGCATTTGTATTGGTTATGGATAACAAAAAGTTATTGTTTGCTTTTCATACATAAGCCCTTAAAGTGGAAGTCCGGGGTAAATGTATCTAATCTTAAATCTGCTCACCCCCCACCCCCCCCTCATCCTTTTCTAACTTCTATACTAACTACCCTGTAGAAGAAAGATGTCTATACTATTCTCAGGATGCGCCAGATCGGTCACGTATTCTCTCCAGCGGCCAGCTTCAGGGGAGAGGAGAGAACAACAGCAATGGTTGCAATGACTTGGCAGTGACGTCTCCCATAGGCTTATTAAAGCCAGCACTGGGAGGCAATTACATGACCAGATCAAAGCGCCCTGACAATAGGTAAGTATATACAGTACATCTTTCCTCTACAGGCTGGTTAGAATAGGAGTTAGAATAGGGGTGGGAGCAGGTTTAAGATTACGTTCACCTGCATTTCCACTTTATGACACATAAGTAGCCAGCAAGTCATTCAGCCATCCGCTATTGCCCCTTAAGCTGGTCCTAGATGGACTGAAATTTGGTCGCATCAACAGAGACTAGCCAAATTTCGATCCATCTGTGGCCATTCCTACTGGACAGAAGTCAATGTAACGAATGAGTTATTGCTGCAGCACTGATCAGTATATTCTGACAGAATACAATAACACAGCGAGGAGGATTCCTCTATCCACCTCATTTCTCTACCATCTGGGCTGTGGATAAGGGGGTACCACCAGTCCTCCTGTATGGGACCCAGACCAGCAGGTAGGCCCAGTCAGCTAGGTGAATTGGATGTGGGCAGGGAGGGTGATCAGCACAGTGTGGAGGACAATTACTGGAATGGATTCCCTATATGGCTCTCTCTGCAGCATCTGAAAGCTCGCTTCTTCTCCTCTCCCTCCCACTGGCTTTCAGCTGCTGTAGAGAGAGTTATTCAGGGCATCAGTTCCAGTAATTACCCCTTCCTTTCCTGAATGAACACAGTAAGTGATGGTACTGATCACTCACTGTGTTCATTCATAACTGAAGCCTAGTAAACATGTTTTTTTTTTTTTGGCGGGGGGGGGGAGGTGGGTTCTGCCAGGTTGGCTGTATGGGGCCTCGTGTCCTCTGTCAGCAACCCTGTCTATCATAGTTTTTTTGATCAGCCCAATGGCTGATCAAAAAAAAAAAAAGGATCCATCTATGGTCAACCTTAACTAAAGTATCAGTTTTGGGGGAACTGAACTTTTGGGGTAAGGCTTATAGCACAAAATAAAATTCAGAAAACCATTTTTAAATGTGATTATTTGCAAGCTGGCAAAATTTGTATTTTTGTGTGTTCTGGAAGAGCTTGTTTTATCTTGTTTCGTTCTTACAGTTTTTTGTCACACGGTGAGCTATTTTCCAAAACATTTCAGTGGAACAGAAATGTTCAAAGAAATAAAGCAAATATCAATGAGTGCAGCAAACAAAAATGAGTTTTTACAAACATTCCTGAAGGTACACCTGCACTATTGTACAGACAATGTAGCTTCAAACAATCTTGGGATATTAGTAAATGAGAAAAGGCTTAATAGCCGTTCTTCACAAAAGTCAGTCATGAGAGTCTCTGTTATGGACCACAATTCAAACAATAAACTGTTCACAGTGGGCCTGAAACTTCAAACATACTGTAGAAAACATTGAGACACATCTACTCCAATAACAAGCATCTCCCATTTCTACATGTATGTACTACGCAAAAAAGATTCAGCCTTGTACCTTTATATAGTATGTGTTGGTGCTGGTAACAAAATTCTCCAAAAATCATCATTTATTATCACAGATGTCTTCCCACTTTAGGGATGTAAAGAGCGTGTACAGTAGCAGACCATATACACTATGCTTTACATGATGGCATATAATGATGTTAAAGAGCTAGTGAAGTGGTAGTGAAGTCAAAATGTAAGAATCCACTAGGAGGTCTGTTCTGTCATAAATCTCCCCCTTGCCTGTCAGCAGTAATGTCATCTGAGCTTGCGCATGCACAGCCAGAGCACATTTATGGCCCGCTCTGTGTCCCACTGCGATGTGACTCCCATGCGCATGCGCAGGAGTGACATTGTCGCAGCCCGACTATTCAAATATCCGAAGATATGAGACTTGGAAGGAAGACTAGTTGAAAATGGAAGTGCCGGGGGAGCCGTGACAGCACTGTGCTGGAGGGCTCCATTTGCAGTTAAGTCTGTCATAATGTGCTAGTGTGTGGTGCAGGGGCCCTTATACACTATATTGCCAAAATTAGTGGGGCACCCCTCCAAATCATTGGATTCAGGTGTTCCAATCACCTCCATGGCCACAGGTTTTTAAAATCAAGCACCTAGACATGCAGACTGCTTCTACAAACATTTGTGAAAGAATGGGTCACTCTCAGGAGCTCAGTGAATTCAAGCATGGTAGTGTGATAGGTTGCCACCTGTGCAATTAGTCCATCCCTGAAATTTCCTTGCTACTAAATATTCCACGGTCAACTGTTGGTGGTATTATAACAAAGTGGAAGCAACTGGGAACAACAGCAACTCAGCTACGAAGCGGTAGGCCATGAAAAATGACAGACCGGGGTTAGCGCATGTTGAAGCACACAGTGTGCAGAAGTCGCCAACTGTCTGCAGAGTCAATACCTAAAGACCTCCAAACTTCATGTGGCCTTCAGAGCAGCTGCATCCAAGCCTTACATCACCTAGTGCAATGTAAACCGTCGGATGCAGTGGTGTAAAGCACGCGGCCACTAGACTGTAGACCAGTGGGGACATGTTCTCTGGAGTGACGAAACATGCTTCTCTGTCTGGCAAACTGATGGACATGTTGGGGTTGCCAGGAGAACGGTACTTGCCTGACTGCATTGTGCCAAGTGTAAAGTTTAGTGGAGGGGGGATTATGATGTGGGTTTGTTTTTCAGTGACGAATTATGCTTCTCTGTCTGGCAATCCAATGGACGTGTTTGTGTTTGGCGGATACCAGGAGAATGGTACTTGCCTAACTGCATTGTGCCAAGTGTAAAGTATGATGGAGGGGGGATTATGGTGTGGGGTTGCTTTTCTGGGGCTGGGCTTGGCCCCTTAGTTCCAGGGAAGGGAACTCTTAAGTTGTCAGCATACCAAGATATTTTGGACAATTTCATGCTCCCAACTTTGTGGGAACAGTTTGGGGATGGCCCCTCCTGTTCCAACATGACTGCGCACCAGTGCACAAAGCAAGGTCCATAAAGACATGGATGAGCGAGTTTGGGGTGGGGGAACTTGACTGGCCTGCACAGAGTCCTGATCTCAACCCAATAGAACACCTTTGGAATGAATTAGAGCAGAGACTGCAAGCCAGGCCTTCTCGTCCGACATCAGTGCCTGACCACACAAATGCACTTCTGGAAGAAAGGTCAAACATTCCCATAGACACACTCCTAAACCTTGTGGACAGCCTTACCAGAAGAGTTGAAGCTGCTGTAGCTGCAAAGGATGGGCCAACTCAATATTGAACCCTACATACTAAGATTGGGAAGCCATTAAAGTTCATGTGTGTGTAAAGGCAGGCATCCCAATACTTTTGGCAATATAACATTTTCCTGCCAACTTTACTGCTACTTTAATGCTTGTACATACTGCTTGCCACTAGGATGAGAAGGGCCTGTATGAAAAGTATGAGCCAGTTGTAAGGCCTGCATAACTGGATTAAAAGAAGAGCCAAGGAACAAGGCAGGTTAACAGTTGGCAGGAGGCATGTGGGATAAGGGCCTATTCACAACTTGGCAACATTATGTGTTATGTTAATGTACATGTGACAAAGCGCCTTTTTTGCAGGCATTAACATGCATTGTGTTAAGGCAGCCCATTCAAATGAAAAAAAAAAAATGTCTGAAATGCCCTATTTTTGCTATACAAAGCACCGAAATGCAGATTAGTGCCTTACAATGCACTACAACACATATTTATTCCTGTCTGTGTGCCATTGAAAATGAATATCATGCAACACATAAATGCATATTGCACAAAAGCAGGGGTTGGAGGGGTTTATCATTGGCATCTGATGAGGAGTATGGGTGTCACATGATGATGCCACACCTATGAATACCTCATCTTGAAACCAGGTAAGACCTAGTGAAATAATGCTTCTGCTATGTAAAAATATTGATTTCTTAGCCAAAATTAATTTTTCAACGTTCAACTGAAATTCAGTAAAAAATGTTACATTCCCTTGCATTATATTTCACGATCGCTCAGCAAGCGGTATTCGATTAGACTACGTTTCATGTCCGACTGACAGCAGATACTTGGATGCTAATGTTTTTATTGTGAGGGGAAGGTTTCCAAGAGGTCATCAACAATGGCATGATGAATGCTGCTCTCAGGCCTTGTCCTTTGTTCCTCTCACAGGACTCTGTGCCTTTTCAGTGGGAGGCTCTATTGATAAATAAGTGGCATTATTCTTTTCTCTGGCATCATTGGGGACAGATGCAATTACTGTGCGTGCTTGGCCCTATGGTATGGTTTTTAGTACAGCATGGTCTATATAGCTGTTATAAGGGCGTTGGTGATCCAGACAGTTCAATATTTGTTACTAAATTACAGGAAACCTGTCATGGAACAAATAAGGAAGCTGCCGTTACAGACCTGCTTCTAAAAATGATAGTTGTGTGACTAAAGTTATGATGTTAAGACTTCAGGGCTTCAAATCTCTCTAGCAGAACACATATACAGATCTGGAGTTCTAACCTTACCCTGACTTCACCTGCCACATGTTTTTTCCAGGTCAGTGATTCAGAAAGTAATAAAGCCAGAAGATCTGAATAACAACGAGCAGCTAGGATATTCCAAAGAAGGTCAGCTGTAGCAAACTACATACAGTATATATATATATATATACTGTATACAGTATAGAGTGGGGGGTAACTCTCGTAAGTGTTTGCTTTGCCCTGGGCACAGCAAAAAAGTATAAAACTTATAGTATAACTAGAGGCAAAACATTTTTTTCTTGTTTTGGATAGGGTGGGTAGATATTATAGCTGTATGTGCCCAATTAGGGAACTTGACCCTATTTGGTTGTCCTTTTTTCTGCCATCCCTAAAAGTGAAAGAAAATCCCCTATTTTGGGTTGTCACCAGAACAGTAATAGGGGGAAATCTTCCAATTGGGACACTAGTTATGGTGGCACGTGGGGATTCCCTCACTTTGGAGAGATTTCTTCTCACTTCCTGTTTTGGCTATGTACAGGAAATAAAGGGAAATCTCCCGTATGGGACACGGCCACAAAAAATGACAGGGGTTATAACCCACCCTTTCTCTATCCAAAAGGGAAAAAAAAGTTTTGCTATTAGATGCACTTATTCTTTAATACAGAACATGTTTTAGTAAAGGTTTGCCCAAGAAAATATGGTAGTATAACAAATTTTAGCAAGTGGTACAGCGGTGGGTTATTTACACTTTAATTCCACTTTAACTCCTAACATCAACTTACCTTTACCAAAAGTATTGAATCTTCTTGTTCCATGGTGCCACGAATCCTACACTAAGATCCACCTTTCTCGTCTGGTTGCCAACATGGTCTTTCCTTGAGTCAAGCAGCCAGTCTTGTCAATGTCCTCTGTAATTCCTGCAGAGCAGTACCAAAGACTTTTCTATCAGCCCTGCCTGCAGTGGTAGAACCCAGTCTGGTGAAACCCTTGGCCTTTCTCCGCCAATGCATGCCTGCAGCATTTGATGTGGCATCTTACAGATGCCTTCTCCTAGCAACCAGATATAGTAGTAGTAAGTCTAAGTGTAGTCAAAATAGAAAACAGAAAAATCAGCAAAAGGGGTATAAGCTACAGTGAGTAGGATGTCTTCCTTGTGCTGATGACTCTTTTTTAGGTGATATCCTCCTATAGGTGGGGGGCATGGATGGTGGAGAATTTCACCTAAAAGAAGAGGCATCCACACAAGGGTCACATTCTACTTAATTTATGTCCCTTGTGCTGACTTTATTGTTTTTAATTTTTGGCAGCACTTACACTTTAAGAAGGAAATAATGATTTCACAACAATTTCTAAAAACAATTCTCTACTTTGTACTGTAAATATACAGGAGACACATTGGAGTGGCTCACATTATATTTTAGTGGCAAGCTATTGAGAATACAGTGCTTGTAGCATATTTATTTCAGGTAATTATATAGCACCATCAATTTTACACAGTTCTTTTCACATATATATTGTACTTTCACAGCAGTCCCTGCCCTCAAGGGGCGCACAATCTAAGGTCCCTAACTCCTATCATACTTACACATACTAGGGCCAATTTTGACAGGAGCCAATTAACTTACCATCATGTCTTTGGAGTGTGGGAAGAAACCAGAGTACCCTGAAGAAACAACTCAGGCACAGGGAGAACATGCAAACTCCAGACAGGTAGTGCTGTGGTTGGGATTTAAACCAATGACCCTAGTGCTGCCAGGTGGCAGTGCTAACCACTTAACCACTGTGCTGCCCAGAAATATCTTTTTTTTTTCTAGTTTTGGAGAGAGTGGGGATGTAGAACAACCTCTGTTAGGTCATTATTGTTGTATGTGCCCCTGCGGGGTGTATTCACCCACTCAATTTGTCCCAGTGTCTACTAGCACTGGAACAGTAAGTGATGGGAAATCAAAATATTACATTGATTACCATATTTTCTCTTCCTTGCTATTGGGTCTTCAGGAACAAGAAATAAGGGCAAATCTCCCATTCTTTCCAAGCTCCAAAATGTTTTCAATTCTCTTTACCAGGCATATTTTCATGATACAGAGAAATAAGAAGTCTGAAAAGCTTGTCACACATTCTACAGTCAGTTAATCAATAAAAGGTATCACCTATATTTATTTCCAGCTGCACTATAAAACAAATAACTGAAGTTTGCAATCTCAGCGTGTACTTGCTGCATACTGTTTAATTCTTTTAATGTGGGAATATTCAACTGAAGTCTACAGGAGCAACACCAGATTTCCGTTAGTCACATTACTTATCCATTGTGCTAAGGGGAAATCATTTAATCTGAGGCTGCTTTGTAAAGTTCCATACTAATCCTCTGCCTGTCCTGTAATATAAAGCCACCAAAACAAATGGTAATGCAGTGAAGAAATTATTACATTCTAGCACAAAGCCTTTCTTCACACTCTTTGTGCCTGTAGATTCAATTGTATGGTTTTTTTCTGTTATAAATAGAGAATTTCAACTGATAAAATAAAAAAATATTGAAGTTTACTCGTGGGAGTGAATTATTGTTGTTATATTTATTTCAAATATTCGCAGTGATTTGTAACAAAGATGACAAACAATATTTATAAGCACTAAAGGGATTTTTAAGGTGCTCAAAAAGTACTAAACATTGTACTAAAATTTTTCAAAACTTTTTTTACATATTGTCATATAAAAACATTCCTAAATCTCATTAGTGGTTAAAGAAGCTTAAAACCAGCAAAGCATTCCATGTGGCTTAGATTTCACAATGCAATTCCCATTCAACATGTTTCGCCAAATTTTAGGCTTCTTCAGGAAATTTACAGATAATTGCATATAATTGCCACAAGGCTGTTCTTTCAGGTGTGTTCTTCACTTAAAAAGGACAAAAAAGACAAGCATACACTCTCATATCCCCCGAAAAGTCCTAAGTAGACCAAAAGAGAGAAAGAAAGCTGCAGCTCGCCAAAATGAACCTCCCCAAGCAAATCTAGAGGAAATTCATAAACTCAAGGGCGGATTTACTCACCTCAAACGATCCAGGATTTTAAATCACCAGCTGATTGTCCAAAGAGGACATAGGGAAAGACCTCACCAAACTTTTGTAACCCCATATACTAGAGAGTACTTCTGGCAGGTCTAAGCAGAGCTAGATGCAACCAAGCTAAGTTGATATGAAAGTGGATGCTTGTCTTTATTGCCCTTTTTAAATGAAGAACACACCTGAAAGAACAGTGTTGTGGCAATTATATGCAATTATCTGTAAATCTCCTGAAGAAGCCTAAAATTTAGTGAAAAATGTTGAATGGGAATTGCAATGTGAAATCTAAGCCATATTGGGCAGCACAGTGGCTAAATGGTTAGCACTTCCACCTGGCAGTACTAGGGTTGTTGGTTCAAATCCCAGCCACGACACTACCTGCCTGAAGTTTGCATGTTCTCCCTGTGCCTGCGTGGGTTTCCTCTAGGTACTCCGGTTTCCTCCCACACTCCAAAGACATGCTGGTAGGTTAATTGGATCCTGTCTAAATTGGCCCTAGTATGTGTATGAATGTGAGTTAGGGACCTTAGATTGTATGCCCGTTGAGGGTTAGGGACTGATGTGAATGTACAATATATATGTAAAGCGCTGCGTAAATTGACGGTGCTATATAAGTACCTGAAATAAATAAATGGAGCACTTTGCTGGTTTTAAGCTTCTTTAACCACAAATGTGATTTAAAAATGTTTTTATATGACAATATGTAATAAAGTTTTGAATAATTTTAGTACAATGTTTGGTACTTTTTGAATGCCGTAAAAATTCCTTTAGTGTTTATAAATATTGTTTGTCATTCAATATATGAAATGTGGTGCTAACTGACCTCCAGTCCACCTGTAACACTATAGAAAAGATGTAACAAAGATGCTAATATGACCCTCTGCCTATGACAGTGCAATCCAACACTAGGAGTAACTTTTCTTCCAAGTGTTCTACAGCTTATGAAATGTATCGCAAAGACGTATAAAGCATTGTTTAAAAATGTCTGCACTTAAAGTGTATGTGAACCTGATCAGTAAATGTATTCACTTAATGGTCACTGGCTTACTGCTTATTATCTTCCCTTTGGTCTGTTAAATATATAATTTAACGTGTTTTGTTAAGTGCAATTAATATCTGTGGATTATGTCAGAGTTGTCCTTTTTTCTGTGCACGCTTCCTGTGTTAACTGAAGTAGGGCAGTTCGTCCTCCTAGTTCTTATCCTGGACTAATTAGTATGTTGTAGAAAAATCAGGCAGGCCATAAATAAATCTTTTTTTTTTCAAAAATGAGCCAATTCCCCCATCCACAATTTTGATGTGGATGGGGGGAATTACTCCCACTGAGCTATTGTGTTATGCCAGCAGGGAGCCATCCCCAACAGCAGAATACAATGATCAGTGTTGCCAGCTATAGCCAGTGGCACTAATTGTTTAGGAAAAATCCAACAGGCTGTTTTTACGCAAGTCGATAGATCAACTTGAGTACAACCAGCCAACCCATACATGGATCAAAGTTCGTCTGGTCCCTGCTGAACTGGCTAAATTTCAGTCCATGTATGGCCAGCTTTAGTGCCTATGTTGTAGAGATTAGGACAGTGGGAAGGTATGAATGGTTTAGCAAAACTAGCTGGGCATGGTTGGCACCATTCTCTCCAAAGAAATGCTGTGTGTTGTCAGCCCACAACAGAACTAAGGAGCTGAGAGCATTTTTCAAAAACCAATATGCATTTCTATATTTATGATTTATTTTGCACTGACAAATACTACCTGACTAATCATGGTGATAGTGAATCTGTCACACCAATGGACAAGTACACCATTTGCAAAACAAAAAACAAAAAAAAAGGTTTGGGCTAAGTTATTTTAGAAGAAGCATGAAAGGATTAGGACTAGGGCAGGGGGTAATGTAAAGCCCAACATTTTACAGTGAGATGAGGACATTTCCAATGGAAACACCTGTTTTCTTCTCACTTCGAACATAGTTCTACTTAGTGCCTGTTGGGTCTGTAGGGTAGGTAGAGAAGGGAAATTATCCCAGTGGGATACAGACAGCAATCTCCCCCTCCAAAATAATGACTAGAGAAACCCAATATAAAGTTTAGTAAACCAGTGCCAATCACTCAGCTAAAGAAGTGGCGGAAGTACAATCCTAGGCTTGAAACAAAATTCAAAACACAAAACTGTGTGCCCCCATGATAGAAATGGTTCTAAATGTCCACAAAACCCTATATACAGTGGGGATCGAAAGTTTGGGCACCCCAGCTAAAAATTTGTATTAATGTGCATAAAGAAGCCAAGGAAAGATGGAAAAATCTCCAAAAGGCATCAAATTACAGATTAGACATTCTTATAATATGTCAACAAAAGTTAGATTTTATTTCCATCATTTACACTTTCAAAATAACAGAAAACTAAAAAATGGCGTCTGCAAAAGTTTGGGCACCCTGCAGAGGTAATATCTTGTACTGCCCCCTTTGGCAAATATCACAGCTTGTAAATGCTTTTTGTAGCCAGCCAAGAGTCTTTCAATTCTTGTTTGAGGTATCTTTGCCCATTCTTCCTTACAAAAGTCTTCCAGTTCTTTGAGATTTCTGGGCTGTCTGTCACGCACTGCTCTTTTAAGGTCTATCCATAGATTTTCAATTATGTTGAGGTCAGGAGATTGTGAAGGCCATGGCAAAACCTTCAATTTACGCCTCTTGATGTAATCCCCTGTGGATTTCGAGGTGTGTTTAGGATCATTATCCATTTGTAAAAGCCATCCTCTCTTTAACTTCAGCTTTTTCACAGATGGCATCAAGTTACCATCCAAAATTTGCTGAAATTTTATTGAATCCATTTTTCCTTCTACTCGTGAGATGTTCCCTGTGCCACTGGCTGCAACACAACCCCAAAGCATGATTGATCCAACCCCATGCTTAACAGTTGGACAGAGGTTCTTTTCATTAAATTCTGTGCCCCTTCTTCTCCAAACGTACCTTTGCTCATTCCGGCCAAAAAGTTAAATTTTAACCTCATCGGTCCACAGAACTTGTTTCCAAAATGCATCAGGCTTGTCTATATGTTCATTTGCAAAGTTCAAACGATGATCTTTGTGGTGAGGACGTAGAAGAGGTTTTCTTCTGATGACTCTTCCATGAAGACCATATTTGTACAAGTATCTCTTTATAGTGGAATAGTGTACCACAACTCCAGTGTCTGCCAGATCTTTCTGGAGGGATCGTGCAGTCAAACATGGCTTATGAATTGTTTTTCTCACAATCCTGTGAGCTGTTCTATCTGATATTTTTCTTGGTCTTCCAGATCTTGCTTTAACTTCCACTGTTCCTGATGACTGCCATTTCTTAATTACATTCCGAATAGAGGATATTGACATCTGAAAACGCTTTGTTATCTTCTTATAGCCTTCTCCAGCTTTGTGAGCGTCAACTATTTTCAGTTTCAGTTTTCTAGACAACTGCTTAGAAGAACCCATGGTGCTGATTGTTGGGGCAAGGTCAGATGAGTCTGGGCATTTAAACCTTTGAGATTGACATCACCTGGTCTTCCCAGACGATGACTGAGAACAATCCATGACACTGGCAGGTCTCAGCTTTGCAAAGGGGGCAGTGCATGCTATAAATTCTGCAGGGTGCCCAAACTTTTGCAGATGCCATTTTTTTGTTTTCTGTTATTTTGAAAGTGTAAATGATGGAAATAAAATCTAACTTTTGTTGAAATATTATAAGAATGTCTAATCTGTAATTTGATGCCTTTTGGAGATTTTTCCATCTTTCCTTGGCTTCTTTATGCACATTAATACAAATTTTTAGCTGGGGTACCCAAACTTTCGATCCCCACTGTATATATATATATATATATATATATATATATATATATATAGGAGTAAAGTTATTGCAAGTATTATTGAAAAAGTAAAGCAATGGCACTTTCCAATAGCTTTCAGAATGTGCCAGACCTCTTTACCAGACACAAATGAGACTCCTCCAGGGTCCTCTGTGCTGCGGTATGTTGTAAGGCACGTAAGTGGTCTCTAGAATTCCATTCTTCACAATTTAAATCTAAGAAGTATAGAGACACAGTAATCTTTTATAATTTATTGCTCTGCCTGAATATTTCAGTAGCTGTCCTGAGACTGCTTTATGATAAATGGTATAGGTCATAACATACATCTAGTCTTCGAATATAGATTCAGTAATTTTATTTCATAATAATCAGACAACAAATTCCTCCTTGTATAAATAACATGTCTTATCAAATTTCTGGCACTGGTTTCTCATATTTTCCAGTACTTCCATAGAAACTGCATCTGGTTTCTGCGTCTTTTCCAATGCAGTGTCTAGGCAACCCAGATGGAATCCCTGTACAATGTGCCCTACAACTTCTTTATTGGTTCTTTATGGGAGGAATGGTAAATCAGACAAGAAGCTCTCTCTGTGGACTGAGTGCCCATTTGTCTTTGTGAAAAATGATGCCATAGAGTGTGCATTAAGGGACAGAATTCATTTATGGATGGCATTATCATTAAAGAAGATTTGGAAATAAATATGTGGAATGCTTTATATGGTTTAGATCTTGAGACAGAAAATTTTATTTTTTATTTCTGGTCACTAAAAATGTTCTTATTCTTCTACTGATTAGCTGTATGCTAGGAAAACAAAAATATAACAGTAGGGTAGATTTAATAAAGAGAGCATGTTCACTTTGTAACATGTATGTTCACTTAGGTTAGTGAATTAGGTAAAGTTGTGTTTACTTCACTCATCCAACCATGTGCAAATTGCTTTGCACATGATTGGGTATTCATAGGTTCCTCAGCGTCACCTTATTTACTAAGAATTGAACATTTAGTTTACTAATTGAACAGCCTCTAATTGCTCAGTACGAGGGTAGTCTGAAAAGTTTACAGTCCAGTGTGGAAAGAGTGACCACACAGACATGAAACATTGCACCAAGCCACTCTTCCAGATGTTCAACACTGAAAATGGCACATACATTCTTTTTGATTTTCATACCTTCTTTGCAAACAGTTGGCACCCCCCATAGTCAAACTGAAATGGAGAAAGTGAACTGAAGTGTCTCATCAGTGGGCATCTTCTGCACTGCTGCCGCACACCCTTGGAATCCCAAAAGACTCTACCCAATGATGGAAAACTTCAACACTTCTTCTACTTTCTCCATTTTTAACGCGACTAAGGGGGTGCCAACTGTGTGTAAGGAGCACATGAAAACCATATAGCTTGCATACGCCATTTTCAGTCCTGAACATCTAGAAGAGTGGCTTGGTGCATTAATAAAGTTTCATGTCTGTGTGGTCACTCCTTCTGTGTCAGGCTGTGAACTTTTCACACTGCCATTATAAGTCAACCTCAGCATGTAATTTAAATTATCTTTACTTGCTTCTTATGCCCCCTTCATACCTGCCCACCATGTTGCAGCAGGTTAGCACATGTGGGTTAACACAGGTTAGGACACATCAAGATAGCCAATCCATTTGAATGAGCCACCAATGCAACACGAGGGAGTTGATTTACTAAAACTGGAGAGTGCATAATCTGGTGTAGCTCTACAGAGAAACCAATCAACTTCCAGGTTTTATTGTCAAAGCTTAATTGAACAAGCTGAAGTAAGAAGTTGATTGGGTACCATGCACAGCTGTGTCAGATTTTGCACTTTCTAGTTTTAGTAAATCATCCCCAATGGTGCTAAAATCAGACCTGCACCATTCTTGATGATGCTGTGCATGTTACTGAGCGTTTGTGATGCATTGCAACACAGGTGCTGTAGAAGTGCATTGGTTTAGTACGTTGGGTGCTATTCAAAAACAATGGCATAACAAAACACTTCACAATTATGCCCCAACACATACATGTAAAGTTAACCTAAACATCTGAGGAAAGAGGTTTTCTGGGAACATCTGTATTTCTAGGCATACCAGTCTATGCCATGTCTGATTCCCCTAAGCCTAGGTCTTTGTGGTCCAGCTAAATATAGTCCCTGTGTTTGTGACTGAAAAATGATGAGCTCTCATTAGTGCATGGACTGCATCCCACCTGTGTTATTATAATAAAGAGGAAGCAACTGGGAATAGCCACAAAGTGGTAGGCCATGTAAAATGACAGAGCGGGGTCAGCGCATGGTGAAGCGCACAGTGCTCAGAAGTCCCCAACTGTCTGCAAAGTCAATAGCTAAAGATCTCCAAACTTCGTGTGACCTTCAGATTAGCACAACAGTGCGTAGAGAGCTTCACGGAATGGGTTTCCATGGCCGAGCAGCTGCATCTAAGTCTTACATCACCAAGTACAATGCAAAGTGTCAGATGCAGTGGTGTAAAGCACGCTGCCACTAGACTATAGAGCAGTGGAGACATGTTCTCTGGAGTGACGAAACGTGCTTCTCTGTCTGGCAATTTGATGGACGTGTCTGGGGTTGCCAGGAGAACGGTACATGCCTGACTGCATTGTGCCAAGTGTAAAGTTTGGTGGAGGGGGGATTATGATGTGGGGTTGCTTTTCAGGGGTTGAACTTGGCCCCTTAGTTCCAGTAAAGGGAACTCTTAAGGCGTCAGCATACCAAGACATTTTGGACAATTTCATGCACCGAACTTTGTGGGAACAGTTTGGGGATGGCCCCTACCTGTTCCAACATGAGTGTGCACCAGTGCACAAAGCAAGGTTCATAAAGACATGGATGAGCGAGTTTTGGGTGGAGGAACTTAACTGGCCTGCACAGAGTCCTGACCTCAACCCGATAGGGCACCTTTCAGATGAATTAGAGCAGAGACTACAAGCCAGGCCTTCTCATCCAACATCAGTGCCTGACCTCACAAATGCTCTTCTGGAACAATGGTCAAACATTCCCATAGACACACTCCTAAACCTTGTGGTCAACCTTCCCAGAAGTGTTGAAGCTATTATAGTTGCAAAGGATGGGCCAACTCATTATTAAACCTTACGGTTCATGTGCATGTACAGGCAGGTGTCCCAATACTTTTGGCAATTTAGTGTATATAGCCTGCATATTAACTAGGCTAGGCTTCTATGAACACTAGAATAGTGCTAGAAATGTCTGCTGAAATTTAAAGTGGCGGTAAACCTAAACCACCATTTTTACAAACTGAGGTTGGGAACTGACTCTCAAATCAAATGATAGGGCAAATTATTTAAAAAAAGCTTTATCAATTGATTTTCTTCTTTAGTTCCAGGTCAGATGAGTGCGTCAATCTATTTGGAGCCAAACAGTCCATTCGGTGGGTGTGACTAGTCTGCCCTAATGTTAATGGTTATGACAGGAGGAGCCGCTGTCAATCACTCTTACCCACCCTGTCAGGTTCCCAGCTGCCTACATCAGCAGAGCACCATCTGACAGGGCAGGTGGGAGTATTTGATTGACAGCTGCTCCTCCTGTCATAGTTATTCACAGTAGGATAGGCTGGTCACATGCAACACCCAGGCTGTTAAGATCTGAATAGAGCAAAGGCAAAGTATGCTGTAGACGTGGGGGTTGATTTACTAAAACTGGAGTGTGCAAAATCTGGTGCAACTATGCATCATAGCCAATCAACTTCTATCTTCAGCTTGTTCACTTATGCTTTGACCAAAAAGCCTGGATGCTGATTGGTTTCTATGCAGAGCTGCACCAGATTTTGCACTCACCAGTTTTAGTAAATCAACCCCATAGTGTTTGAAGCATGTGTACATGAAGTGGCAATGCTGCAGAGGGTAGCTGACCCTGCAGACCTGCACCACTAACATTAAGAAGAGGTCACTGGCAGAATCAACAGGTATTGTCATCATATATATATATATATATATATATATATATATATAAAACATTTTTCATTTTATAAGAAAAGGCATTACATGATATGGAGATGTATTACATACTCTATATTGGCTTTTTTAGGTTTAGTGTCACTCTGATTTTAAATCTTATTATTATAGCAACAAAACCCTTTAAAGCGGTATTAAGTCCAAAATAAAAAATGTAATATATTGCAGCTTACAATCATTAGACATTAGATTTTTTTTTAAAGACTTGTTTCCCTCTGTTTTCATCTGGATATCTGGCCAGTAACTTAACTCTTGTCTTAGGGTGCTATCACAGCACAGGGGGCACCTTTTGGACATCAGCTTTGTTAATGGGGGGAGGGAAGCATTGGATGTACTAGCAGATCAAGATACACTAACAAACTGAAGCTGAACTCCAGCTAACACATGAGTTAAGCGGTTACAACAACTTTTTTGTCTTTTGGCATAAAGGTTTTACACAAATAAATAAAAAATGATCATAAGCACCCCTGTCAGTGGTAAATGGTTTATCTCAACCCTGTAACTGTTACATCTTCCAGACAGCTTGTTCTGTTGAAAAACAACAGACTTATTGGCCAGATCACCAAGCGAAAATAAAGGGAAGAAAGCCTAAAAAAAGAAAATTAATGCACTCATCACATGTAAGAATTGGTAAGCTGCAATATAATAAATGCTTTCTTTTGGGTTTAATAGCACTTTAAGCATTTGAAGCTGACCTCAAAGCAGATAAAAGCTAGCCAAGTATAATATGGTTATGTATTCATTCACTCAAGATAACAGTATTTTGGATACAACTATGATAAGTACTTAAATAAATCTGTTTTAACATCAGCCTACTGTAATAATCTGTACAGCAGCACTCAGACTAATAGTACTGAGCAAAGTAGCAGAGCTTTGATTGATGTACTTACAGGAGGGAATAGCAAATGGATGCAGTTTCTTCTGTGGTGAAGCACAACTAGACAGCAGAATTGGTTCTATGTCATGCAGTATGCAAAGGAATCCAGGGTTCGGTTGTGCTGTCTGGCAGGGGTACTTGGATCACAAGACTGGGTGAGCAGAATTATCAGTCCTTTAGCAGGTAAAACAACTCATGTATGTTTCAGCTGTTTATTTAGCTGTTTGCCTGAAGTTCAGCTTTAATTAGGTAGTTTGGTGCACTACAGCTATGCCTGGATGAAAAACAAATGCCGTGGGCAGGTAATATGTATTAGGCTGTGTCCTTTATATGCATTTCAAGGATTTTTTTTCAATTTTGAATGAACTGTACCTTTAGGGGGGACTTTTTTTTTTAATTACCTTTTCATTTAATTGGTTTCTTAGAGACACATTGGTTTATTAAGCTGCATTAACGCATTTTGTCAGAATCGGCTTTTGCTAATGTTATTCCACATTTTATGATTTGAAAGGATTTGAAAACCTATTTTTGTCCTCCTGCATTATTTATGTGTTAATTTAGAAAAGGGAACCAGGCAAAAGAACAAAACTTAAGCCTATTTTATTTTCAAACTAAATTCCAAGGATGTGATGCTGCTAAAACACACCTCCGGGCAAGCCAAGTTTGGGCTTGTTAAGATGTTGGTTCCCCACTAAGCTCTGATATTTAGAATTTAGAAAATGTTTCTTTTTTTTACACATAAACCAGCAAGGGTTTTAATGAACAAAACATAATATTCCAAACCATCCTTTAAGTGAAGCCAATTACAGTTTTACAGACTGCATTCTTTAATGTCACAGTAATTACTTGTGTGAGATTGTCGGTGTTAAAGCTTTCCACTAGCTTTTCTTTAGATCAGTAATAAATGTAATATTTAAAATAAGAATCTCAATTACATCACACTTCATAGTTCAATGGAAATGATTCTTCCAAATCTCTCATTTCTGCTTCAAAGAGAACATTGAAACTTCTTGGTTCACCTTCCATCTGTTAATTTTTAAAGCTTTATATGCAATTTGCAAGTGGCAGTTTAATAACTAACTTATGACCTGTTACATCAACTGATGTATTACCCATGAAAAAACTGTTTGGTTTGGATTGATGTGTATGACCACTTTATAATATATGTGTTTGTTCCAAGTGTTATGCTGGCCATACACACAGCAGGTTTCTATGAATCTGAAAGACGTACAACCAGCTTTCATTTGCAAAAGCATTTGAACAGGTCATAACAGCCTTCCACCAACAGTTTATATACCTGTATATTTATATTTATATCACTGGTATGCAGCTAAGGTGCTCTGTTCAGTTTTTTTATGTGTAGCGCTACTCCCATAAGGGCCGCTGAGTGATGCTTATCCTCTGGAACTGCCCTGACTTTCAAAACACCTTGACCCTTCTAACACGCTAGGCTCAGACATGCATTTTGCAAACACTGTTCAGTAACCTTATCACTAGTCAAATAAATACACAGTACACAGCACAAAATAGAAGGCAATGAACATGGATTTCAATAAATACTATTGTATTGAGTACTTCAAAGTAGTTCAGGTCCGTTTTAGAAAGTCACGGCTTGCAGCAATACACAAACAGATGTAGAAAGTTAACAGAGTTAATACAGGTAACAACGAATATACAGATTAAAACAAAAAAAGGAGCCATTGGGTGAAGCAGTATGGATTATAGTGGTGCATTCGAAGGGTACAGCACTGGCTATGGAAGGGAGGCCTGCCACCAATGCAATCAGGCTCCGCACAGCCACTGGTGCAGTATTGGGAAGGAAGGTAGTAGTTCTTCCCTAAGTGAATGACATATATCTGTGTGTGTGATCCCAGATTGTGCACCCCCCCCACCTTCTCTGTTCCACACAGGCACCCCTGACCTCTAGGAGCATCTGCGCTCTGATTGTTCAAAGAGAGCCCGGCCTCCGGGAGAGGTCAGAGGCAGGCATTTCTGTCAGACCCGACACCCCGGAGTCACCTCATCAGGGAAGTGATTCACAAACAGATAGGATAATCTTTCCTACTGCTGCTGCTCTGTTCTAATGGCTGGCTGGTTGCAAGGACTTTCTAAACGACACAGTAAGAGGCTGTGCTGAATCTAGTACAATGTATTTTGAACAAGTGGAGTGGCCTTTATAAGATTCTGCCATTTGGAGGTTTATTGAAGTTACTTATTATTCTGGAGAGGATTTCTATTGACGATTCATTGCTGCATTTGATGATATACCACACTGCTCATGTTGACTGACATTTTGTTTGGTCAAACTGTCTGGTAAGAGGCCAGTTTGTTTGGGTGAATGGTGATGGCTTTTGGATCGAATCTTTCCTCTTATGCACCTACTTCCATCCATTTGAGAATCTATATGGACTTTAATACATTTAAAGTGCTGTAAGACCATTGTATAATTAGCGCTGCATTTATCTATCTACATTGACAGATATCTGTATAGAGAAAGAGTCTGTTTGCATTTGACACTGAGTCATTTGCAGGCAGCTGTTGGGGCCCTTTAACACTTGAAGTACAGGTGATAGTCAGATCTGCATACAGTCAGGATAAGGTAGCAAAGTCCCCTTAATTGAGTTGGGTTAAAAATGTCTGCTAGCAGTATCCATGTATGCAGAAAAACAAAGACTGGACAAACTGCCCTCTTACCAATCTCAAATGAAGACAGGACTCCAGTGCCAGAAGGTGGGATGAGCAAGCTTTGGGTGAGTGGTAAGATTAGGATAAAGATGTGGGGTTAAAGGGAAACCACTGATGGCAATCAGTATGGGTGTCTCCGCGCCTCTGGTTACTGAAAAAGGCACTGGGTATCTAGTTGCTGAATAAAGACCTTGTTGTTAGATATCTGGTTGCTGAATAGAGGCTGTGTCGCTATGCAGGCATGGCAGCAATCAGAACGGCAGCACCTCTCAGACATCCCGGGGCCAAGAGAGTGATCCCGCCAGTTGCAGTCAAATTTATAGACATCCCAGAATCGCTTGTTGCTTTGGCTTCAGTAGATGTTAACTGTCCCAAGATTGTCTGCTTTCAGGCAGGAAAAGTTAACTCCCTCTACAGTGCCTTGAAAAAGTATTCATACCCCTTGAAATTTTCCACATTTTGTCATTTTAGAACCTAAAACGTAAATGTATTTTATTGGGATTTTATATGAAAGACCAACACAAAGCGGCACATAATTGTGAAGTGGAAGGAAAATGATAATAAATGGTTTTCAAAATTTTTTACAAATAAATATCTGAAAAGTGTGGCGTGCATTTGCATTCAGCCCCCCTGAGTCAATACTTTGTAGAACCACCTTTCGCTGCAATTACAGCTGCAAGTCTTTTTGGGGATGTCTCTATCAGCTTTGCACATCAAGAGAGTGACATTTTTGCCCATTCTTTTTTGCAAAATAGCTCAAGCTATGTCAGATTGGATGGAGAGCTTCTGTGAACAGCAATATTCAAGTTTTGCCACATATTCTCAATGGGATTTAGGTCTGGACTTTGACTGGGCAAATCTAACACATGAATATGCTTTGACATAAACCATTCCATTGTAGCTCTGGCTGTATGTTTAAATCTTTTGCAGACTCTAACAGGCTTTCTTCTAAGATTGCCTTGATTTGGCTCCATCAATCTTCCCATCAGCATTGACCAGCTTCCCTGTCCCTGCTGAAGAAAACATCTTAATAACATGATGCTGCCACCAACATGTTTCACGGTGGGGATAGTGTGTTCAGGGTGATGTGCAGTGTTAGTTTTCTGCCACACATAGCGTTTGGCTTTTAAGCCAAAAAGTTCAATTTTGGTCTCATTTGACCAGAGCACCTTCTTTCACATGTTTGTTATGTCTCCTACATGGCTTCTCGCAAACTGCAAACAGGACTTTTTATGGCTTTCTTCCAACAATGGCTTTCTTATTGCCACTCTTCCATAAAGGCCAGATTTGTGGAGCGCACGACTAATAGTTGTCCTGTGGACAGATTCTCCCACTTGCGCTGTAAATCTCTGCAGCTCCTCCAGAGTTACCTTGGGCCTCTTGACTACTTCTCTGATGAATGCTCTCCTTGCCCAACCTGTCAGTTTAAGTGGATGACCATGGCTTGGTAGGTTTGCAGTTGTGCCATACTCTTTCCATTTTCGGATGTTGGATTGGACAGTGCTTCATGAGATGTTCAAAGCTTTGGATATTTTTTTTATAACCCAACCCTGCTTTAAACTTCTCCACAACTTGTCTTGTCTCCCTGACTTGTCTGGTGTGTTTCTTGGCCTTCATGATGCTGTTTGTTCACTAATGTTCTCTAACTAACCTCTGAGTGCTTCACAGAACAGCTGTATTTATATTGAGATTAAATTACACCCAGGTGGACTCTATTTACTAATTATGGGTCTTCTGAAGTCAATTGGTTCCACTAGATTTTAGTTAAGGGTATCAGAGTAAAGGGGGCTGAATAAAAATGCACGCCGCACTTTTCAGATATATATTTGTAAAACATATTGAAAACCATTTATCATTTTCCTTCCACTTCACAATTATGTGCCACTTTGTGTTGGTCTATCACATACCAGCCCAATAAAATACATCTACATTTTTGGTTGTACCATGACAAAATGTGGAAAATTGCATGGGGTATGAATACTTTTTCAAGGCACTGTAGAGACAGGAGATGATGGAATGACCCTGCTTAATAACATAAGGGGGAAATAAACAGTCTATGTTTTTCCTTTTCTCCACTTTTTTTGGTAGCCTGTACCTGGCTACACATACCATTGAGAAATTGCATTCAGTGTTTAGTTACCAGATTAAAAAAAAAACACTGTAGCTGCTGACTTTTAATAAAAGGGTACTTACCTGTCCATGGATCTAGCACTGTCCTCACCTGGGCTGGTTCTTTGCCAGTCTTCATGTCCCTAATGTCACTATGCTAACTATGGGAAGCCAGCTGTGACTCCTTGCCTTTTTCCAGTTGGCTCCCCACTGCAAATGCGCAAGTCACATTGTGCCCTGTGAATGATTCAGCAGCCTCCTGGAACCCGTGACATGTCCCAAGAGGCTGCAGACATATGGGGGACCGAACTTCCGCTCAGATCGCCAGGTACCCATTTCCCCAAAAAAATCCTGTCCAAAAATTGAAGGGGGGGGGGCAGAAAAGCCGAATTTCCCTTTATGGGTGAAGTTCCGCTTTAATGCCATATGTATTGACAATATATATAGAGGAACAAAGCCCTAAAGACTAAATAAGGAAGGGTTATGGCTGAGGTTACCATGAGGGTTAGGGCTACAGGATTGGATGTTTAGTTTTAGGGTTGGGTTTAAATCTTTTGCAGACTCTAACAGGCTTTCTTCTAAGATTGCCTTGATTTGGCTCCATCAATCTTCCCATCAGCATTGACCAGCTTCCCTGTCCCTGCTGAAGAAAACATCTTAATAACATGATGCTGCCACCAACATGTTTCACGGTGGGGATAGTGTGTTCAGGGTGATGTGCAGTGTTAGTTTTCTGCCACACATAGCGTTTGGCTTTTAAGCCAAAAAGTTCAATTTTGGTCTCATTTGACCAGAGCACCTTCTTTCACATGTTTGTTATGTCTCCTACATGGCTTCTCGCAAACTGCAAACAGGACTTTTTATGGCTTTCTTCCAACAATGGCTTTCTTATTGCCACTCTTCCATAAAGGCCAGATTTGTGGAGCGCACGACTAATAGTTGTCCTGTGGACAGATTCTCCCACTTGCGCTGTAAATCTCTGCAGCTCCTCCAGAGTTACCTTGGGCCTCTTGACTACTTCTCTGATGAATGCTCTCCTTGCCCAACCTGTCAGTTTAAGTGGATGACCATGGCTTGGTAGGTTTGCAGTTGTGCCATACTCTTTCCATTTTCGGATGTTGGATTGGACAGTGCTTCATGAGATGTTCAAAGCTTTGGATATTTTTTTTATAACCCAACCCTGCTTTAAACTTCTCCACAACTTGTCTTGTCTCCCTGACTTGTCTGGTGTGTTTCTTGGCCTTCATGATGCTGTTTGTTCACTAATGTTCTCTAACTAACCTCTGAGTGCTTCACAGAACAGCTGTATTTATATTGAGATTAAATTACACCCAGGTGGACTCTATTTACTAATTATGGGTCTTCTGAAGTCAATTGGTTCCACTAGATTTTAGTTAAGGGTATCAGAGTAAAGGGGGCTGAATAAAAATGCACGCCGCACTTTTCAGATATATATTTGTAAAACATATTGAAAACCATTTATCATTTTCCTTCCACTTCACAATTATGTGCCACTTTGTGTTGGTCTATCACATACCAGCCCAATAAAATACATCTACATTTTTGGTTGTACCATGACAAAATGTGGAAAATTGCATGGGGTATGAATACTTTTTCAAGGCACTGTAGAGACAGGAGATGATGGAATGACCCTGCTTAATAACATAAGGGGGAAATAAACAGTCTATGTTTTTCCTTTTCTCCACTTTTTTTGGTAGCCTGTACCTGGCTACACATACCATTGAGAAATTGCATTCAGTGTTTAGTTACCAGATTAAAAAAAAAACACTGTAGCTGCTGACTTTTAATAAAAGGGTACTTACCTGTCCATGGATCTAGCACTGTCCTCACCTGGGCTGGTTATTTGCCAGTCTTCATGTCCCTAATGTCACTATGCTAACTATGGGAAGCCAGCTGTGACTCCTTGCCTTTTTCCAGTTGGCTCCCCACTGCAAATGCGCAAGTCACATTGTGCCCTGTGAATGATTCAGCAGCCTCCTGGAACCCGTGACATGTCCCAAGAGGCTGCAGACATATGGGGGACCGAACTTCCGCTCAGATCGCCAGGTACCCATTTCCCCAAAAAAATCCTGTCCAAAAATTGAAGGGGGGGGCAGAAAAGCCGAATTTCCCTTTATGGGTGAAGTTCCGCTTTAATGCCATATGTATTGACAATATATATAGAGGAACAAAGCCCTAAAGACTAAATAAGGAAGGGTTATGGCTGAGGTTACCATGAGGGTTAGGGCTACAGGATTGGATGTTTAGTTTTAGGGTTGGGGTTACAGGGAGGGTTAAAGCATGGGCTAGAGAGAAGGTTAGAGTTTGGGATGCGTGGAGGGCTAGTGTTAGAGTTGGAGGGAGGGTAAAGGGTTGAATTACAATGGGCAGCACAGTGGCTAAATGGTTAGCCTGGCAGCACTAGGGTCGTTGGTTTGAATCCCAACCACGGCACCACCTGCCTGGAGTTTGCATGTTCTCCCTGTGTCTGTGTGGGTTTCCTCTGGGTACTCCAGTTCCTCCCACACTCCAAAGGCATGCTGTTAGGTTAATTGAATCCTGTCTAAATTGGCCCTAGTATGTGTATGTATGAATGTGAGTTAGGGACCTTAGATTGTATGCCCTTTGAGGGTTAGGGACTGATGTGAATGTGCAATATTTATATGTAAAGCGCTGTGTAAATTGACAGCGCTATATAAGTACCTGAAATAATAATTACAATGAGATTTTACATTAAAGTTGGAGTTACAGCAAGACTTAAGCTGGGTACACACTGAAAATTTTTGTTTTCATTCCACCTAACTGATAGATCACCATACTAACAAAAGCATGTTAGTGTGGCAATCTCCTCCCACTGTGCTGTTGTGTTCTGACAAGGGCCCTCCCCTGATAGGTGCTTGCAGCCAGTGGCCCATGTGTACCCAGCTTTGCTGTAAGGGGGGCCTCCTCTGGATAGGTTATCGCTATCTAAACTGGAAGCTCTTCTCCAAAAACTGCTAGCATTACTCTCCCAGTGCTAAAGATAGTGGGGTTTATTTACCAAAGCTGGTGCAACTTTGCATAGTAACCAATTCGCTTCAAGGATTTATCGTCAAAACTTAAATGAACAAGCTGAAGTTAGAAGCTGATTGGCTACCATGCACAGCTGCACCAGATTTCAGGTGTTCCAGTTTTAATAAATCAACCCCAATGTCTTCTACTGAATTGCCAGGATTCTGAAAGAATCCATTTACTGTACATTTTTTAACCGTAAAATGTAGATGAATTTTATAGTATATAGTATACATGTCATATCACTATAATGGAGTACAGGGGAGCTGGGATATACATTACTGAGCAATGTATATCCCAGCTCCCCTGTACTCCATTATAGTGATAAGACATGTTGTATACAGTACTTACTGTCCCCCTGAGTCCCCCACGGCGGTGGAGAGGGCGTCTCCTCTCAGCGGAGGAGAGCAGACCTCTCCTGCACCTGTCCCCTTGGCGGTGGTGCCGCAGAAGCTGGAGACCGGAAGTTGTAAACCAGAACTCAGCTTCACAATGAGGCTTGGAGCGCAGGTGCAGTTACTCCATGCTTCATCTGTGCTCACCACTTGCTGCTGCTCGCCACAGAGGAATTTCTCCTCGCATTTGGCGAGAGGGCGAGCGTCTTTTTCAAACCCTGGTATATACTGTATATATCCATAAAATAATGCTTAAAATTGTGAACCATGCATACAACACTGTTTTTATATAATGCTTTACTTGGTAAAATTAGAAAATTATGAACCTTTAACGGTAAATTAGCGTAATTTAAAAAACTGTCTGTACGTGGTTACTATCAATTAAACTGTAATGATATGTGGTGAGAATTTCACAGATAACAATTTGTATGTCTCTTGAGCTCTATTAAAGCTTCTGTTGCCCTGGTAAATCTGTACATTCCTATACCCCCTCCCTCTCCTTTTAACTCATCATATTGCCAGCATCGCACACATTTGTCATCCTCACATGAAGAGCAGAAATGTACTATTATTGTACTGTAGCCACAGTTTCATCAATTTCTGAATGCCTCTTATATTTCCTTGAACCTGTTGGGACTGTAAATAAAAAATAGATATTTGCCAGGATTTTTTATTAAGATAAGGGACTATAGATTATGCAAAATGTACACCTAGGCACCTAGTTTTGTCAGTGCAGTGCCAAAACACAGCAATGTGTGCAATAGGTTTGGGTGAGTCTATGGACAATTTGTCAAGTCATAGCAGTAGGGTCTAGTAGTACTAGAGCAGAGATAATTTGTAGGTAGGATAAAGATTGGGGGAACCATTCTCTAATTTTCTACCAAAAAGATTGTGTGATTATTTGTGTGCTGTTCTAAAATTACCTCCTAAATGATAGTTTATGGCTTGGCCCCTAAAAACTTTTTTTTTTTTTTCATTTTAAATATAACAAAACCATAGCCCATTTTCAAGATAAAGAGAAGGTCTGAAGTCAAATAGGTGGTGTATAATGCAGAGCTGATGCCTTATTTTATATATTATTATTATTATTATTATACAGTATTTATAAAGCGCCAGTAGTTCACTCAGCGCTGTACATTACAAAGGGGGACAGAACATGTGACAGAACAATACCAATACAATGCAAAACATGAGGGGATCGAGGGCCCTGCTCTTTCGAGCTTACAATCTAGAAGGGATGGGATAGTGGTACAGGAGGAGATAGCTATGGGGGATGGAGTGGTAGGAAGAGTGGAGGAGGTCAGCAAGTTAGCAGGGGGTGAGGTAGGCTTCCCTGAAGAGATGGGTTTTCAGGGTGCGCCTAAAGTAGAGGAGAGTAGGTGATAATCTGATGGGTTGGGGAAGGGAGTTCCAGAGGATGGGTGACACCCTGGAGAAGTCCTGGAGGCGGGCATGGGAGCAGGAGAGCAGGGAACTAGAGAGAAGGAGGTCTTGTGAGGAGCGGAGTGTGCGTGCTGGGCGGTACTTGGATATTAGGTCAGTGATGTAGTTCGGGGCAGTATGGTGGACAGCTTTGTACGTCAATGTTAGGATTTTAAATTTGATCCGTTGCGCAATCGGAAGCCAGTGGAGGGATTGGCAGAGGGGAGTGGCGGAAATGGAGCGGTTGGAAAGGTGAATGAGTCTGGCAGCCGTATTCAGGATCGACTGAAGCGGGGATAGCCAGCGGCGAGGCAGGCCAGTGAGGAGGGAGTTGCAGTAGTCGAGTCGTGATATGATGAGGGAGTGGATGAGCTGTTTAGTGGTTTCTGGGGTTAGGAACGTGCGGATTTTGGCGATGTTGCGGAGGTGGAGTCTGCACGAGTTTGTTAAAGATTGGACTTGGGGCTGGAAGGATAGGTTGGAGTCCAGAATGACACCAAGTACTCTGGCCTGCAGAGCGGGTTTGATATTGGCGTTGTTGGATGTGATGTAGAAGTCAATGGGGAGTGGGGTTCGGGCTGAGGGGAAGACAAGGAGCTCGGTTTTGGAGAGATTCAGTTTAAGGAAGTGGAGCGACATCCAATCTGATATGTCGTTCAGTAGGTGTGTGATTTGGGCAGAGACCGAGGGGGTGAGGTGGGGGGTTGAGAGATAGATTTGTGTGTCGTCGGCATAGAGGTGGTAGTTGAAGCCGTGAGAGTGTATGAGTTGGCCAAGGGAGGAGGTGTAGATGTAGAAGAAAAGGGGCCCAAGGACAGAGCCTTGAGGGACCCCAACAGAGAGGGGGAGTGAGGGGGAGGTGGTAGCATTATAGGTAACGCCGAAAGAGCGTTGTGACAGGTAGGATGAGAGCCAGGAGAGAGCAGAATCTCTGAGGCTGAGGGAGTGTAGTATTTTGAGGAGGAGGGGGTGGTCAACTGTGTCGAAGGCCGCAGAGAGGTCAAGGAGTAGGAGCACTGAATAGTGGCCATTAGCTTTGGCGGTTAGAAGGTCGTTGGAGAGTTTGAGTAAGGCGGTTTTGGTGGAGTGTAGGGGGCGGAAGCCAGACTGTAGGGGATCGAGGAGGTTGTTGTTGTTGAGGGGAGAGCATAGGCGGGTGTAGACGAGGCGCTCGAGGAGTTTAGATGTAAGTAGGAGCAGGGAGATGGGTCTGAGGTTGTTCGGGTCATTGGGGTCCAGGGAGGGCTTTTTAAGTATGGGGGTGATGTGTGCATGCTTCAGTGGGGAGGGGAAAGTGCCGGAGGAGAGGGAGAGATTAAAGATGTGGGTGAGGGAGCGTAGGATGGAGGGGGAGGGAGGTCGTAGGAATTGTGAGGGGATAGGGTCGAGGGGGCAGGTGGTGAGGCGGGCATCAGAGAGGATCTTGGAGACTTCCTCGATGGTAGTAAGGTCAAAGGTGTGGAGTGTTGGGGGAGCTTCAGTATGAGGAATGTAGGGTGGGGTGGGAGTGGAGGTCAGAGCAGTGGTGGGGCCGTGGGAGAGGGGTGATGAGGGGGTAGCTGAGTGAGGGGGAAGGGGGTTGGAGGGAGTTTGAGCAGTGACGAAGTCCCTGCGGGTAATGTTGAGGGGGAGGGGGGATGAGGGGGTAGCTGTGTGAGAGGGGACGGGTTGAGAGGGCGTGTGAGTTGCGGCAATGTCCTTGCGAATTGTGTCAATCTTGTTTTTGAAGTGATTGGCAATCTCAAGAGCGGTGAGTGAGGTGCTGGGTGGAGGTGGGGGTGGAGAGAGTAGAGAGTTGAAGGTGGAGAAGAGTCGGCGAGGATTGGAGGAGAGGGCCTTGATGAGGGTCAGGAAGTAGGCTTGTTTGGCTGCGTGGAGGGAGGAGGTGTAGGTGCGGAAGGCAGATTTGTAGCAGGTGAAAGCTTGTTGGGATTTTGTTTTGCGCCATAGTTGCTCCAGGGCATGACTGCGTCGTTTGAGGGTTTTGGTGTGATCAGTCTGCCAGGGCTGGAGTGGTCGGAGTCTGATGTTGCGTGTGGTTAAAGGCGCTAGTGAGTCAAGGGCTGCTGACAGTGCGTTGTTGTAGGCAGTCATAGCCAAGTCGGGGCAGGACAGGGGGAGGATGCGGTCGTGGATTTGATCAGCTGCAGAGTGGAGGGGGGCAGGGTTAAGGTTGCGGAGGTTACGGCTGGTAGTAGTGTGACATTTGGAGGGGTAGGCGTTGGAGGACGAGGAGATAGAGAAGGTGATCAGGTTGTGGTCAGAGAGAGGGAAGGGGGTGTTAGTGAGGTTGTGGGGAGCGCAGCGGTTGGAGAAGACAAGATCAAGGATATTACCGTCGGAGTGGGTGGTGGATTGTATGCACTGTGCAAGTGCAAAGGAGGAGGTTAAGTGGAGGAGACGGGCTGTGTCTGGGTTGTCAAGGTTGACAGGGATGTTGAAATCCCCAAGAATGATGGTGGGTAGCTCAGAGGAGAGGAAGAAGGGTAGCCAGGAGGAAAAGTCATCCAGGAAGCGGGGTATGGATCCAGGAGGCCGGTATATCACAGCAATCTTCAGGGGGGTTGGGGAGAATAGTCGGACGCAGTGGGCCTCGAAGGAGGAGAAGGATAGGGAGGGGGGGTTTGGGAGGACTCGGAAGGTGCTCTGCGGTGACAGGAGCAGACCAACCCCACCACCTTTACGACCGTTAGGTCTGGGTGAGTGGGTCCAGGTGAGACCTCCATAGGAGAGTGCAGCAGTGGAGGTAGAGTCAGTGGGCTGGATCCAGGTTTCCGTGATCGCCAGGAGGTTGAGGGAGTGGGAAACAAAGAGGTCGTGGATGGCGGTAAGCTTGTTGCACACCGATCGGGCGTTCAGGAGTGCACATGAAAACAGGGGGGAGATTTTAGGGAGCAGGGGGACAGATACTAAGTTGCGGGGGGGTTGCGGTAGGACATGGAGGCGGGAGGGTGTTGTGCGGGTGAGGGAGGTGGTGGAGGGCCAGGATTCGGGGAGATGTCTCCCGCGGCTAGGAGGAGGAGAAGGGTGAGAAAGGTGGCATGGGAGCGGGATGTGCAGGAGCGTGAGAAACTCCTAGTGGAGGTGTTCGGGTCAGTGGGAGAGTGGAATAATAGGAGGAGGTGGTGGGTGCCATAGAGGGGCGAAGGAAGCAGTGAGGACACAATATACAAATGTTTAGGAGGAGCAGAGGGATATAGTGAATGGATTTTGGGAATGGAGGAGAGGAAAATGAGAAGGAGTAGAAGAGGCATTTTGGGGGGTGATGAGAGCAGTAGTAGGGAGATGATAGCAATGAGGGGGAGATGTGCAAGTTTTGGGGTGGAGCAGAGGGGTAAAGAAATGAGATTTGGGAACAGAGGATAGTAGTATGAAGAGGAGTGTATTATATAAAGGTACACAGAGTGGGACTCAGGCATGTAAGAGATGTTTCCCAGGGTGTTTGCTTGCAGTCTGTCCAGCATGCAGTAGAGTTTCTTGCTGTTGTTGTGTCTTTCTGCTGCTTAAGTTCTCCTGCTTTAGTTCAACTGCTGTGTTTAACTGCTTCGCACTCTTTCGAAGCCGCACTCCATCAGAAGCAGCACCCCCATCAGAGACTGATATATATACTGATACTATATATATTAAAATACATTTTTAATTAAGTCCAATTTGAGAACTCGAAGCCAGGCTCACGGTATCTTTGTGTGTGGCCATCATAAGTGATTAAGAGATTTAAGAATGGGATAGTTCATTGAAGAGATCTACTAAATGACACTGCAGGGAGCCTCCCCAATACGACAGAACAGAACAGCTTGCAATTAGATTATATACACTGACAGACAACTTAATTCTCGTCAGCTTACTGAGACTTTCAAATCCAGGTTTTTCTTTATATTTTTGACTTGAAAACATTTTTTATTCTGTTTGGTATTTTTTTGTTACATTAAAACACACATGAATGATTCAGCTGGAAAATTGTATTTCTATTTTAAAGTTGTTCCTAACAGAATATATGATGTATAATCTTAGTAACATTCCTATATAGTGTACAGTATTTTTGTTTTCACATTTCCTATTTCATTTGATTTGGCAGACCTTCTGTTAGTAGCAAAATAAAAAATACATACCTCTGTCAGCCAGTTCTTACCACTTCAGGGCCTACAGACCTATATTATTTTCTGACAGGATAGAAAAGCCTTTCTCAACCTTTTTATATGTGAGGAACCTATAATAACATTAGTTTCTGGAACCCCTGATAAAACCATTTTTTTGGGATTAAGTAGAAATAATGCCCCTTACTTTGGCAGTCAGGGGGAAAATGCACCCCTTATGGTGATAGTCAGAATTCCATCCTTTCAGATTCTTAGTGTCACTCCACTGGCTCTGGCAAAGATCGTTGGCCCTTGAACTAGGCAAACACCATTGGATAATAAGTCAATCATCCACAGCTCAAGAAACCTCAAAAGGAACCCCCAGGATTCCACAGAACCCCGGTTGAGAATTGCTGGGATAGAAACTCTGAAATGTTACCTTTCTTTTAACTTTGTCCTATTAAATCTCTGTGAAATCCCAGACATAAACCTCAAACTTAAAGCAGTATTAAACCCAAAACCAAAAAAGGCATATATTGCAGCTAACAAATCCTTAGATGTGGTGGATGCATTAGTTTACTTTTTTTAGTCTTTTCCCTCTATTTTCACCTGGTGATCTGCCCAGTAATACAATTCCTATATTAGCGTGCCCCCACTCAGAATGAAGGAGCACAGGGAGAATTTTGGACAGCAACATTGCTAATCTGAGGGAGGGTATTGCTAGATGTACTAGCAGATTTAGATACACTAACAAACTGAAGCAAAACTCCAGCTAACACATTTTAAGCAGTTATAGCTGTTTTTGTTTTCTTTTTGCGATAGAGATTTTACATGGACAAATAAAAGCTGATAACTGTAAGCACCCCTGTCAGTGATAAATGCTTTGTCTCAGCCCCCTAAACTGCTTCATTTGCAGGACAGCTTGTCCTGGATCACCAGATAAAATTAAAGGAAAGAAAGCCTAAAAATAAAACGAATGAAGCCAGCACATATAAGAATTGGTAAGCTGCAATTAAATAAATGTTTGCTTTTGGGTTTCATACTCCTTTAAAAATGGTAGAAAAAAGATCTGTTCTTGTAGCAACCAGCCACAGTCCTGTTTTATACTTTCATACCCATATTAAGCAAATAAAGAGAAAATATGATTGGTCGATATGGATAATGTGTTCTATTCTTCTATCAAACATTTACTCATGCATCCCTGTTTGGGGGCAGCAGTGCATATTGCCCTTTACACTAAACATTTTATTGACCTCAGGGCCTTAAATGGCAGCATTTTTCTAACATCTAAAATTTTTTTTTTTTTCTCAATGAATGCATAGCATTTTCCTTACTTAGCGATGATTGCTTGAAACAGTTTGTTTTGCAGTTTGCATTAGCATTTGGCGGCGCTTTGCGCTGTTTTCCCACATTTGCCTTTTTAGAGGTTTTTTTTAACCAAAAAAAAAATTTTTTTAGTCAAAAAAACTTCCAAAAATGCCGGTTTGCGGTGTTTTACTGTGTTTTGCCGCGTTGTTCAGTGTTAGAGCGTTTTTACAGCTAAAAACTAGAAACCCACTAATCCTGAATTTTTTTTCCAGCCAAAAAACATTGATTATAGTCTACAGGCAGCACAGTGGCTAAATGGTTAGCACTTCCGCCTGGCAGTACTAGGGTCGTTGGTTCAAATCCCAGCCACGGCACCATCTGCTGGGAGTTTGCATGTTCTCCCTGTGCCTGTGTGGGTTTCCTCTGGGTATTCTGGTTTCCTCCCACACTCCAAAGACATGCTGTAGGTGAATTGGCTCCTGTCTAAATTGTCCCTATATGTGTAAGTATGAATGTAAGTTAGGGACCTTAGATTGTATGCCCCTTGAGGGTTAGGGACTGATGTGAATGTACAATATATATATATATAAAAGCACTGTGTAAATTGACGGTGCTATAGAAGTACCTGAAATAAATAAATGTGTGCATAGACACATAGCATAACATGTGGAGGTTTACTGGCTGTAGAAAAAAACATCAAAAGCCAAAAACAGCATGTGTAAAAGAGTCAAATGTGCATGAGGACTTACAGACTGGCATGAAAATCAACCAGTCTGTGGGCAATATAAGTGACTCATTAATTCTGCTTATTCAGTACCTGATTGAATAACGTCAGCAAACAGCCATTGGTTTGTAGGACTGCCAATGTTTTTAGTCTTGCAAATTAAAGTTTTTACCGTAGTCACTCAACTTGTCCATCTGCTTTCATGTACTGAAGAGAAACTTGAGAAAGGCAGCTTGAGGACCCTGCAGGTATTTTGTCAGCTTGTCCAGAGATTATACACTTCACCCAATCTAATGAAAACTATTTAAATTCTGCTGCAATATTAGCACTGATGATCTTCATACACTGTGTGCACAATTATTAGGCAAGTGAATATTTTGGCCAAATCATCATTTTTATGTATATTGTCTAACTCCAAGCTCTATAAACTTGAATGCTAATTGGATTTAAGCATATCATGTGATGTGTTCTTGTGTAATGACGGAGGATGTGGCCTAAGGAGATCAACACCCTATATCAAGGTGTGCATAATTATTAGGCAACTTCTTTTCCTCAGGGAAAATGGGCCAAAAAAGAGAATTAACTGACTCTGAAAAGTCAAAAATTGTAAAAAGTATATTGTGGCATGATCACAGAACAATCAAATGTTTTGTTACAAATAGTCAACAGGGTCGCAAGAAACGTGTTGAGAAAAATCAAATGTGAAGCTACCAGGGACCCAAAAACCTCCAGTGTTGTCATATTCCAGAACTGCAATCTACCTGGAGTGCTTAGAAGTGCAAGGTGTTCAGTGCTCAGAGACATGGCCAAGGAAGGGAAGTCTGGAACCCAACCACCATTGAAAAAGACACATAAGTTGAAACATCAAGAATGGGCCAAGAAATATCTAAAGACAGGTTTTTCAAAGGTATTATGGACTGATGAAATGAGAGTGACTCTTGACGGACCAGATGGATGGGCCTGTGGCTGGATCAGTAACGAGCACAGAGCTCCACTTCGACTTAGATGCCAGCAAGGTGGAGGTGGGGTTCTGGTATAGGCTGGTATTATTACTGTAATAATACCAGCCCATACCAAAACCCCACCTCTACCTTGCTGGTGTCTCAGTCGAAATGGAGCTCTGTGCCTGTGGTTGATCCAGCCACAGGCCCATCCATTTGGTCCGTCAAGAGTCACTCTCATTTCATCAGTCCATAATACTTTTGAAAAACCTGTCTTCAGATATTTCTTGGCCCATTCTTGATGTTTCAATTTATGTGTCTTTTTCAATGGTGGTCTGGTTTCAGCCTCCCCTACCTTGGCCATGTCTCTGAGCACTGAACACCTTATACTTTTGGGCACTACAGGTAGGTTGCAGTTCTGGAATATGACAGCACTGGAGGATAATGGGTTCCTGGTAGCTTCAAGTTTGATTATTCTCAAATCTTTGGCAATTAATTTGCGTCTTTTTTCCTCAACACATTTCTTGCAACCTTATTTGCAACAAAATGTTTGATTGTTCTGTGATCACGCCTCAATATCTTAGCAATTTCAAGAATGCTGCATCCCTCTGAAATACTTTTTACAGTTTTTGACTTTTCAGAGTCAGTTAAATCTATTTTTTAGGCCCATTTTGCCTGAGGAAAAGTAGCTGCCTAATAATTATGCACACCTTGATATAAGGTGTTAATCTCCTTAGGCCACACTCTCCCTCATTACATAAATACACATCACCAGATATGCATAAATCCATAAGAATTAAAGTTTATAGAGCTTGCAGTTGGACAAAATGCATAAAAATGATGATTTGGTCAAAAAACTCACCTAATAATTGTGCACACAGTGTATAATGAAGCAGAAATTTGCATTTTGTTTTTTTAACCAGCAGAGCTTACACTCCACTGTTCCTTCCAGAATAACAAGCCCACCCACACATTCCAGAACAATCTAGGCATAAGTCATTTAACTTGCCAGTACATTTTTGGGAGGTAACCAGAGTGCCCGGAAGGGGCTCTTGTTAGTACAAGTAAATATATAAACACCATGGAGGAACTGAACACAGAAGTGCTGTAAGGCATCAATATTTAGCATGCAAAAAACTTCATAACAGTCTTACGTACGTCATTTAAAATGACTAATGTCACACAGTAAAGGAAGTTATTTACTAGCATAGAACAGAGTGCGGTCTTCTTTCATTGCCCTAATGTGAAAGTAAATGGCGAGGTGCCACACACATTCACACTGTATTTTATTACTCAACAATCTGCAACAGGGTTTTAATTATAAGTCAGTAAGTCCACTGTCTCTGACAGCAGACAGTAAGCAACAGCGGTATTTCACAAAAGAGCAAAAATAATATATAAATGATGTCATGTAGTTATATTAAAGTGGAACTGCTATTTTAGATCCCTACTGGAGTGAAGGGTAACACTTCAATGTCAGCAACCTGCCCATTACAAGATAGTTACATAGTAAGTCTGGCTGAAAGAACACAAAAGTCCATCCAGTTCAACCAAAAAAAGCGTGTGTCTCAGTTTGGAAGGCTCTGTTCTCCTTTAGACCTCATGACACTTTCACATTTGGGGAGAAATGCTGTATGTGCATGTAGCTGGGGCTTAGCGCCTGAAAAAAGGAACCCCAGAGCTAGCTCTTGCTTGTTCCTCCAGTGGGGGGGAGCAGAGGCTGGATTCAAGTGAAATCAGCATTAAAACTCAAATGGAATAGTCAGCGCTAGGAAGGTAAGACAGTCTCCCATCCAAGTACTAACCAGGCCTGACCCTCCTTAGCGTCTGAAATCAGATAAGTGTAAGGCAGCTAGCAAGTAAGGGAAGTATACAAACCCCAATGTGAAAACAAAAGTGCAGTACCCACGTGATCAAGAATGGATATAACATTCTTATAGTCAAAAACCTAAGTGTAAATAATATACATATGACAAAAATAACCGACAAAAACATGACTATGCATAAAAAGGCCAACAAACATTTTACTCTTCCTAGTTGTAAATAATAACTCCAACAGTTGTCCGTATGTAGTATTCATCCAACAGTCCCAATATATCACCACATGTTGCTCCAAACCACCACTTATGCACACTTTCCAGCTATTAAGCTGCCTCAGAAAGGCAGCAGACAGCATTCTTAGCACAGACAGGGCATCATAGTATGGAAATCCATCTGCATTGTATTCCTCCACGCACAGGGGGCTGCCAGCAACACCAATATATCAAGCCTAGGAGGAACGCTCACCACACTGGTTCTGGGGACAACCTAAAAATTTTGGAATTTTCTTTTACTTTCACAAATAACGGTAAACAAGACAAATAGAGTGGGTGGATCTCTCTAACGGGGGCACAGACAGCAATATAAAACTCTAATCAATCTCAGCTCTATCCAAAGCAATCAAAAAAATTTGACATAAGTACTATACTCATTAGCAATGGCAATATAGCTTCACTAGGGCAGATCCTCTTCTCGTTAGACCTCAGTCTGTATCTTCTATAAAGTCTCATGTCCCCTGTTCTTTTGATACGCCATGCATGCCCCCTTGAGGGACTTCAAACCAGGCAGGTTAGATGAGCAATAAGAATCTTTTAATGAAGTAGTTAAATGAGACATTTGAACAATACTTGATATCACCTTCAATACACATCTCTAACAGAGTCCGATAAGTGCCCCTGCTGTAGTGCCCAATGAGGTTGTCATACCTGAGTTAGGTAGTAAAATCCATAAAAAGTTTTTTTTCAAGGCAGGAGTCCATTATTGGTAGTAAATCCACATGAGGTAGCAGTAATCTATATAAGTCCAGCATCTGGTAGCCTAAGTTCATATAGTCCATACCCCTTGGAACACTGACTGGGCTCTCACAAGGGGACACAGTGCGACAGAGTAACGGCTACATCTTGAACTGCCTTCTTTCCTCTCCCTCCTTGGTCATTAATAAGCACCTATTTATATGGTATAACTTCCTGAAAAGAGCAGGAAAACCTAGCCAGCACTGTTAACACTTCCACTAGCTCAGCAGGTCAACCAAGGTCAACAGTACGAATATCCTAAATTTTGCCACATGGTTTTTACAGACAAATACAGTTAGAATAACCAAACTCAGAGCATGTAGCATTAAAGAAAAAACATTTAACACAAGAATTACCTGCTTACATGCATGTGCAGGTAAATCCTGATGCAGAAGTTGTGGACGTTTACCTAAGCATGTGCGTCTTCCCAGGAGCCAGAAAGTACCAGGGATTTTACACCTTGGTGCACAGTAGCTGCTTAGCTTCTGTGTGTATGAGGCCTTAAGCTGGCCATAGATCAGCAGGCTGATTGAAAAATCTGATCAGATTCCCCCATCCATGCAAGTGCAGTGGAGGGGGGAATTCTTTCAGCTTCACTACTGTATTCTGACAGCGGGGACTCCTCCGTTTAGCTGCAGCGCTGATAAAACAAACATGTACCAACAGTCTTGTCTGAGAGCAGTCGATCATTAGATCAACTCATATTGAACTTCAAAGGCCATAGATGGATCAAAATCCGGTCAGGCCCTGCTGAACCAGCCAAATTTCAATCCATCTATAGCATGGCCAGCTTTAGTCCGTATAGTAAAGTAAGTTAAAGATTAATCTAGGCACATATAAAGGACACAAATGAATGCGTCCCTGTAAACATTATTACTTAAATATATTTTTTAAATGCAAGTAGTGTACGTATCTGAATTATACCTAGTATCAGCCTCTTGCAGTCCCTGTACATCAGGACTGAAGTGCAAGATGAAGAAGCAGTTCATGCGCTGCCAAGAACATGCTGAGAAGAGGAGAGAACAGACTGGCAGAGATATGAGCTCAGCAGTGTGCTGCTTCTCCAACCTGTCAGGTCACAGGTTGAGGCTGGTCCAGGATGATCTGGGCTAGAGGAAGTGGGTTGAATAATGCTGGCTGTCAGACTGAGGACATCTAGTGGTGGAAAAAAGCAACTGCAGGGTAAATCTCTTAAATGAAGATGAATATTGAAGCAGAAGCTGGTTTAATTAGTTTTATCATTTAATAGGCTGTGTATTTATTTATTTTTTATGGAGTTGTGTTTTATTAGCTGGGCCTGGGAATTCCACAGGAATAAAAAGTTACGGTGATCTGCATCCCAGATGCCATTGCATTAAGAAATGTAGGTGAAAGGGGGTAAGGGGATTTTTAATTTCGCACAGTGCATGTGTTTTACTCGTATTTAACTGTTGTACCATTCATGCCTTTAAGGCCCCATTCACATCTAGCGATTTGGGAACGCAGTTGGAATCACAGCGATTTTAAGCAATTACCAAGTCGTACTACAATGCTGGCAAAATGCAGCACACATGTTCGGGTGCCATCCATTTTCAATAGCACCTAAACACAGTGCGGTGTTGCCGCAATTGCATCACGTGAAGCTTTCACCCAAAAGAACGAGGAATAAACTGTACATTTGTTGGATACTACTCCAAAGATGTAGCAAGCAGAATTTTATTTTTTAACCAGTTGCTCGCCGCCCAGGGCGGCAGGGCTGCGCAAAATCACGTATATATACGTGATTTTCATCTCCAGGTAGGATGTCAATCACCGTGTCCCAGCTGGAGATTCTCCGCTGGCACCCGGCGATCGCCGAGTAACACTGACAGGGGGAAAGACCTGTGTGTAAGCAGCACAGGTCTCTCCCCTGCCAGCAGTAACATGCTGCTGTGTATTTCTCTGCACAGCACAGCAGAAAAATACACAGCAGCATGTTTCCCAAGTAAAACACACACAGCACATGTTGTAAAACACAGCACACAGTTAACCCTTTGATCGCCTCAGATGTTAAACTCTTCCTGCCCAGTGTCATTAGTACAGTGTCAGTGCTTTTTATTAGCACTGATCACTGTATTGGTGTCACTGGGGATGTCACTGGTTCCAACCCAGTGTCAGAATGCCCACTGCAGTCCCTCTATAAGTTGCTGATTTCCACCATTACTAGTAAAAGAAAAAAAAATCCAGTATATATACCACCATTTGTAGAAGCTATAACTTTCCCGTAAACCAATTAATTTACACGTATTGGGATTTTTTTTTAGCAAAGACATGTAGCAGAATACATTTTGGACTAAATTTATGATGAAATTAGATTTTTTTAATGTTTTCACTGGATATGTTTTATAGCAAAAAGTTAAAAATATTTTTTTTTTTTCAAAATTGTCGGGGGTTTTTTTGTTTATAGCGCAAAAAATAAAACCCACAGAGGTGATCAAATACTACCAAAAGAAAGCTCTGTTTGTGGGAAAGAAGGACACACATTTAATTTGGGAGCAGCACTGCACGATCACGCAATTGTCAATTAAACTGAAAGGGGGGTAAATTCTCTGGAGAGCAAGTGGTTAAACATGCAGCACACTGAAACACAGATCATACCTGTTCTTTACATAAAATACAAATGTTAATATATATATTGAGCTTTTTTGGTATATTTGCATTTTTACGGTTACACAGTAACTTTTTTTCAACACACATCTGTTTACATGAGACAAAAGCTGAATCCGGTGCTTTATGGCCTTCTATTCTAAATAGAGATTAGTGAGCATTAGTGAAGTGGAGATGAGAATATACTTAACATGGGAATTATTTCTCTACCGATGTTAAGGAGCGGCTCTGGGTAGACTGTAAAGCATTTAACATTTTACTATGGCCTACATATTCTTAAAGGGGAACATAAACCAAATGGATCATTTTCCATTTCATCTACCTTTATTGTGATGAAGTAGGCAATATGAGTTAAATGCACACTTCAATCAAACAGGAAACTTTGAATTTGAATAACAACAACCGGGAAGAAGTAAATCCATTCCATGAACTTATATTGCTCTTTGGAAAACCCTGCAACCGTGCTGAACTAAGAATGTGAAGATGCTACCTAATGTTTGCGCTGTGTACTATCCTCTCCCTCAGCTTTGGGTGTGATCGGTCACATGCACATTTTTATGGTAATAAATCTGTTAGTATAGACACTTTGACACATCAGCCTGTATGTGAAGGACAGTAAAGAGCAGGGGCGGATTGACCATTTGGAAACTCGGGTCCAGGGTCAGTAGGGGGCCCCATGAGATGCCCCTGGTACCTTTTTCATAGGCTTTTTTGAGTTTGGACAAGGACACAGGGGCCCCATGATCCCCTATTGCCCGGGGGCCCCATGAGTTGTCAGTCCGCCCCTGCCACAGTGTCAACAGTATAGAGTGGGGTTCACTACAGCAGAGCCTGGATGAAAAAGGGAAGTGCTGAGCAGGTAGACTGCTTTCCTTATATGCGCTTAAAGTGGCCTTTACAGTAACTTTACAAGCCTACAGGAAAAAATACCTGACAATATATAGCAACAGCATATTTTTTAAAAAAACTAGACATGTAGCTTTAATCATCGAAAAGCAGCTCTGGAGATCCAGTCATGCTACATTAAGCCCTAGTTCACACTTGTGTGGTTTTGGATGCATTTTTAGGCAGCAAATTCGCATGAGTACAGAATTGCAATGTGTTCCTATGGAGGATGTTCAGATATATCCATTCAATCTGCAGTGCATTTTTGAGAAAAGGTTGTGTGCCAGTTTGCAGCAATGCGTTCTGAAATCGCACTGCAATCAGTAGAATGGGAATCGCAGTCTATCTTGCAGAGAGATCAGCATAGCAATTTCTTCTAGAGGAGACAGAGAGAGACCTATGCAGAATGCAGTTCTGAAAAATGCAGCTGCATTAAAATTGCATTGCTATTCAAATAAGAATGCACCGTGTATAAATACAGCAGTGGTTCATATAGTGAACTCGGTGTAGAGCTATTCATCCTGAGGTCATCACAGAGGACAAGGGGGCACTCTTTACGTCTGGAGGAAAATAAATTTAATCTCCAAACACGGAAAGGTTTCTTCACAGTGAGAGCTGTGAAAATGTGGAATAGTCTCCCTCAAGAGTTGGTTCTGGCCAGCTCAGTGGATTGCTTTAAAAAAAGGCCTGGATTGTTTCTTAAATACACAGAATATAACTGGATACTAACATTTATAGGTAAAGTTGATCCAGGGAATATCCCATTGCCTCTTGGGGGATCAGGAAGGATTTTTTTCCCCTGCAGGAGCAAATTGGATCATGCTTTGCTGGGTTTTTTTGCCTTCCTCAGGATCAACTGTGGGTGTAGGATTATAAGTTTTTTGGGTTTTTTTATGGTTGAACTGGATGGGCTTTTGTCTTTTTTCAGCCAGACTAACTATGTAGCTATGTAACTATGCATCTGAACTGCACCACTGCTGCTCCCTGAATTGCAGTACAAAACTGAGTAATTTTACAACACACTTACTATTTGCTTTGTAACACTTACATTACTTTGATTAAAATGGTCCAAGACAATAATTAGTTTTGCATTTGTGCTTGTAGCAAGGTGTTAGGCACATAGCGCTCACTTTTCACCACTAGATACCCCCACCTGTCTTTAGTTCCTCAATTGGAGTTGTTTTGCCAAAGAAGTTCTTCCCATTTGTTCCATCAAGGACACAGTCAGGTATGGTATCAATGTGGATTCTACCATGGACTCTGGGTGCCATCTTGGTGGAGCCTGTGTCTGATTGATTGGATACAAACGCTCCTAAAATCTGGGCATCTATCTTATACACAGGGAGGCTATATATAGCCCTTCTGGGTCTCATGGGGAGTCCTGTAATGTCAGGACTGTTGGAGAAGGACAGAGATATGCTGGCTAGGGATATTGAGATGCATACACACTGGCTAGAGATAAGCCGAGTGCAGGGAAAGGTTCCCACGGAGCAGGAACAGAGTATGGATGGTCCAGATTACTCCTGGAGATTTATGTGTGTTTGGAGGAGAACCCTGTTTTCCAGCCTGTATTTGGATTAGTGCACCCTTGCGCCCTACAGCACCCCACTGCAGCACCCTGTTGCTTTAAACCAACCAAGGGATCCTGCCTACACTATAACAAAACTTTTTTTCATACATTTGGATAGTGTTTGAGAGGGATTGTAACACCTGTCAGATTTTTACCTCTGTCAGTGTCTTCGTTAGGGAGATACACCCTTTCTATTTGTCCTGTTTACCATTTTCACCAAGAGTAAAATTGAAATAAAATCCCTGTTTTTGGGTTGTCCTCAAAACAGGAATAGAGGGGTAAATTTCTAATGGGGACAATAATTCTGGTGACATCCAGGAATTCCCTCATTTGAAGGGTTTCCCTCTCACTTCCTGCTCTGGCTGTTGGACAGGAAGTGAAGGCAAATCTCCCCAAAGGGGCACAGATGGAAAAAAAATCCTGGCATGGGGAATAACAGTTTTTTGCTGTATCTAAAATAAATCAAAAGAAAGTTTTGCCTTTAGGTGCACTCCTCAAGCCCAATACCACCTGCAAGTTATTCATGTTGCTATTGCCTTGTTATGGAACTGTAAAGTGTTGTATGGTAAATGTAGATCCTTGTGACTATTATCACATTGCTGTTTTGTTCATTGTTTATTACATGAATTCAGAAAATTGCCAGAAGACATTATCTTGCCTGGTCCCCTATAATTACTGTTTCCCTGTCCACATGCTTAAAGGGATTATTTCACAAGAAAAGGCTAACAGCAAGTTTTGTAATAACATGTCTTGTTCCATTTTTCATTGGTGTATAACAGTCAGCATAGTGAAGAGTGATTGACTTGAATTTGGATAGCATGTTGCTTCCAGTCTGTTCCTAAAGGAGTAGGAAAAAGGTAGGGATAATATTTTTTTTAATTTTTCAGACTGAATATATCTGTTCAATTCAGGTTTTCACTACCTTATCTCACCTTGTATGTATTGCGTAATGCAGTGGATGTACTGCTAAAGGGTACATTTTCCTTTTTGAAAGCAGGGCCATGGAACAGTTTGTTCCTAAAATTAACTCCTAAATATGGTAAGGTGTGGAAGACAGACACAATTACAGAGAGAACCACATTATAACTCTGCAGGGCTAAACGATGCTTTGTTGGCAACCGTACAATGACAGAGACGTTTGTATAGGGAACACAGTCTTTGGCTGTTCAATTACAATAAAGACAGTGACAGGGACAGAAATAGTATACCCCAGTAATGTGGCCAGTCTCTTTGCAGTAAAATATATAGAAATATATAGAAAGCAACATGGACAGGAAGAAGTTCTTCAAGGAACATAATAGGTGGTGTGTGGTCTCCTTGTATCTGCTTCCCTTGCAAGGGGGAAAGGTTTGTCTTCCTAATCAGTGGAAAGACCCAATGACACCCATCTTTCCTGAATATAATTTTCTGCATTATCTACCACTTGGTCATACATGAATGTGCCACAAGAACCTGTGCATCATGACACCCCTGCTCCTCTATGGTCAGGCCAGAAAAGGTCTAGAGTGGTCAATGGGATCCTTTGCATTTCAAAACTATACTTCTGGGTATTTGCACATGCATGCATCCCAAAGAAAATAACCAAAAAGGCAGCAGAGACAGGTCTTGCTGTGTTGCCCACACATTATTGAGCTACCAATGATAAATCAGAGCTTTTTTGTTGAAACCTTCTAGAGATTTGTGTCCGATCTTGCAAAACAAAATAACAAATTAATCACTAGTATGAAAAAATGTAAATTTTATCTATCTAAAGCCATTGTCACATGATGATCCTTTTCTCTTCTTCTGTCTACTTCCTGGGGGCCTTCTTCATGTGTCCACACCTCCTAATGGTGGAGGAACATTTCCAGCGGCCAGGTCTTCTCTTGGACTCCAGAGGCAGGAGGACTTACAGGGGCAGTGGGGGGACGGGTGCCCAAGAAGATAATGAGCAGAAAGAAATGTCTTGTTCCCAGAGCAGGATATTAGCTTTGCATAGACAGACTGCAATCAACCCTCTTTTTATAAAGTAGAGGTAAACTAGAACCCTGCAAACATTTTTATTTTTCACCAACTTTGTGTTTGGTGAAACTGCTTTTACTGGGATGAGTTGAGGGGAATTCCCCTTAAAAGTATCAGATAGAGACCCCCCACCCCCTCATCAGGATTGCACATATCAAACACCTCAGCTTTTCCTGAGATATTTGTGTGTTTTTATTCTATTCATGCATCAGCAGCCAAAAGTAGCGCTTAGAGATGATGAAAAGAGCTAAAATGCTGACATTTGACAAAAAGTCAGCACTTGCATATCAGTTTGCTTAGGAAGTGAAAATGTTCATTTAATGTAGTATACAGTACATTCTCCACATTTTTAAATACATGTATTCTATTGAAATTTTATAACATTCTCCTCAATGTACTCCTTCAATCTCCTCATGCATCTATAATTTACTGACTGACATATCAGTATGTCACACCACTTCCTCAAATGTAACCAGTCAAAAACTGAGCCCCTCCCAAAACTTTACTATGAAGATCAATAGTACAACTATCAATCCCCCCCCACACATGCCATAGTGCTAGGTATAATACTGTACTCTGACCGCTCCAAGGGCCCTGCATCCAAACACTTTATAAATCTTGCGACCTTACCCTTTCAGAGGGACAGAATTGGCAGAAGAGATGGAGGGGTATGTATGTACAGTATGTACAATATGTGAAGAGCTATTTGAAAGGAAGTTTGAGGGGTGATATCACTAATGATATCTGTGTGGGTGCAAAGTCATTATGGCTAGAGCTTCTTAAGAGTGCAGCAAACAATAAATGACTTTTGGGAGTATGTCACAGGCCCCCTAACATAAAGGATGAGGAAGAGTTTAGCTCCTTTCACAGACTGAAATGGATGGGAAGCAGGGTGAAGGTACTATTATGGGTTGTGCTAATTATCCTGATATTGACTGGGCAAATGGAACTATACAGATAACAAAGCTTGCCATTTCTTAAATGTATTGCAGGACAATTTCATGGAACAGATGGTGGAAAATGTTGGATCTTTTAATTTCAAACAGCTTGGGACTTGTTACAGACGTGCAAGTTAGAGATAACTTGGGTAATAGTGATCATTATGTAATCACATTTGCCATACATTACAGGAAAGAGAGGCATATTGCTATGACTAGAACTAATTCCAAAAAAAATAATTTTAATAGGCTGCAATCTTTACTGCACAACACTCTGTGGGATCAAATATTTGCAACAAAGAGCACACAAGGGTTTTAAATATGAATTAAACAAGTGCCTACGTCATTGTATTCCATTGGGTAACAAGCATAAAAAGATGCCTATAATCTAGTGTAAAAAAACACATAAATGAGAAGAAACAAGTTTTTGGCTAGGTTCACAGTAGTTCGCATGCTACAGACTGGTTGCAGGTGTGGGAATCTGTGCAATTCCCATACCCGCAACCTCCTGCAGCTGTATCGCGTCTCTCTTGTATCACAATCGCGGGTATGGGAACCACACAGAAACCACATGGTCACAAAGACCATGTGCTTTCCATGTAGATGCATTTTTGAAAAGGTGCATGCACCTTTTCCTTTCATGAAACGCGGGTACAGCAGCCCATTGAAATGAATGATAGGGAAAAGGCAGAGGTATTAAATAATGTTTCCCCGTTTACAGATAAAACAATGGGTTTGATAGTCTTAATAGAAATATTAGTGAGACTTCACCGGAGATACAAAAGAGACTAGAGAAACTAAATGTAAACAAATCACCAAGTCCCGATGGCTTATACCTGCAAATACTTAGCTCAGTTATAGCCAAGATGCTATTTCTACTTTTTAAAGACACCTTACTGGTGGGAATGGTACTAACAGTTTAGCATACAACAAATGCGGTCCCAGATTACAAAAAAGGATTGGACAGGAATCACATTCCTTTTTGAATCACATGCTATTCTTTGTGGTGCAATTTGTGTCCATACATTTTGTATTGCTCGCAACACATAGTATCAGTTTCGGGTATCGGAAGCATTTTCACGAGTATGAGCACTTGTGTAAATACTTGGTATCGGCACCAATATCAATACCGGTATTGGTATTGGTGCATCCCTGTTGTTCTCCTTTGCAAGCTCCAGGTCACACAGGCCACATCCCCCAACTTCTGGGTATTGAAATGTGCCCCTTGTGCACAGAGGATTGGGGATAACATAGGCTTTGGCTGCGGTCAGGACTATCCTTTGCTATGGATGCAAGGGGACTCCTCTGTACTGCCATCCCTGAAGCATGCATTCAGAAGTGGCTTCATGGGAGCCACCCAAAACCAGCAAATATGGAAGGGGGGCATTGGAGGGAACAATGTGAAGCAAGCAAATGCTTAAAAAATACAAACAAACATTCAAAACTGGTGCTGAGGTCTGCCATGTTCTATAATTGTTTTAATAAGGTTTAATGACACTTTAAGGATCTTTTAGTAATGCATTGGATGCACAATGCCACTAGATTCAATTGTGGTTAATTTCAAACAATGTCAATGGATTTATCTAAACAGAAACACAGGTATGCAGCTGTTCCATTATTTGATTTTTTCCCTAAAGTTTTTCTTAGCTTTATTCATCCATTGTTCTATTCTAATACAAGGGCTAACAACGCCTGAACACAATAACTGGTTTCATGGGGATATGTGCTATACGTTCAGCACTGTTGCCGGCTGAATAAATAATCATGCAGCATGACAAATGGGGTGCTGTGTTCTCTGTCTCCTGTGCTGGTCATTTGTGTAGGTCATGTGGAGCAGTGTGTATATTACTATAATCAAGCAAGGCAACACTATCAATATAACTAATATGCAGTGTATATTTTGAATTGTAAGAGGTACGGCTGAAAGCTGTATTATGATCTATGTACACTGGCTGTCAGTTACCTGGCAGTGATGAATGATCTGTATTTGCAGAAGGCCTCAGGCTAATACTACCTACACAGAGCACCTGTCAGCTTGTGGAAAATCTGCCTATATGCATATAACCTAAGAAATACTTTCTGGATGCTGCAGCTTCATTTTGAGAATGTGTACTGCGTTCCATCTGTTACTGTCTAATGTGTTTAAATGTAATAAATGAGATGTAATATATACCATACATAGTTATGCAAAGCTGCAAGAAAGAAGTCAGATTGTTCTTCTTAAGTAGTGAGACATAATGGACAACACAATGTGTGGTGTCGTGTTCTTTATTTTCTGCAAAGAGAAAAAAAATGGTTTCCTCTCCTGGGACGAGTTCTGAATGTACAATCTGAAAGCTTAAATACCTTGCTGTTATTGATCTTTAATACTTCATCAAATATTTAATGCAAAGTAAAATGTGATATCTTAAACAACGCAATATGTCACAGAGGTTTTGAAGTCATAAAAAGATAATGAGGGTCTCTAGTGACTTGTCACAATAACAAATGTACATTCTATGAGCGGAAATAAAGCATTTGTAGACAATGTTCCAATGTGACACAACACTTTACTAATGTGATAATTGACATTCTAGGTAATCATTGCACAAATTTGACATTTTGTGCAGCGCAAATATACAACATTCATAATGCATTCATTTTTATTGGATATTGCAGAAAATAGAAAAGCTAATTAAATTCATAGACCTCTATGAATATATGGAGTAGATTTAAAGGCCTGCAAATGCTTGAATGGACAGCATTATATAGTTTATGTTTAATAGACCTCAAATCACGGGGCACATACTGTATATAAAGTAAACCTTCACTCACTTTCTCTTCTTTCTTCTATCTTGCTCCTCTTGCCCCTTTCAGCAAATTGCACCTTTTTTTGTGGGATGGGGGGTGGCAATACCTTTTTTCAGCCAAAGCTTCCACCCTCACCTCGGCAAATATGATGCCCGCCACCCAAAGGGATAGCCATGTCACACATCCCAAGAGGCCTGAAGCAGTGTAGTGCACAGTGGAGCGCCATCAAGAGGCCAGCTGCTAGGGCCCAAAAGAGACAGCTGACCTCCTGATGATGTCACAAACAAGATGGCGGTTCAAGACCCACCATGCAGCATCTTTCAGTGAGTTACAGGGGGACAACACTGGATTTGCTGGACAGCTGTGTATGCTATTATTACTCAACCCAGCGAACAATGTAAGAATGGGTTAGAATCAAAATTAACCCCAGGGAGAGTTCCTCTTTATAGAAGTTGGTCAGGGAAACTGTCACGTGAGCAGCTGTGCTGCAGGGCTCTTTTGGGACCCAAAGCCCTGCAGCACATTTGGAATGCACAGAGGACAGAGAGCGGAAAGCATAATTCTCACCTAGGCAAGAAATGCGGAAGTGCTGCTTTGCAGCAGAAATAAATGCGCTAATCAATACATAATGTCCACGTATAAAAGACGGGGAGGAGGCAGAGTAGCATAACACGACCTTTAGAGTGAAGTTTTTCAATAAGTAATATGGAACTAGTACCCACACATCAACAATATTTTCCCAAAAGCTCATAGATAAAACCCAGAGAATGACGTAAGCAGGGCTTTTTTCCAGTGCGAAAATGGGGGAACTCAGTTTAGGCACCTCCTGTACTGAATGTATGTAATGGCATGGGGTGCTAGGGTGTGCTGGAGGGTCTGCTGATGCCGGCTGCTGGGGAATCTATTGTCACTGAGGGGATCTGTTATTGCTCAGGGGTCAATTGTAGCTGAGATGGATCTACTGTTGTGGGGGGGGGGTCTATTATTGTTGGCTGCTGGAGGGACTATTGATGCTGGCTGTTAACAGATCTATTGTTGTTGGTGGGGGACTATTGATGTCAGGGGGTATTTTGTTGCAGAAGGTCTATTGCTGCTCAGGCGATCTATTGTTGTCGAGTGATCTATTGTTGCTGGTGGGGGCTATGGTTGCTGGCTGCAGGGTATTTATTTTACTACTTTTCTCATTATCATTAAAGTGATTCTAAACGTTGAAATAAAAAAAAAAACAAGCATGTTATATTTACCTGCTCTTTGCAATGGTTTTGCAAAGAGCAGCCCTGATCTTTTTATTTTTGGGTCCCCCCCCAGCAGTCCTGGCTCCTCCCCCTGCTGAGTGCCCCCAATAGCAAGCCTCCTGCTATGGGGGTACTCAAGCAGGCTCACTCCCAACATTGTCCATTCACACACAGAGCATGGCTCAGCCCCATCCCCTGCTCTCTCCTCATTGGCTCACTGGCTGTGATTGACAGCAGTAAGAGCCAATGGCTCCAGCTGCTGTGTAAGCCAATGAGGAGAGAGAGACCCAGCTCTCATGCACATCACAGGGTCGAGATGGGTCTCAGGTAAGCATAAGGGGGGGCTGAGGGGGGAGCTGCACCCAGAATGCATTAAGGTAAAAAACTTTCTGCCTTTAGAACCACTGTAACAATCGCCATACAAATTGCTTAGCACTACAAATTGATACTTGGTTCTGTACTCTCTAAAAGGGGCTATACTCAGAGGTGGGTAGGGGCTGGAACCAAGGGACAGTGCTCAGAGGTGGGTAGAGGGCAGAGACAAGGGACGGTGCTCGGAGGTGGGTAGAGGGCAGAGACAAGGGGTGACTTGGAAGGAGTGGGGGAGTACCCGCACCTATTCTATGAGGAAAAGGGCCCTAGATATAACTGTATTTATTAAATCAAATTATTAAACACAACCAGGTTAATGTGACTTAATAAGTGCAGCCATACATTATATATTGAATGTTTTTACTGCTACCAACATCCACCAAAGCATTCCACAAACGCTTCCTAGATTGATGACATCCTTCCTATCACTATCTGTTAAGAGAAAACCTCAAATCATGCACATGAGGATGTTAAGAGGATTTATTAATGCTGTGTTATTATATTTTTGGGAAAAGGATGTCAGGATGTGGGTGGAAGCATGATAAGCCACCACTACTATACAGTACATAGGTATTTTGAGTACTTGATAATCTGCCTTTTACCTTTGTTTCCTAATCACCTTCTCTCGTATGACACATCATTCTAGAAGATTAGAATACAAACCAATTTGTTTAAATATTTTCGTATAAAATTTCATTGGATTTCACAGACTTCTGTCGGTTTGTACAATTGTCAACCTGCACTGTCTTTGAATACCAGTTGCCCATGATCTAAAGCTGGCCATACACTATACAATTTTTAGATTCACCTTCAACTATGTAGTGCAAGAGCCTGCCTAATTGGATACAATTGAAAGTGTTGTTAGGTTTGACCTCCTATTATATGGTTTCTGGTAAATCTAAAGCAAAATTCTCAAGAAAAAAAATTGTATAGTGTATGGCCATCCTAAGTCTAAGTACATTTTGCTAGGCCTGTATAGCATTGACAGATAAATTGCTAATAGAACACATGTGCAACAAAGACTGTAAGAATCGCTAAGAAAATCAGCAGAACATGTTTCATTTACGTACAGCAGTGTCTCATTTACAGCATTGCAGCTCACAATTATAAAATAGTATTGCTGCTTACTCTGAATAGGCTTACAGGAGGTTTCAGGGTTTAGCGCCACTGTAAGTTCAACTCATTAACAAAGAGCTTAAAGTAGATCTGAAGTCAAAACTTTTCTTTTTTCAGTTTTGGATAGAGGTGAGAAGGTTTGGAACACCTGTCAGTTTTTATTGCTGTCTATGTCCTTGTTCAGGAGATTCACCCTCTCTATTTGTCCTGTTTACCGATATCACCAGGTGTGAAAGTGAAAGCAAATCCTAGGAATAGTAAAAAAAGGGAAAAAACCTATGTTACACCCCAGACAATACAATAAGTGAATAAATGTGTGAAAAAATATTTATTCTGAAACAATAGTGAAACAATTAGTGAACTGCTGCTATTCTTTCCCTGAACACCAGAAAATACAAAACATAAAAAATGAGTGCGCTGTACACTAAAAAATCCTAAACAATAATAAATAAAATAAGTACTGTTGCATACAAATATGCATAAATTAATTGAAATGATATAAGTCCACATTCATATATTAAATAATTAAAAGTCCCAAAACCCAATAACACAGTGCTGTGTGCTAAAGAAATCGTCCAACGGAAAGTGCATAGGTGTCCACAAATGGTTGACACAAAATAAAAAATCAGCCTCTTACCAGACAC